>NC_051157.2:77643246-77993455 GCF_013339745.2 Dermacentor silvarum
AAAAAACAAAAAAAAACAAGGCACCTATACTGTCTACGACAAGTTCATTATGGAATAAGAAGCAATGTGGACCTCCTGCTGCAATGAGGAGCGGTAAAGGCAGGCTATCTGTACAAAACAAGGTCCGTTTCAGTACTCCTGAGGAAAGAGAAAACAGACAGTGAAAGACAGGAATGTTAGCCAGGGCTAAGACTTCCTGGCTACCCTATGCTGTGGAGTTATAGGGTTAAGGGATATAAGCATGATGGAAGAAAAATGTGAAATAAAACAGGTTGGCACATAAACGCCTTGCAGTGGCCTACAAGTCTAAGAGTCCTGTCGCCCAACTCGAATGTCCTCAAATAGTGGGGCTACTCGTTTAGGATCTTCTGTGTTGAGCCAGGTATGGGCCAGTGACCGAGGATTCTATCTTCTGACGAGAAGTGGCTTCCCAGTTTATAAAGCGTAGTGCAGAGTTCTTTCTCAGACACACTGTAGTGGAGGCGTTACAAAGGAGATACCCGATTGTCTCCTCGCAGGCACAGTTGTCACGTGCACGGCTGTTGAATGCGGCGGAATGAATAGGCATTCGTGAAAACCACTGTGAGCCACAGGCGGAACAGAAGTACTTCTTCAGTGCGTCACATGCTCGGTTTTGGCACAATGCAGGTGTAACTAGAGGTAAGGAAAGGTAAGGAAAGGAGTCCTTGTCCTATAGTGGCTGAGAACTTGGCTGAGAATGATGACACTTACGCAGTGCCATGCAGCGATCTCTCAGTCGCTGGGTTGCTCGTTTCTCTTGCGCGGTCTGTCCGTTGGCACTTCCTGGACAAAAAGAAAAAAAAAATCTGGGCAACAAGGAGTTGTGTAAAAATTGGCTGTGGTTTAACTCAGTTATGCCTGGGTGTGCGTAGCGAGAGGTACGGTTAATGTTATTGTTTAGCTTGGTGTTTCATTCTGCCGTTGATCCGCGGCCCTGGCACGAGATGCCGAACTAGACGACGAACCATCCTCATCCGAATGCACTCACCTAGCGGCAAGGGCGTAGGCAGAAATTTTTGTCGGGGGGGGGGGGGGGGTTCACAGGCTCGACCGGGGGGGGGGGGGGGGGGGGGGGCAAGCTTCTGCTTTCCTCTACGTCACGTGGTCGGTAATAAATATCGGTAGTTTAAGCAGACTCTATACATGTATATCAAAGACATGGGACCACCCCCCCCCCCCCCCACGCCCCCACCCGCCCCCCTCGCATGTGCGTGTACTTGTGAAGAAATTAAGTAAAAATTAAAGTATACAAGCTCAGTAAATACAGTAAGCACGACAGGTACAGTGGGCGTTTGCAGCAACGGCCTCTCATCGCGCCACTGAATGGACCAGTCTTCGAAAACGCATCATTGAGACGACCCGTGCGATCGGAGAAGACATCATTAATTGTTAATTTCCGTTAAGCCTAGATGGCGTCGTCCTCGTCGGGGCGAAGTGCGTTTCACAAGTCAAGGACGGCTATACACGTGAAAATGCACGTGTGACCAGGCTATACCTACTCCCATGGTTAGCAATAGCTTGTTCGCTGCGTATTTGCGCTAGAAAACTTAAATACGCGCAAAAACGCGTAAGGCTTTTATTTCGAAGCTTTCGTCGCCTTGCTCCCTCATACGAGAGGGTTGCATTTCCTGCGGCTAGTGCATGGACCGCTGTGTCTTCCGCTGTGTGCGAGCGTGCAGCCGTCATTTGCCTTTACGTCAACAGATTCAGAATTATTGTACAGAATATTTCACCGCACAGCATAGATATAGCATGTGTACGCATTTTATGTAGTGCGTGCAACTCATTTCTGCTTCACTTACGCTGGTGCAAACAGGAAGCGGCCTTGTACCTCACAGAATCTCGACTGATTGGTGTAATAGTGATGCAGGAATGAACTCCGGTCTTGTTCAGTGCATAGTGCACATAATCAATTTCTCAGGACGCGTGAACTCCGACGAGAACTGTCAGCGCCTGCAACAAGAGTTTACTTACGCTGTTCTGCGCGCAGCAGTAATCCATGCTTGTCGGCTGTCTGTTTTGTGCATTCTGTTGCGAGTCGGTGGAATTACACTGCTGTCATCAAGCCCTTCGTGTGTACATTGCTGGCTTGGGATTCCACAACAAAACGGCAACTACCGGCCTTCCGTAATTGCTGGTTTGGGATTCAACAACACAACAGTAATTACCAGCCTTCCGTAAGGGCGCAATCGCAAACAAGAAACGTTTCTCACGCAGACTTAAGGTACGTCCACACTAGCGACAAAAACGCGCGCGACACGCCGCGCGCGGCGAGCGATGCTGTCGCGCGCGGCAAGATTGACGAAAAGCGGCAGCAACGCCCGGCAAACGCTCGAATGGGTGCGAGACCCATTTTTTTGCGGCAGCCGCAAAACGAGCACCAATCAGAAGCGATGATGATGATGATGATGATGATGATGATTGTTGTGGCCTTTCCCTTTGTATCGGGTGGGCACTTCATGGTGCCCTGACCAAAAATATTTTGAAAAATAACGGAAAAAACTGCATCAGTTCTATGAACAATGCGCATGCGCCTTGTTCACTGTCTCCCTGACCACCACTTCAGAAGCCTAGCCTTCGTGATGGAAGTCGCCGACAGAGGGCGCACGTTTGTGTTCTGGTCGTTTCGCGCTTCCACAAAACCGAGTGCCTCGGGAAGTGTGGTGCCTTCTGGTTGACGAGGGCACAAGCGATCACATCGTAGCACAATGTGTTCAATGTTCTCCTCATCATCCCCGCATGCCCTGCACTGCACAGTACTGTCATCCACCGACTGGTCGAAGCGGCGTCTATACACCTTCGTGCGCAGTGCTCCCGCACGAGTCTCGAACAAAAGGGCACTGCCAGCGCTGTTGTCGTACAGCCGCTCCACAGAGATGGTCGTCTTATGTACTCTATACAGGGCCAGGCTGGATTTTATTGCGATAGCAATTATATGGACACTACAAAGCAGATTTCTGCCGTCGCCGTTGCCGTCGCCATCGCCGTCGCCGTGAGGTTCCGTATGACGTCAATGGAGATGAAATCGTCGCCGCGCGCCGCCGAACGCTGTATGTGCGAGTGAAAGGGCGCGAGGGACGCGCGCTTTCACGGGGAGTGAACGCACGGCGGAGAACAAACGCGCGTTCTGTGCCGTGCTCCCTTAAGGGCTGCAGAAGTAGGCGTCTCTTTCCTCCTTTACAATCACCATATATGTAGAGCAAACGCGCCTTCTTCTGACGCACGAAAAGCCGTGGGGGGGGGGGCAGGGAAGGGAGGCGACGTTTAGCTGCGGCACCAAGTGCCTATTTATATCAGAGGCTCCGGCAACAGTCACCAACGCCGCACGCATTTTGTGCGAACGCGGGCAAAACGCCGACGGCGTCGACAACAGTGCTGTGTGTTGCCGGTGCTGCTGCATGTCCAAGTTTGTACAGCGGATAAAACTACTATCCTTACTCCGTATAGCTCTCTACTAAGTTGCTATCGCAATTCATGCTTCGCCTTTCGGGTGAAACCGCGACAACTTATTTGGTCCATAGCGGATTGCCACATCGACGTCTCTGCTTCCTGTACTCTTGTTCGCACCTCCATCGACCATTTCCTTTCGCTGTCCTCCTGGACAGGGTCAGTAAAGAGGGAGAACTTTCGGCACAGGCTGTAGAGACGCCTGCTCCACTGCGTGCTCACGCCGTTTAGAGAGGTGTACCGGAACACGCGCCGGGCCCATGCACCGCTCATTATTCATGAGGCGAAGACGTCCCTCGTAGGCTGCCTTGCTCCTTGTCCTCGCGTGCCTCGAAGCTGGACCATTCGAGGTCGCCCTGGATAGCCTCGACTGCCACACGCCCATGACATCCCAAGGCCAGTCGTCCAACCCCGCGCTGACCACGTTCCAACCACTGGCGTGTTTCAGCGGACAGGCAGATGACGGCGTTGGCAAATGTGAGCACCGGCACGTGTATCGCCTTCCACAGCTCACGCACCAGGACGAACTTGTTGCACCCCCACAAGCTCCGTCGTCGCAACACATTAGCGGCTCTTACAGACGCCTGTCGAACGTGTTCATCCTGTTTGTCGAACAGTACCGCTGAGGCGTGGAAGTTCACCCCGAGGTACCTGTATTGATCCGACACTGGAATGCTTCCTCCCCCGGGAAGCCGAACATCAATGTCCTCCTCCGTGCCCGAAAACTGCAAGATTGCAGACTTTCTGGCATTGAAGTGTAGACCAAGACGTCGCAGGTGGTCGGCAGCTACAGTTACCAAGTTTTGTAGGTCACTGCTATGCTCTGCCAGTAACACGAGGTCATCCGCAAACACCAAGCCAGGCAGCGTCCATGTGCATGCGGCGCCGTCACACATGAGGTGGAACGCGAATCCAACTCCGGATTCCAGAAGAGCCTGATCGAGCCCCGCCACATACAGCATGTATAGCAGCGGGGACAGAGGGCAGCCCTGCCTCAGTCCTCTTGTCACTCTCACAGGCTGTGTTTTAGAGTCTCTGAAGCACGCCACCACCGAGCGTTCTGTGTACATCCGACGGAGAAACGTGGTCCACACACGAGGCATCTGTTGTTGTTCCAGTCGGCGGAAAAGCTCGTCATGCGGCACACTGTCGTATGCCTTGGCAACATCAAGAAAGCATCCGAGGAGACCTCTTGATTCTTGCCGTGCCACCTCAATGGTTTGGGTGAGCACGAAAAGATTGTCTTCCAAGCGTCGATTTGCTCGAAAGCCATTCTGGAGCTCAGACAACATGCCACTCTTCTCTGCCCATGCACTCATCCATGACTTCACGACTTGAGCAAAAAGTCTATACAAGACACTTGTCACAGTAATTGGCCGATAATCGCTTAGTAGGCTAGCGTCGCCTCCTCTCTTGCGCACAAGGCTCACTCTGCCGCACAGCCAGTCGGATGGGATTGGACCGTTCTTCAGGATGGTAGTGAAGATTGTTGCGAGGTGTTCTTGCGCAGAATCGCCTAGGCGTTTCACGAGGCCTGCCGGTATGCCGTCCAGTCCGGTAGCTGTGTTTGCACTGATACGTGGTAGTGCGCGTTCAATGGCGAGCCTTGTTATCTGCCATATGTCTTCTTCACTGTGGTGGTCAGGTTCCTCAAGGCTGTCATTTGATACCGCTGCGGCAGGGTCACCATGTGTGGGGTTGAAGAGGTCCTGTATGTGGGCTGTGAGGTGCTCCGTGAGATCGGTGATTGGTTGGTCACTTGACTCGTGTCGAATTTCGGTTTCCGGTGGGTTGCGATCTAATGATGACACGCAATTCCAGAATTTCTTGGCCCCGTTACCCCCTGTCTCTATAATAGATTTCAATTGTTTGCCATTGTGCTCAGCTATTTTGACCTGTACCAGGGCCCGCATCTCTCTTTTCAGACGGAGATATTCCTCCCATGCCCGTATGCACTCTTCTGTGGTGGATGATTTAGCAGCCGCTCTGTGAAGGCGGTTCGCTGTTCGTCTTGCGACAAAAGCTTCTTGCACTTCTTTGTCCACCAGCCTTTGCGCTTTACGCCGCCACGAGAATTCACACGGATTTCGTGCTTCTTCATGTAGCGTCTCAATTCGCACACAAATTGCTCATAGCTTGGTGTCACTGTCGGTCGAAAGTGCTGCTCGAACTCTTCAGCGATGGCCTCGTACGCCGACTGTGGGAGATACCTCTTGGATGGGTTCCGGCGTTCCTTTGGATTCGTACGCCAGGAGGATCTGGAAATTGTCAGCTTTATGCGGTTGTGGTCGCTGCCCAGGCTGAATTGACCACTTTCGTCTATGTTCATGCCGGTGAGTTGTAATGACAAGGCTGATGTCACAAGCGCGTAATCTATACAGCTGCGACTGTTCCTGGCGCACCAAGTGTATTGGCCTGCACAATCTGGGCGTAGATTCACTACATCCAGGGCCAGCGTATGGGCCAGTGTCATGAGCAACTCCCCATTGGCGTCTTGAAATCCATCTAAAGCTTGGAGGTGTCCATTGAAATCGCCCATTATTAGCACTTCGCGCTGGGTTGCCCATCTTGTTACATCCTCCACGATGCACTGCGTCATACCCGAGTTTCCAGCATGGGTTCCAGCAGATACGGCAAAGTAGGCTACACCCACAAGTACAGGCAACCCTTGCAGGTAGCCTTCCACCCACATGTGCTCGGTACATGAGCAGTTCACCCTCCTCCAATCTGTTCCAGTTCTCCAGAGGACACCGATTCCTCCCCCTTTCCTTGATTCACTTGGACGGTTTAAGCCAGACCACTGCCAACCTTTTTGTACTGGTGGCTCTTCCATTGCTCGAAGGTGTGTTTCCGCCACTGCATATAGTTCCATGTCCTCGTCGTCCATCATCCGATAGAGCTCTTCCCATTTGCTCGCGGTTCGCGCACCATGGAGGTTGAGGAAGCCCACATGAACGTCTCTAGTTCCCTTGCGGATGCTGCGGCGGCGGGCAGTCTCTTTCTTTAGTTCTTGTGCCAGAATCACTTCTGGCGCCTCTGCGGACTTGCCATCTGCAGTATTGCCTGTCCCACCGCTGATATAATGGTGGTAGTTGGGTTTACCCCCCATGTCCTCTGTTGAGGGTTGACCGCCGGTCGAAGCCCTAAAAAAGCACAGAACCTACGTCCCAGTCGCTGCCCTAGTAGTCCGGCGGCATACTCGCTGTAGGCAGTGTCACGCATCTTGTCCTGAAGAACCTTTGTGACACTCATGAACTCCACGCGCGTTCCAACGTCCGAGCAGACCTGGTGTAGGCTCCTGTTCCAGGACTCGCACTTCACTCGCAAGGCATCATCTCTAGGTCCTACCTCTGGGACGCCGTATACCACGAAGAAGTGGCCTTTAGCTCTTTCTTTCCAAATAGTTATTTGAGACTTGAGCCTCTCAGCTGTGTCGTGAGGAGGTGAGTCATTGCCCCGAATGTCGCTGAGGCCAGCGTGCAGTACAACAATGGCTGCTGTTGCCTTCCATTCATCCGCTGCTGTGTCAATGGCCTCCATCGTTTCCACCAACATGGCGTCCGTTTTCGTGCGACAATGTACCCTTCTGTTCCATGCAGTGGTTCGGAGGAGAGCATGCTTCATTCTGAGCGCATTGCCGTCCCCGTACATAAATGCACTCGGGTGCGTGGACTCCATATCGGGTGTTGCTTGCTTCTGGGAATAAGCCATGGGGATCGGGCTGCCCTCTGCCCTCGTCTGACGCCGTCGCTTCCGCTTCTCTTTTTGACGCAGTCTTCTGTTGTCTGACGTAGTCGCTTCCGTGTCTATGTTGTTGACCTTCTCTGCATCAATTTTGTCCGCAGCTCTCTGCCTCGCCTCGACCTGTTCTTGCAAAGCCTCTCTTGTGTTTCTCTCTTCTGCAAGTTTCGCCAACAACGCTTCTCTCTCGTTATCTTTGGTCGTAACGTGTGCTTCGAAGCGCGTCGTCAGATTGTCTATGGCCAGCTTCCATGCTTCCGACTCCTGTTCAGACTCCTGTGACTCGTTTTCTCTGGTCGTGACCTGTGCTTCAAGCCGCGCCGTCAGGCAGTCTATGGCCAGCTTCCATGTTTCCGACTCCTTCTCCTTCTCCGCATCGATTTTGTCCAAAGATCTCTGCATCACTTCGACCTGTTCCTGCAGAGCATCTCTTGCACTTCTCTCCTCTGCAAGCTTCGCAAGCAACGGCTTCTCTCTCATTATCTCTGGTCGTGATATGTGCTTCAAACCGCGCCGTCAGGCTGTCTATGGCCAGCTTCCATGTTTCCGACTCCTGTTTTGATCGCAGTTCGAACTCGTCTCTCATGATGCTCATCCTTTCGCACATGCGGCAAAGGAAGGATATCGCTGCCTCCGCTTCTTCATTTGTCACAAACGGTGTTTCGGCCCGCTCAATTCACCTCTCGCAGCCCGTACACAGCACCCAGTCGTCGACCTCCTCCTCCCTTGACACCTTTTCGCCTGATGCCTTATCTTTCTTGCATTTCGTTTTGGTCATGTTGGCGCTAGCCATCACTCCTATAGAAGGGGGCGATGTACTGTCATACGCTCACCACACCGCTTGCGCTCACCGCACCGCTTGCGCTCACCGCACAACTTGCGCCACACCTCGGGGGTCAGCGCAACTACGCCCGGCCGATGTGCCAGTCGACTGCGCAAGCGCAGGGGACCTTCGAGCGACCTACGCGAGTTAGGCCTACTGTCCTTTCCGTCGACGATGAACTGACGCTGCACTTACATAGGGGTAGAGTCACGTTTTCTGCCAACGGTGCGCAGACAGACTTGGATGGTTTGATCGAATGCTTTGACAAGCATGACACAGTCGTGCGCAGCATGTGCGCAGTTGTAGCGCCACCTGTCGCACAAGCAAAGAATCATAATGCATGGGCTCTGAGATCGAACAGTGACGAGCACGCCGTAAAATCTCAGAAGCCATGTCCAATCAAGAGGGGCTGTTTTTGTTAAGCCTTCCCACACCGCCACCGAGACGTCGACGAAGAATTCGCCTCGCAATGGAGGCGTTTTTGGAAACCGTTCGCGGATATGCGTGCCTCTATGACAAATCGAACGTCGATTTTAAGGACAAGAAGCTGTGTGCCAACCGATGGCACATGCGGGAAAGCAGTGTGCGCCTGGCTCTCAGTGTCCCTGTACCGCCATATAGGGCGCACCCAAAACTTTCTCGTCCGCTTTCTGGCACGTCGACGTTGCACAAGTAAAGAACAAATAAGTATTATAGTGTTCACAGTCACCAGTAGCTCCGCGTCCGTATCCGACATGGCTGAGCGTGGCCGCAGTGGCGCAAAGAAACACAGACACTTCCAATGGAACACGAAACCGGCAGAACGGAGAGCGCGTTGTCACGAGAAGTATCGAATGGAACGAGACAACGCGGCACTCCACGCGCCATTGCCGCGAGCCGCAAAACGCGAGTGTGGACTTGCCCACGCAAGTCTGCCGCGCGGGCGCTTGCCGCGTGCGGCGTGTCGCGCGCGTTTTTGTCGCTAGTGTCGGGCGTACCTTAACGGACGTACCTACGTTCACACTTGGGAAGCGGCAAGCGGGCGGAAAGGCCAAAGCGGCCGGAAAATTTTTTCCGCGCCTGTCCAAGTTGTTCACATTTGTTTTGCTACCGCCGCTGCCGCCGCTGCCGTTTTCGTCCAGATCCATCTAGTCTGAGTACGTTTGTCGGCGTGGTGGCGCTCATTATCGCATTATTTCGAGCGGTACGTTCATTCATTGACCCACGTACCGTCGTCAAAAGTGATCATTTTACGCAACTTCGCGTGTCATCTGCGACCTTCGGTAAATTCCTCGTTGGCGTTCCGTAATTCTCCTCACACGGGCGCGGTAGCGCTTAGTCACAGGTTGGTGCCTATGCATGATAATATTTCTTTAATAGCTTTTATTCACAAGTTGTAATAACATTTCATCATTTCGTATTGTCGGCGCCTCCAGGACACCAAAGGGGCAACGGGAACACCACAGATAAAACCCGGGCTGGCCCTTGTGTTGGGGCTCGCCAAAGCCTGCGCGTCCTACGTGAGACCTACGCTCTCAATCTATCGTCGCGACGAGAAAAGCACCCCGCGACTTCTGCAACATACGGTACACGTGCGAGGAGAATTATGGAGCGCCAAAGAGGAATCTGCCTAACTATTGTCTGCCATGGAAGTGGGAGAAGAAATGGAGTTTATACATCTACCTACTTGTTTTCTAGAAATGGACAATGAATAAACGGAAGACGCGGACACCTCGAAAACGGCGGTGGTGTGTTCGCCTGGCTTTGCAAAAGCGCGAGAAGTTGGGTCATGAGAAGGCTTCGTTGCCGGACCTCCGGTCGTGCGACGTTGAATACTATCGCGAGTATTGCTGACAGTACGTTTTAGTGCCACTCTAGTCGTAGAGCAAGGGCTGGTTCTTGATCGCGTGGATCAGCATTACAGCCTACACTTTTGGTGCCATGTTCAATTTTACGACCGGTTGTTTACATGCTAGTGTATACCTTCCAGTGAATCAGAACGACTTTCCGCCGCGTTTCCGCTTCGCCATGGCGAAAAAATCGGCCCGACACCGATTTCGCTCGCAGCCTGTTTTCTGCCTGTTTTGCCGCCTAGGCGGGCGCATTTTTGCAAGATTTTGCCGCTTCGGACAGCTTCGAGACCAAGTGTGAACGTAGCCTAAAAGATCCTGCGCGAGCGCGACCTAACCGGCACCTGAAGGGAAGCAGCGGAAATGTATACCGGAGATTTCGACCACCTGGGTTCTTTAACGTGCACCTAAATCTAAGTAAACGGGCCTCGAGCATTTTCGCCATGATCTAAAATGCGGCTGCCGCGTTTGTTGCTTCAGGATGCGGCCGCCACATTCTCGCCCAAAACTTCACAGAGTGCCAAAGCCTTGACAAACACCGTGACAGTTTTTTTTCCATATGCAGACATGATTCGCTGTAAATTACCAACCCAAACGGAAGCGTCCAGGAATGAAATTGTGATAGTAGCACCGGTTTCATGAATTATGTCAGCGCGAAGCGACGAGAACAAAGGGTGGGGGGGGGGTTGCGGAAAAAATTTCGGGGGGGGGGTTGAACCCTCCCAACCCCCCCCCCCCTCCCCCCTGGCTACGCCCCTGCCTAGCGGCTTCGTATTTACGACGCTTCTCGAGGCGGGCGGCTCGTTCTTCCTCCGTCTCCTCGGCTCGCTGCCTCCTCTTGGATTCGTTCCGACGACGAAGCCTAGCTTCTTTCAGTCTCTCCGACTCACTTTCCGTATCTGCCGACGAATCCCACCGAGCCGCCCCTTCTATATATACGATGCAACGGCGGCTCCTCCGGCGATGCAACACCGGCAACGCTGATGCAACGCTGGCGGTTGCTAGGCAACGGCTCAGCTCGCGGTTTCGCCAGCTCCTCCTCTGATGTCATGCCAGATGGCGTGGCGAGCGGCGCTGCCAGCTGCGGTGGTTGCTAGGCAATGCCTCAGCTCGCGGTGCGGCCACCGACCACAGTGAAACGGTGAGAATGCGGCCAATATAGCTCTCGCTACAACAACACAAATAACAGTTCTAGCAGCAGTCCTTCATGGACTGCTGCTAGAATATATATATATATATATATATATATATATATATTGTAGTGAAGAATATTATCGCTATTTGGAGAAGCAAAGTGCGCTGCTCTTGCAAGAAGAAGAGGACGATTGAGAAGCTCGAGGCTTGCACTGCTTCCGGCCGTCGTCGGTTCAATTACTGTGACTGTCTCTTTTATAAAAAATACCGGTTCTAAACGCCCCATATATATATATATATATTCCTCTGCCACGAGACTGGCTTCCCACACTTCACATACACTTTTTTCCCACTTCTAATGCAAACGCTTAAAAAAATAATGTCGTGACGGTTCCTAGTTCATGTCATGTCGTTCCTAGAGCCTTGCGAACTGTCAGCCCAATATGTCATTCTTGAGTGCCATTGCCGATTGGTTCTCTTGTGAGGCGCAAATATATAGAAAGCTTAATCAGCTGCCGTGAAGCCGGGAGTCCATTTGCATCTAGTTACATACATTCCCTTTTCGTTCTAAAGAAGTGTTTTATGACCGTGGCACTGCTTTGCGCCGTCTATTTCGACTCTGTGATTTATTTTCAATATCGGCTATACGTGCCCAGCTAGTAAGGTAGATTTTTAGCCGACTGTGCAAAGGTGGCTTGAAAAAGCGTACACTTTTTCGTTATAGTTACAATTGCCCCTTTTTCTTTACAGTTACAATTACCCCTTTTACACAGGGTATACCAGTAGTACCGTATGAATAACGTCATTTTTTTTATGAGCGGAGCCACTGCATGAATGGAAATAATCTACAAGCTGTCCTTATTCTCGAGTACTTGTACTGCGATAGCCGCTAACAGCTGGAAACCGGGTTAGCTGTGTATGTCTATCCGTTCCATGACGCCGCGGCGTTTGTCATTATGTAGGCGCCATCGTTGCTATTCTGTCGTTATCGTAGCATGCAGCTGGTGGAGTGGGTGCATGATTTCAGGAGCCAGCACGATGTTTGGTTTTGATGGAGAGGGTATGGGTGTAGTCACGGCAGTAACCACTGTTACATATATGAGTTCTGAAGAGTTTGCTATCGGGCTAGTTCGTGCGTGGTATTGAGGATGAAAACAGCACAAAGACCTGTACAAGAAAAAGAAACAGAGGGTGCGTTCCATTTCTGGCCAGCATTGGAGACAGTATGCGTTGACAGCTAAGGAAACAGCTTCGAGTACAAGCAACTGGAACGCATCTGAAAGCAACCTCTGCGAATTGACACGAACTGAAAAAACAACGCAGCTTACATTAAGCACATATGAAAACTTGAATACGTTCCCTTATGCGCAGACGACCTTGTCATCGAGTTTTCAAGCATATTTCTCAGCCACCAGCTTGTTAGAACAACGAAAGCTGGGCCACTCTACCAAAGTGTAGCCTGCATCGTTTTTGACTTCGATGCATTCTTCGCGAAGCTGTCTTTTTTGCCGGCTTCGTCAGAATTGGAACGAGACTTGAGATGGATGCTATCCGCTTACTGTTATTTAGGTTCTCGTTTAAAATATAATTATTGTTTTAATTGTTCTAAAACCATTGAATGGTGCGTATTCGCGATAGATGAGGGCAATAATTGCCACCGAGATTGAACTCGCGATAACAAGGTTTAAAGGTCACCGACAGATGGTGATTCTCTGTTTATCATCGGCAAACATGGAGCTCTATGGGGATACAATAGGTACGAGTTGCTCCGGGGCACGTGGAAGGATGTAATGGTCCCAGGACTTACATTTGGAAATGCGGTTGGTTGCTTGTAGTCAGGGGTACAATCACCACTCGATGGTGAGCAAAGGTCAGTGGGACGACTGGCTTTGGTCGCTCACGAGGAGACTACAAATGTAGCTGTGCAGGGTGACATCGGCTAGACAAGCTTTGAAGTGAGGGAAACTCAGAGTAAAATTGATATTGAAGAACGACTAAGGAATTTGAAAGAAATAAATGGGTAGCGAGAGTGTTCAGGTATTTGCAAAGGAAAAACATTGACTCACAGTGGACGAAAAGAACTAGGAAGCTTAGCAGCAAGTATATCACCGGTACAGTAAACAACATGGCAACAAAGAACGTGAAACGCAAGAGCAGAGAGGCTGAAATAATCCCATGGGTGGCGACAATGGAAACGAAACCTGTTATGAGTAACTACCTAACTAGAAGAAACGAAATTGGGAGAGAGAGAGAGAGAGAGATTCAACTTCTATTGGTGCCAGGAATTCACGAGGGCGAACGCAGCCTCCCTCCGCCTAGCAGACGGCCGAGATCCCCTGGGTCTCAGCGGCTGCCTCGGCAAGCTGGATGGCCAGGACCTGGTCATGCTGGTCTGAACTGAGCAGCAGGGTCTCCCACTGCTGCCGGTTTTGAATCTTGCGCACCTCGAAAGGAGCCGCCTTCGAGCATGCCCATAGAATATGTGGCAGATCCGCCCTACCTTTACATAATTTGCATTGATCGTTGCATTGCCCTGGATAGAATCTGCTGCAGGCCACCCGGGTTTAGATACATGTTTGTTTGCAGGAGGCGTCAGGCCAGTTTCCTGGTTAGCGCGGGATGAGCTGGTGGGTACCGGGCCCTTCCAAGCCGATATTAAATGTGTTATTAAATACGAAGCATTTCTTGCCGGTGGCTCTGTCCGTTGTACCGCATCCCACACCCCACAGCGCATGCGCGCAGCGCGTCCCCTCCCCCTCTCTCTCCTCTCCTACGCTCCCCCTTTCTCTCCTCTAGGAATCCTGTACGGAGCGGCGCCCGCGTCCCACAGCCCCACAGCGCATGCGCGTCCCCTCCCCCTCTCTCCTCGCCTACGCTGCCCCTTTCTCTCCTCTAGGAATCCGGAGCGGCGCGCTCGACAGGTGGTGCGACAGCTGCATACTCCGCTGGGGGCGCACGGTATTTCCGCGGTATGAAAATGACGGAGCACGCGCGCCTCATTCTCTCTCTTGTGCAGCGCCGCGATGAGCGCTCGGGCCGCTGCCGCGAAACCATCGCCCGCTCAAGCTAGCCATCTCCCCGCTGCTTCGCATCCACACATGGTTCCCTTTAGCCGGAGATGGCGTAATTTTTTTTCTTTGTGGCTGACCATGCGGTCTCCTCTCGTTCCCGGCTGGGCCGGCTCCCTTGCTCGGCGAGTAAGTCCTCGAGCTACGTCGTGAGCCGACTCGTTGCCGGGGAGAGAGGAGTGTGCGGGTGCCCAAATAATTTGGATCGTCCCGCGATGACGGTCGCTGTTACTGTTTAGAATTTTGAGCGCCTGTGGTGAGATGCGTCCTTTCGCGAAATTATGAACTGCAATTTTTGAATCGCTCATGATAACTCTCTCTTTAGTGGAGGCCACCGCTAATGCTATGGCGGCTTCCTCCACAACTTCGGCGTTGTCCATTCTCCGTTGTCCGCGAAGAGTTCTCCGTCCGCGTTTACTGCTACTACGGACATCCCTTTGCGTTCTTTGTATTCCGCGGCGTCTACGTAGGCCACGCCCTCTACGTCATGGTATTTGCGCTAAATGTGGCGCACCCTTGCCTCTCGTCGCTCCTTATGGTGCTCCGAGTGCATGTTCTTGGGCAGTAGAGGAATTTTAAATTCACTCCGCGTCTCTAGTGGAATGCTTAGTTTCATGCCGTGTTGCACTTCATTTCGAATTTTGAGTTTCTGTGGAATGTATCGCCCCGTTGGGGTTTGTGTGAGTCTTTCGTATTGGGCGGCGATTAAAGGAAGAATAGGAGGAGGAATCTCTCTCTCCCCTTTTCCCTTCCCCCAGTGTAGGGTAGCCAACCGGGCTCAGTCCTGGTTAACCCCCCTGCCTTTCATTAAATAATTTTCTCTCTCTCTCTCTTTCGTATTGGGCGGCAGTGTGCGCCTCGATTAGTTCGGGAAATAAGCAATTTATGATAACTCAAAGCGAAGCTTTTTACTTTTCGATGTGAGATCAGGATGCCTTAGAATGCGCAGTTGTTAAGCGAGGTACGCCAAGGAAGAAGAAGCATGTTCTTGCTGCGGTAAAGCTAGGGATAAGGCGGAACATGTTTTATTAAAATCTGAAGATATATGTCCATCTGTCGGTTTAGGCTTCTGTGGCCTCCTTGAAGCCCTTGGGTTCAGGGATAGCAGGGGGAAAGTAAACATATCCGCATTAGAGATTAGTAAGAGGCGATTGGAGGTTTGATGGCCGGGAGACCACAGTAGGGAGACCACAAACAAACGAGGCGTACAAAAAGAAAGTTCCCAATATGGGTTGAGAGAACTTGATGCTGGGAATTCTTTGTGTGTGTGTTTTTAAGACAGGTGGGACATTAGGCAAAATAAGAACAAGAGCTCGGTGGCGCAATCCACGACTCCGTTTCAGAGGGGCCACTCATAGCATCCATCTGTCCATGCTTGGGCGGCCCACGGGCGCTCAGGAGGCCTGGGTAGGTAGTAATGAAGAAGAACGTCCCCCAGGGGAACTCCAGACTAGCATCACCGTCAATAAAAGAAAAAGGAGACAAAGAAGAAAGCGGAGAGCTCATCGTGCAATACGCTAGATAAACATGCAAGATGGTAGAAGAAAGGAAAAGTGGTTAGAGATTGAGGAACAGTCGAATAGACAACAAATAGCTGTGCATGCGTTTGCAGAAACGGACATTAGAGACTTGTAAGGGCTACCAGTAATTGAGAACTATATTTGGGAAGGGTGCGACAGAACTAAATCGGAAAGAAAGAGAGGGGGAGTGCGAATGTTCATACATCAGGGAGCCAAATAGGAAAGAGGAAATTCAAAGTGTCAAGAACCTATTTAGTTATGAGGCTTAACTTAACGGGCTTAACGCATTCGTGGACCGAAATAAATTGACAAGAGAAGAATCAAGAGTTAGTAAAATGCCTAAGCTCTTATATTAAGGGTTTCGGGAATGATGCGGGAATTATCCTGTTAGGTGATATGAATGCATCCATACAGGATCTAGACGGTTATACCGACCACAAAGGGAAGTTAATGCTAGACCCCTGTGAGCAACGTAAGCCCGCTATAGTGAATACGGGGCCTAAAAGTGACGGCCAAATCACATGGGAAGTCGGAAATAGGCAATCGACCATTGATTTCTCTCTGATGACAGAAGGAATTTATGATAAGTTGAGGTAAATGATCATTGAAGAGGAAGGGCATAGCAACATAGGGGGTGACCATAAGTGCAACATTTAGAAAATGGGATATGTAGTTGGGAAAGAGAGCAAGGAGCGAAGAATGGCCAGTCTATATTTCAACACTGAACAAATAACAAATATAGTCACAAAAGCCGAGAAAGAACTTCGCAAATGGCCAAGCAAGGAGTGGGAATATAGTGAGCTTCTAAGTGTAATGACGAGATAAATAAAGAAAAAGAAGGAACCCGTTTGTTGGAAAGAAAAAAAGAATACGAAAAGCTGGTGGGACAGGGAGATCTGGGAAGCGATCGATGAACTACAGAAGGCATCACGAGGGCACAGGTAGGCAAAAGAGCGCAGTTGCCGCAGGATGAAGTAGACAGAAAATGGTAAATACGAGTATACCGGGAGTAAAGAAATCTATGGTTCAAATACTGGTTCAAGGGAAGATTAAAGGAGAAAAGCAACGTTGGTTGGCAGAAATACGTGAGCAAAAAGAAGGCCGCACCTATAATATTGTCGTGCACAATATTTTGGAACCACATTAACTTATTAGGTAGGAAGCATGGAATAATGCAACATATCCAAGACAAAAATGTAAACAAACTGGAAGAAAGCCGCAAAGGAAATTCCTAAGCGCAAAGGCCACAGTCCTAGACGAGGTTCCTGTTAGGCTGATTAATGAACTAGGGCCAAAAAGTAAGCAAGCTTTGTTGAGAGCAGTAGAAAAAAGCGTACAATATAGGCGAATACCAGACAGTTGGCGACAAAGTGGAATGAATTTAATTTATAAAGGTAAGGGGAAAAAACATACTATTCACTCGTATATAGACCGTTGACCATTACGTCGGTAATATACTGGTTAGGAATGCAGGCGATTAAATTGAAACTGGAAGCGTGGGCAGAACATAATGGAATATTGGGAGACATGCAGAATCGCTTCAGGATCGGTAGGCGTCTGTATGATAACTCATTTGTTCTTACTCAGCGTAGTGAAATATCCAGAGAAGAATGAAGACCAACATATGGGGCTTTTTTAGACATTACCGGTGCGCACGACAACGTAGGCCGCGATATTTTGTGGGATATTTTGGAAGGGAAAGCCTTAGGTAACAATTGTATGCAGCTTTTGAGCGCGAATTACGTAGAAAACACCGTTTACGTTGAAGGGGAAGGAAGGAGGAGGGAGTAGAAAGTTGATAAAACCAAGGGACAAAAACAGGGGTGCCCTTTATCACCGCTGCTGTTCATGATGTACAAGGTAAGGATGGAAAGCGCGCTACAAGGAATCAATATCGGGTTTAATCTCTCTTTCAAACAGAAGGGCACAATAGTAGAGTAGCAGCTTTCAGGTTTGTTTTATGTGGACGAAACTATATATTTTGCTAACGTCTGGATAATATCTGTGGACGGGAAGGTGAGAACTGAGGATTGAAATTTAGCGTTAAGAAATCAGGTTTTATGATATTGAATGAAAGCAGTGAGCAAACAGTGTTAGTACAAAGCCAGGAAATACCTCGAGTAAAAGAAAACAAATACCTTCAGTCTAAGGATAAACGAAGGCAATAGATGTATGGAAGCACAGGAAAAAACAATAATAGCAAAGGGGAAGAGAAATGCGGCCATAATGAAACACAGAGCGCTATGGGGATACAATAGGTACGAGGTGCTCTGGGGTATGTGGAAAGGTGTAATGGTTCCAGGACTTACTTTTGGAAATGCGGTTGTTTGCTTGAAGTCAGGGATACATCAGCACTCGATGGTAACCAAAGGTCAGTGGGACGTCCTCGCATTGGGCGCTCACGGGAAGACTACAAATGTAGCTGTGCAGGATGATATGGGCCGGACAACTTTTGAAGTGAGGGAAGCTCAGAGCGAAATTGGTATTGACGAACGACTGAGGAATTTGAAAGAAAGTAAATGAGTTGCGAGAGTGTTCAGGTATTTGCAAAGGAAAAGCATTGAGTCACAGTGGGCGAAAAGAACAAGACGCTTACCAGGAAGTATGCGACCGGTGTACAGTAAGTAGCATGGCAACAAAGAACGTCAAACGCAGTCAGAGAGGCTGAGAGAATCTAATGGGTGGCGGCGTATGGAAAATAAACCTGCTATGGAGTAACTACCTAAGAGGTAAAAGCAAAATCAGGAAAGCCACAATTTATGATATAACTCAAAGGGACGCTCTTTACTTTTCGAACCGAGGTCAGGATGCCTTAGAACGCGCAGGTATTAAGCGAGGTACGCCAAGAAAGAAGACGCATGTGCTTGCTGCGCTAAAGCTAGGTAAACGATGTGACATGTTTTATTAGAATTTGAAGATGTGTACCCATCTGTCGGTTTACGCTCCTCTGGCCTTCTTGACGCCCTGGGGTTCAGGGATAGCAGGGATAAAGTAATCATGTCCGCAATATAGATTAATAAGAGACGATTGGACGTTTGGTGGCAGAAAAGTAGGGAGACCACAAACAATGGTGGTGTACAAAAACAGTTCCAAAAACCGGTTCAGAACGTTTGGTGCTGGGAATTATTTTTGCGCGTCTTATTTTTAAGTTATGTAGGACATCAGGCAAAATAAGAAGAAGAGCTTGGTGGCGGAACCCACTGCCCCGTTTCAAAGGGGACGCTCATAGCATCCCTCCATTCATCCATGTTCCTTAGTTTCGTGTTTTCTTCAGCAGCGCTAAGCTGAATAAAGTATACCATACCTTCAAAAAGAAAACCGCGAAGTAATTCGAAGTAATCCTGATACGACGAAAATAATACATTAAAGTGCGTTTTAAATACCGTGAAATGATGCGAAAAACCAGGATGCAGCGATAAAATTACCGCCCTCCTCACGATGCTGCATCTTAATCTCTGTGTTTATGCAAATAAGGGCAGTTCTTAATCACACTAAACACGAAAAGGTGGTTACTTTGTCCTCGTACATGCACAAGTAACAAAAACAACACCAAGGAAAGCGGCTTTCAAGATAAGTCTTCTTTGCTGACTTCAAACGGGTTTGACGTATATATGGGATCGGAGTAGCCGTAAGTAGTCTCTTGGTCAAAAAGCCTCCAGTAGCGAGTGACGTAAGGCATCAATATGCAGGTCTCGTCGAGCAAAGAAGCGAGACTTAGTCGAAGATTAGGTACAATTAACGGTACGGGCGTAGTTAGCTGTTGAAATATCGTTTAAAATGAACCACATTGCACCACAGACCCCACTATCTCCAGGATAGACCCACCTAGCCCCTTAGTGAATAATAAAAAATAATAGTAAAACGGCAGGCATGGCAATTAAAGATGACACGAAAGCAGGCAACGTCGACGTACATACGCGAAAATAAAAAGCGAGTGAAAGAACTCAGCATGAATAAAAGAAACAGAAGGTCTGGGAAAAAATGTAAGGGCAGATAATTATCGAAGAAAGTAACGCACATAATGCAAAATATCATGCAATTATACATCATCGCATCATAGTTAACACTTCCATTTCAAAACATATAAATAGATATACCACGTACGCCGACCTTGTCTTTTTTCGCGTCAACTTTGGTTGAGACGCCTTTATTCACGTTGGATTCAATCAGTAATAAGATCCGACTTTAAAAGCGACTACGTCCTTGAGCTGTCTTAAGGTCTTAGGAGGATAACACGACAGCAACGTTGCGTCGACTGCGCCGGACAACTAACAAAACATAATCAAGCCAGCTTTTCGTGTATTACGACGACGTGCGCCGAAAATTTTTCGCAATATCCTGCGAGTAAATCGCAAGTGGCAGCGCAAGCTGCTTTGCGAGTGCGCGGCGTTTTATTTCGCTTCGCCTTTATTTAGGACATTTTAACCAACCCGCAGCATGGTTGCCACACGAAGCTTTTCGTACACTAGGGAACGTTCACGTGCGCAGCTAATTGGCTTCATATGGCTGTCATCTGGTAAATGAAAGTGTAAGTTAATTTAGGTTTAAAGCCGCAAGGACCATACTGTAAGAAAAAAAAAGGAGTTGTGAAAAAGAGTTGCCCAATCATACCAACACCTTCACAACTATATGCTAATCTGTTTCGTCAGACGACATGGGTTGACATTTAGTTTTCTTTTGTAAGCAAAAGTAGCTGATAATTATCTAAAATTAATTAATTGTAGGGTATTACGAGCCACAACCATGATCTCATTATTGAGGCAATCTGCAGTTGGGGTCTCCGGATTAATTTTGACTACCCGGGGTTCTTTAACGTGTACTTCATGTACGCTTTTACTGCATTTGCCATGCTGCTCGTACTTTAGGTAACTGTTATTCAAGCGATGTCCCACTACCCGAATGTAAGAAATACGTGGCTTGTATTGCGTGGCAGAGACTTATGTACTTAAGCTGTCCGTCTTTGTAGAGTTTTTGGGCGGCAAGTATCTTAATTTATTTAACCGCGTCAAATTTTTAACGGTGCGTTTAGCACTGCCGTGATGAATAGTGAAAGAATAAGACTACAACCCGAATGAGAAAAGTTGTTTTTTGCATGACAGCGCACAAAGAAGAAATCGCACGATTAATGATGAAAAAAAAAAATCAGGACTGGACTACGTGAGAGCTAAAGCGCATGACGGTTCTACGGAGGATGGTGAAATAGGTCAGGTGTGTGGATAACGCTTTAGTGGGGACGCGTACGAGTGCAGTCGACCACGTTCAATTGGCTCAATGAAAAAGCCGGAAACAGCGTAAAAAAATAAACTGCAGTAAGATGAGAGAACGCGGGGTTTATGAAGGACGTGTTCTGAGCTGGGAGTCTGAACGTCATGCAAGACGAATAGGGGGGATGTACTTTCAGAAGCCGTACTTCCGAGAGCATCCAAGCGTGGTTAAAGGTCAAATTTTGCCCGCCTTTCCAATTTCTCTCTCCCGGGTTCCGTCTTCACTCTGTCTTTTCTACTCTACTATATATGGTGTCTTAGAAGACCGTTGATGGGTGTATCCAACCCTGCCGGGTTCGGAAAAGTTCAATAACGCAAAACAGAAGAACGTGGTAGATAAGATGGAAAACGAGCGAGAGGATCAAAAAGCAAATGCTCATCATTGTTCACGCTCTACATCTCAAATTGCTTTATCCCCTGGAACGGGAAGCGAATGGCTTGATTCGATCAACGGAGAGCCAGATTGCACTACTGCAGAGAACGCCAGGGGGAAAGAGTAAAAGAAGAAAAAAAAGAGCTCACAGATGAAAAAAAAAAAGAAGGTTGAACGAAAATAGGAGGCCTGTAAAACATAAAGAAAAAAACGTTAGTGAAGCCTAATCTTCCTTCAGGACGTTGCAACGGGGTGTTTCGTTCGACCCCGGCAAGCTAGCAATGGTGTCGAGAACCAGAGGTGACGCTTAACACCTGCCATTGTATATCACAAGATGAGAAGGACGACCCGGCAGAATACTGGTAAACAATATGCGAAATAAAAAAAAAAGTCGCAGTTTCACCCGAAATGCGAAACGTTCATTGCGATATCAAAGTATTACACAATTACATGAAGTAAGATTTATCAGCTGTATATAATTGCAGTCAACAGTGATGACGCACCTCAGAGTAGAAAAACACCGTTTCACGGCAAGCAAGCACCCGCAGTTTCTTTCTAAGCGGTACATTTGCGCCTGCTTTGACTTCGGGTTTTTCTGCATAACTTTCCCATGCTTTCTTGTATACGCTCGGCATAAAATTTGAGAGTTCCCATTACTGTTTCTTGGTTCAGTTTGAACTTAGAACGAAAGCATCATAACCCCGAGGGCCCAGCTTTCCGTATACGCCCTGGCCCTGTTTACATGTCGCACTTCTTTCCTCTCGAATGCGAAAATCATTCACGCTGCGGGTGAGGTGCCTGGCGAAATGCTTCTTTTCAAAAGCGCTAATATACGTGCTCGCTGGGCTCACTTTTTCTTTCCTTCTGAGGAGAGGGTGCCAAGTTCTCACGCTACCCTAAAACTTTCCGCAGGCAGTACGCGCCTTCTGTTACAAGCTGATAAGGAGCGAAGCGTTCCCAAACAACCACCGCTGCTGTGGTGGCGCATTTACTCTCTCATGCCATAACTCTTTCCCTAACCCGTGCTACTACTTCGGTTTACGCCGTGCCGTTCCCAGAAGTGCGGCTTTGTCAAAAGCTTCCTGTGGCCCGGCCGCTCGCCCTAATTTCCCGGAAGGCCTTGATCCTGTTCTTGCGCTCAGCTATAGCGACTATACGCTAATAAGGCGGGCGCAGACGGGTGGTTTTAGCCGGAGGAAGGCACATAGAATGGGAGCGAATGGACGTTTCCGAGGTGACTTTTTTTTTCTTCGGCCAGCCATTCATGGGCCGAAGTCGCAGCGTAATACGATGTTATTGTGTATTACAGTTCCCCGCTTATTAATAATAAATACGTCTATGCAGCGTGCGAAGAAGTTTGTGATTGTAAATAGAATACTGAATTCAACATTCAAGGAAGAAAAAAAAAACTGTTTTTTTCTTGTTCGGTAAGCATTCCATTGTCGATAGTGTGTAGTTAATACAAACGACGTTCGTACACATCTTGGATGGATAAAACTATGCAAACCAGCGTTATGACACTGTTTAGACCTTAGTGCACTTGTAATATTGTACATAACAGAGGCGCTCAACCGTGTAATTAATCGCTCTATGAGTAATGCGCTTGAATAAATTAGCGTAAGTAAACACAAGGGACAATGTGTTCGCATGGACTTTTGTTAGGTGCGTTCTTTTACGCTAATGTGTTTTACATGGTAACACTTATCCAGGTACTTCCTGTACCTTTGAAACCAGCTGACTCGATAAAAATGATTGGCCGCACTATCTTGCCACGGAGTATTGGACAGATCAGTCCCGTTTATCCACCTCGCCACCTCACGGGACACCAAGACTTTCATTACCATTTCTTAAGTTATAACATATAAGAGATCAACCTGTGGAATCAATAGGTGAATGTAAATTTTGTAACGGCCGAACAAAAACAGACCTAACCTGCTTAGTAAAAAAAAGAGTAAGTTGTGTTCTCACTACTACAATATACAACAAGCTCGAGTGCAAATGCACTCATTCTCCGCGCGAGCTTTCTCCTCTTGGCATATGCATATTTGTATCTAAGCTTAGCTATTTCTTGTGCATGGAGGAGGAAGCTTGTCTTCAGAGGATGTGGGGTGTTGTGACCCCGACACCTACTGCAACCATGTGCCTGGGGACCCTAAAACGTGTCCTAAGAGCCCGGCACCTGTGCCTACGGCGGAAATTTCTTAACTCTTGTGGCTGCATCTGCCCTGGTACTCCGGATATTAGGCATGAGATGCTCAGGGAAAGCAAACTGCAGCCTTATGTTCCAGATGAATTTACTTATTGGACAACGGACAAGAAATTCGCCCACCCATTGCTGCAGTACCTGCATCAAACAAGGCTGCATAGATTTATTAGATGTAGTTTGTTAGTTTTAGTACGTATGTATGCCTTGCGGCATATCCCCACGAAAAGAAATAAACATGAGTGACGCGCACTCGGGTGAATAAAAGCTCTTTGGTTGCCTAAAGGTTCCTGCTATCTAGTTACTTATATTAAGGAAAAAGGGATTTTCAGCCCCTGTTTCATGCTCGTAAAATTGCATCATGTTTGCCAGGTTCACCATAAACTAACGGCTCCCATATAAACTGCATCGACTGAAGCACACCAGTCGAGATATTTGTCATCCTACGCTGTTTACCGTGCCGCCTAACATCTATAATATAAACACCTTCACCGGACGCCTAATAACGTACAGCTGTGGAGCTTCGCAGCCCCTATTTCTCCCTGCTATGGACGTGTGCACATGAGTAATGACTGCTTGTTGTACGCGGGAATGCCTTGCGCTTTCGGAAGTGTGACTTTTCGCAAAGTCATTAGCAGCGGCGTGCCGAGGATAAGATGAATCGAAGCCACGCGCAATGGTGCAGTACCCCGTACTGAGCGGGAACGGCAGCGAGGGAACCTTTACGCATGGTTGGCTCAATTGTTGTATATAGGCGTGGTTTGCGCGAATCATTCGCGTGTATTCTGCGTGACCGCAAACTTCTGCTCCTCTGCCATTCATTGGCATTGTTGTTACGTATAAGTTGGATAGACAAATCGTTCAGGTAATAAGATGTAAATGCGAATGGCGGACGCATTTGTTATACCGTGGTAGCACTGATGATGGTGTGCCTTTATACTTTTTTTTTTAATTACGGTTATCGCTGTGCGAAAGTTCTCGCCCACAAATTTTAATAATTGATTGATTATTCTCGCGATGGAGCCAGAATGATTCATTGCGAGACCCCCAGAAGTGTTACATCTAACTTATATTACTATATGGACCGAAAGTGTCAAAATGAGCGGATTTGATAAAGTTTGTTGCGATACGAGCGTATGACCGTCATTCCAGACTAATATAGCTGGTGTCCGAACCCATGTTCCATCGATGGTTCCCTCTGAGTAACCAGTACCGATCTCGAAAACTATACTTTTGCGAGCTGCATGCGCCAGAAGTGATGGTGGAGCAGGAACCACGTTAGGGCCGCCATGTTTTAGACAGCACCTATTGGACCGGGCCAGCGTCGGCGGGACAACGGTAACAATCCTATGCAATTCTTTTTCTTTTTGCGCTTCGCCAAAGGTCCGAACGGCAATCCATCTTAATTATCACCGGGATCGGCCAGTCATGAGCGGTGGCTGATAGGAATAGAACGAAATCGAGCAAGACAAGTCGCTACATTATAACGGCACAGTTCTAAGAAATCGCAGTTGCGCAAGAATAGCTTCGTCAAGCAGCGCTAATGTGAACTAACACGTGGCAGTAGTATAGGTGAGGGGTTGTAAACTGAGCTTGTTAGTGCATATCTACGTGGATATTGTGGGACAGCGCGAGACAAGACAGATAACACGAGCGCCGATCCAACCAGTCTGCAGTATTCAATGCGGCAGCCCGCCCTTATGTTGTCTTATTTTGTCCAGTTATTCTTTTTCGCGCGGTCTCCAAGTGGTGGTGACAATAGCGATGCTTATGTTGCTACAGGCGGGTTTAGCCTGGCCGGCCTGGCCGGCAATTTTAGCGTCTTATTCCGCGTCAAATGTGCCACCATGAGCCAATGAGCCGAGCCTCGCTCAGAAATCTGAGAAGGATGCATTCACGCAGATTGTAGATCAAATTGTCCTACAATATCCGAAAACTAAACAACGCAGTTACTAGTTAGACCGACGGAACCAATGTAATTGGAATTCTCCTAGAGCGAAAATAGCCGAATTGAGACGCCTTTAGTTTTAGACTTAGAAGACCACCGCATGGTACACATTCCTGTGCATGTGTGGCTCAGTATCATGCAGCTATCTCAGCCCGCGCAATGGCCAGCGTTGTAATCAACGATGATGGTCCTTCCTCGCGTCTAGCAACTACGGAAAGTTTTCAGCCGCTGCTGCAACAGCTGGATAGGTTGTCGCGTAAAATCATCCCCACCGTCTTCTTCGACTTCTTTTTCTTCGTCGTCGTCATTGGCGGCGGCAGCAGCCGCGGCAGTGGCGGCAGTGGCGGCAGCAGCGGCGGCGGCGGCAGCGGCAGCAGTACTTTTTATGTCTACTGCAAGACAGACGTCTCTCCAAGAAATCTCTCATCACTCCTGCCTTGTGTCAACTGCATGTCTCTACAAGAGTAATAGTATACATGGCGCTTTTATATTCTTTCTTTGCTCTGCTCACGAGAAAATTTAGGTACCTACAGTGCATTTAAGGTATTAGTGTAGGGGAGAAAATACACAATGTAAAACATTTCTTTAGACATATAAAACAATAGAGACAAAGACAGACGCTTCAGAGAAAAGAGTTGGCTTTTTCACATCTCGTGCATTTCCACCCTCCTTTCTGCGTAGTCGTGACGAGGCACACAACACCTGCAGCGTATACGCAGCACAGCCGAAATTACAGCATGGCACATCGCCTTACAGGCGAGCATGATCTGTTAGAAATAAAATGGCGTTGAGCGAGAACATGCAGAGGCTAGCATTTTTAACGCGATAGCCTTAAGGGCCCCGTGTCGCAGAAAATCCGGCGTCGGCGTGGATGTCGGCGTCCGTGGCGGAGAAAATCATCCCGAACCACTGCGACCGCGCAGGCCCTCCGCGTGCTGCAAGGTGTTAGTGAAGAAAAATTGAATTTCTCACAGTGAAATCCATCAGAAAATGGTAAAGTACGACTTAACCACAACCTACAGACATGGCGGCGTCGGACTGTTATTTTAATGTACGAGAAAACATAATTCTGTTACGAGGAAACTCAAACGTAAACCCCTTTTGCCTGCATTTCTACCATACCAACAGCGGCGCGCTCGGGTATGCGACTTGCGAAAATCTTACCTAGATGGCACTCGCATCCTCGGCAGGTCAAATTGGGACTTGGCCTGCCTAATGCGTTTTGGACAAACGCGCGCGTACGGGGCAATAGCAAACAATTAATGAAATAATAAAAAAAGGTCCTAGGGCCTTCACATTTTAATATAAGACGACTTATATTGCCCCTGGAAAAACGTCTTCCCAGCTGTGCATTTATGTTTAAAAGTGAAGCCGACTTTAGGGGATGGGTGTAAGCTTGGTCTTTGTAAGCTGGCTTTCCCACATTCCCTGTTGCAGTGAAACCGACTCAAAGAAAAATGTGATGCGAACGGGTCCCGATAACGCTATCGTGTTCCACTCTTAAAGGCGAATCTTAAGCGTCCTCCAATTTTTCACTGTTGCGTACTCCACCTTTTTCAAGTTTACGCACGATTTCTGCCGTGGGAACCTTGTATTTCCCCATATCCGTCAGTATGGGAGTTCTCCGCCTCGTGCTTTAATTTCTTTCCAGCTCAAAAACAAAAATAAAGAAGTAAAAGTCTTGTTTACGTAAAAGTTGATATACGTAAAAGACGTATATCCTAGCACAAGAAGACAAAGAAAAAAATCTGTAGATCCAACGAGGTGGAATCTATATACAGCGATGCTTTGTGTGAGTGCATAAAGAGTCGAAACAAGAGTGCACGCATACACACACACACACACACACACACACACACACACACACACACACACACACACACACACACACACACACACACACACACACACACACACACACACACACACACACACACACACACACACACACACACACACACACACACACACTCTCTCTCTCTCTCTCATCACACACACACACACACACACACACATTATTCCGAATCTTTCGTTAAGCGGAGTTCCTGACAACTAGCGAGTACGATGGGCGCCTTGAACGCATCATGCTTTCAGAGGCAGCATGCGCATACGTACGTAGCACAATTCGAATCCAATTCCATCCGCAAGACGCGTTTACTTCCTGAATACCGTGCAACCGCGGATTCGCGAAGGCGAGCTTTCTGGTTCTTTTTTTTTGTCCCCCGCACGATCGGCGCCACCGCTGTCCTGATCTCATACGATTATGACGATGATGATTTATTGGCATCCACTTTGAAACGGTGTGGTGATAAATAGTCACATAGCCTGCTTGATTTAATCACGTTACTGTACAGGTTTTCATTCTAACATTTTTCTGTACATCTCCGTAATCTCTTTTCCCCCCCTCAAAACCTATTTGTCTACCCTGTATCACACTCACACACACACACACACACACACACACACACACACACACACACACACACACACACACACACACACACACACACACACACACACACACACACACACACACACACACACACACACACACACACACACACACACACACACACACACACACACACACACACACACCACACACACACACACACACACACGCACACGCTCTCACACACACACATGCACACCTATGCCTGTAACGGGTCAGGTCGTATGAAAATTTGCGCTGCATTTTTTCCACCAATACCCTAAACATCTCTTGCTTATCTCCACTGCTGACCGGTTGATGCTCCCGTCCACTTTAAATCCGAGCCCTTCTGTAAGGCATACGTTACCTCCGGGTCTCACTGAGTGAATCACTTCGCATTCCATTTGGATATGCAGAGTTGCCTCGGTATTTTTGCTGCAGCATACACATGCCTCATCTTGTAGCGAATAGTTGATCCGGTATGTTGTTTGTCCGTAGGCAACCAGCTAAAGCCTCAAATAGCAAGGCACTGCCCTTTGTGTCATAGTACAGATTTCGCCTTCTAATTTCTTTCTTCTCTTTCTTGTAAATCTCCGTGGTCCTTTTGTTTCCATTCCTTGCATCCACTTCGCTGTCTCTGTTTCTTTCACCTTCTTTCTGATAACTCCTGGTTGTCTATTCACAATGGTTGCCAACTTTCTTGACCTCTTCCTCCACGAATGCACGGAGACGGGCGCCATCTGGTGATGGTGCAAGTAACCCAGCGGCGCGCACGGCGCGCATGCTCCGCTGTGATTGGTTGGCCTCTTCGCCGAGAGAACAGCCAAGCCGCAGCCGCGATGCAGAAACCCGGCGAGGTTCGCAAAGACAAATGCACTTAAGGCAAGCACTATGTCACTGGAGACAACCTATCCCATCTAGCCATGTTTTAAGAAAATAGATCGTAATTAAATGGATCCTAAACAGATCTTCAAGAGAGGACAACATCGTATAACATCAAACGATTCAACATTATATTGTCTTTTTATTGCGATATCAATTTTGGCCACTTCAGGCGCACTTCTGCCGTCGTCGTTACCATCGCCGTGAGGTTCCGCATAAAGTCGAAGGGTGCTAAAAGCGTCGGTGCGCGCTGTATGCTGTATGTGCGAGTGACAGCATGCAATGGTGAGCCGGCGATCGCGGCTCAATCTCGTGCTTGCAAGGGAGGTAATGCGTATAAAGACCAAACCGCATTCACGCGATTTTGTGCGCGACGGCGACGAGCGACGGCTTCGAGCGACGAAACGGGCCGTCGCGCGAACAGATCGCTTGGTCTTTTCGCTCAATCGCTCGGTTCTAGAAATCTAGAATTCGTCGCTCGTCGCCCGGAAGTGATATGAGCGACTAGCCAATAGCGCGAAGCCGGAACTGGATATACATTAATCAAGTACTACCGATTGTCGCACGGAACGAGCAAACGACTCGATTTTGATACGTGCAAGGATAATAACGTAGTGCAAGACCTTTATAAATATTTATGCTGCTCTTTACACTAAAACACATCAACTTAAATTAATAAAGCAAGCGTCACGCCAGTTTCGGCGAGTATTTGCTGCCCTCATACCGCCAACACCGGGGAGACGTCGCTCGAAGTCGTCGCTCGCATGCGGTGCGACTTGTAGGCGACGAGCGACCGCGACAGCCATCTCCATCGCGTCGCTTGTCGCTGTCGCGCGCAAGATCGCGTGAATGCGGGTTATACTTAATGCGGTCGTCTCGTGCGATTTTTTTGGTTGCATACTTGAACCTCTGAAGTGCAATTATTGCAGATATTTAGATGCAACAATTCTTCGACAAAGTATAAGCGTGTAGTATAGTGGGGGCAAAATTTAGAATGAAAGTCCCGATCCATCACTGTAGAAGTGAGTGGATAAATTGCCCAATTTCAAGAAACGAGTGATTCGCTGTAGATTAATGCAGTCGAGTGAACTTCAATGAAAATTGCAAGTGTCACTTTACTCTTTATAGATATTTCGCATGTGAAGCTTCTATAGTGAGCCATATTTAGGCCTAACTCCCTTTACTCACTTCGCCATGACGGACTTCAACACATCACTTAAACATGCTATTCGAGTCTGGTGATATGAAAAAAAAAATAACTACGGGCGCTACAAGGCCTTTTGTAAAGCGATCGCAGTGGCTGAAAATAGAAAGGAAATAGCTATATATATATATATATATATATATATATATATATATATATATATATATATACATATATATATTGCTACACGCGTGTGGTATTTGGTTGTTTGAACGAGGCGCGCGGGCGCCTAGACGAAGAAGACGAACTGCTCTGGGCTCTCGAGCTTTCGGCTGATCTGGCCAGCGCTGCAGCTATCATTTGTAAATATACTTGTAAATAGTCTCCTGTACTTAATCCTTCGTTCGCGTAACATTTTGGTGGAGCGTGCCGTTCCCCGTCCTCGCCACGGAGCTCCGCAGCGGCCGCACCGTCCAGCTTTCCGCCATGGCTCCCGGTGACACCTCGTCTGCTGCTGCTACTGCAACTCCAACCACAACGTACGTCACGGTAGCCACTCCCCGCGATCCTGGCATCTTCTCCGGCCAAGATAATGTCGACGTTGATGACTGGCTACGCATGTATGAGCTTGTTAGCCGCAACAACCACTGGGACCCTACCATAATGCTAGCTGATGTCCTCTTCTACTTGGGCGGAACACCTCGTGTCTGGTTCCGGACACACGAGGAGGAGATCTCTAGCTGGGACGCTTTCAAGGAGAAGCTCCGCGACCTCTTTGGAAATCCGACCGGTCGGCAGCAGGCTTCAAGGAAAGAGCTTGCTACTCGAGTGCAGTCTTCCACTGAATCGTATGTCTCGTACATACAAGACGTGCTAGCTCTTTGCCGGAAAGTCGACGAGAACATGGTCGAAGTTGACAAGGTTGGCCACGTTCTCAAAGGGATCGCGGACGATGCGTTCAACTTGTTGATCTTCAACAATGTGTCTACCATTGACGTCATTGTCAAGGAATGCCGCCGCTTTGAGCTCGCCAAAAGCCGCCGCGTCATTCCACAATTCTCCCGGCTCCCTAACACAGCTGCGACGTCGTCCTGCGTCGCCCTTACCGCTTCGCCCCCCTCCAATGAGACCGTCACGCGTATTGTTCGCCGTGAGATCGAAGCTGCCAGTCCTGCCACGTTCCATCCGCGCCCCCTTGACCCCACCATTGACCCACCAGCCCCAGCGATCTCCCTCATTCAGGAGGTTGTGCGGCAAGAGTTTGCCAACCTCGGTTTTCCTGCTGCCTGCTCCATCTCCCGACCTGACGCCCGACTGGTGCCGTCAGCTGCGCCTCGCAGCGATCTGTATTCCAGATACCGCAACCCTACAGAATGGAGAACTCCGGACGACAAGCCCATTTGCTTTCGTTGCCACCGCATTGGCCACGTCGCTCGCCACTGCCGCACCTCCTGGTTATCGCCATATTCGAGCTACTTTTCGCCGTCTCCTCGCCCATATGCCGACCCTCGCCGCTACTCGCCTCGCCGTATGCCTTCGAGCTCTCACGTATCCGTCGATGACAGTCGTCCCACTCGCTCGCCGTCACCTCAGCGCCGTCGGTCCCCGTCGCCCCAGCCACGCCGCTATTCGTCGCCGACCCATTATGGACCCTCCCGGACGGAAAACTAGGCCATGCAGCTCTTGGAGGTAGTGCTGCATCACGTTCGTCCTGTCCAAATCCTCCGTTGACGCTCCCCACAAACACGAACCTAATTGAAGTAGATGTAGATGGTGTCCCGTTGACGGCATTGATTGATACTGGAGCCCAAGTGTCTATAATGAGCGCTAACCTATGCCGTCGCCTCAAAAAAGTTCTTACGCCTGCCGTCACTCGAGCCGTACGCGTCGCCAATGGCGCCACTGTTGCCGTCTGTGGTATGTGCACTGCTCGCGTAGGAATTGCTGGCCGCCAAGTTCCCGTCCTGTTCTCCGTGCTGACCAGTTGCCCTCATGACCTAATCTTCGGGCTCGACTTTCTGACGACGCATTCTGCCCTCATCGACTGTTCCACCGGTACGCTGTGCCTCGAGCTTCCTCTTGTTTCCGACGTTCGCCCCGAACAACCGCACACCCTATGCACTACAGCGTTTGTTTGGTTACCTCCAAAAGCCCTAACCTTCGTCGAATTGGCCTCAACGGCAACCATGCCTGATGGCGACTATGTCGTCGCCCCTATTCGTGATGTCCTCCTGGCGCGCGACATCTCTGTGCCACACTCCGTCATTACCCTTGCCGCTAATCGGATGTGTCTCCCCGTTGTCAATTTTGGCTTGACGAATCAAGTGTTACCTGAAGGCATAGCGGTGGCCACGCTCCGGTCAGTGACAGACGACCACGTCACTGCTTTTGCAGCCGACGCGTCTCCAGATCCTCCTGATTACCCGCAGGATGCCTTGAACCTCGACGGCCCATTACGTCCCATGGTCGCTCCGGACCTCGCCCCTGGCCAAGCAGCCGCCCTATATCGCCTTTTGCTCTCCTATCGCGACATATTTGACACTGACAATCGCCCACTTGGTCAGACGTCCCTTGTTAAGCATCCGATAAACACTGGTGATGCTGTTCCCATTCATCGCCGACCGTATCGCGTGTCCACGGCAGAGCGGCAAGTTATTCAGCAGGAAGTCAACAAGATGCTCGCCAAAGGCATTGTTGAGCCCTCGTCGAGCCCTTGGGCGTCGCCGGTGGTGCTCGTCAAAAAGAAAGATGGCACGTGGCGTTTCTGTGTTGATTACCGCCACCTAAACCGAATCACTAAAAAGGACGTTTACCCGTTACCACGAATTGACGACGCTCTTGATTGTCTTCACGGTGCCAAATACTTTTCGTCCATTGACCTTCGATCTGGTTATTGGCAGATTTCCGTCGATGAGCAAGACCAAGAAAAGACCGCTTTCGTCACTCCAGATGGCCTCAACCAATTCAAGGTTATGCCGTTTGGTTTATGCAATGCCCCCGCCACGTTCGAACGGATGATGGACTCTCTGCTTCAAGGTTTCAAATGGTCAACTTGCCTTTGTTACCTCGACGACGTCCTTGTGTTTTCTCCTACGTTTGAGATGCACCTTGAGCGCGTCGCAGCTATACTTGACGTCTTCCGCAAGGCTGGGCTCCAATTAAACTCATCGAAGTGCCACTTCGGGCGCCGACAGATTACAGTGCTCGGTCATCTCGTCGATGCTTCCGGAGTACAACCCGACCCGGAGAAGGTTCGAGCAGTAACAGCTTTTCCTGTACCTCAGTCTGTCAAAGACGTCCGGAGTTTTGTGGGGCTCTGCTCTTATTTCAGACGGTTTGTGAAAGATTTCGCAGCAATCGCTCGACCACTCACTGCACTTCTGAAGAAAGACGTGCCTTTTACGTGGGGTTCCCCTCAGGCTGCCGCATTTTCACGCCTTATCACGATTCTGACCAATCCACCGATCTTGGCCCACTTTGACCCGTCCGCACCTACAGAGGTCCGAACCGATGCCAGTGGTTATGGGATCGGCGCAGTCTTAGCGCAACGACAACACGGACACGACCGCGTTATAGCCTACGCTAGCCGACTCCTGACAACTGCAGAGCGCAACTATTCGATTACCGAGCGCGAATGTCTTGCTCTCGTCTGGGCTGTTTCAAAGTTTCGCCCATATTTGTATGGCAAGCCCTTAGTAATCACAGACCATCATGCGCTGTGTTGGCTTTCGTCGCTCAAGGATCCTACTGGTAGGCTCGGTCGTTGGGCTCTACGACTACAAGAATATCCCTACACAGTGACGTACAAGTCGGGACGCCAACACCAGGACGCCGATTGCCTCTCTCGCTACCCAGTCCAAGACCCGACCTCTACGTCTGATACTGACACCGACGCCTGCGTTCTCTCTGTTTTTCCACTGGTCCATGTCGCCGACGAGCAGCGCCGTGACCTGTCCTTGCGTGTCATCATTGACCGCCTGGAATCGTCACTTGCCGACAGCTCCCTTCGCTTATTCACACTTCAAGATGGCGTACTCTACCGCCACAACGTTCACCCCGACGGCCCAGCATTACTCCTTGTGATGCCTAAACACCTTCGCTCGGCTGTTCTCCACGAACTTCACGACCTCCCCACTGCCGGTCACCTCGGTGTGTCACGTACCTACGACCGGATCCGCCGACGCTTCTTTTGGCCAGGGCTTGCTCGCTCCGTTCGAAGATACGTAGCTGCGTGTGAGAAATGCCAGCGACGCAAGACACCGTCGACGCTCCCTGCTGGGTATCTTCAACCAATTGACATTCCCGCGGAACCATTCTTTCGGGTTGGTTTAGATTTACTTGGTCCTTTTCCTCTTTCTACCTCTGGGAACAGGTGGATCGCTGTGGCCACAGATTACGCCACGCGCTACGCCATCACCCGAGCGCTCCCTACAAGCTGCGCCACAGATGTTGCCGATTTTCTTCTACGCGACGTGATTTTATTACATGGAGATCCACGACAACTTCTCACAGACCGTGGCCGGACATTCCTGTCGAAAGTTATTGCGGATATCCTGAAGTCCTGTGCCACGAGGCACAAGCTATCCACGTCATACCATCCGCAAACGAATGGCCTCACGGAGCGTCTTAATCGCACTCTCACAGACATGCTCGCGAAGTATGTGTCTTCCGACCACACTGACTGGGACCTCGCTCTACCGTTTGTCACCTTTGCGTATAATTCCTCGCGCCACGACACAGCCGGTTATTCGCCATTTTTCCTTCTGTTCGGCCGAGAACCAGCACTGCCCCTCGACACAAGCCTCCCTGTTCACGCAGCACCCACCAGTGAATATGCACTTGACGCCGTCGCCCGCGCTGCCCACGCAAGGGAAATTGCCCGTGGCCGCCTTCTGCACTCCCAAGAGAGTCAACGGCGTTTGTACGACCAGCGACACCGCGACCTGCACTTCCCACCTGGTTCTTTGGTGCTCCTATGGTCTCCGTCGCGTCAGGTCGGCCTGTCAGAAAAACTGCTGTCTCGTTACACAGGCCCCTACCGAGTGATTCGTGCCGTGACTCCCGTCACCTACGAGATCACCCCTGACGCCCCATCTGCTTCCCAGTCCACTGATATCGTGCACGTTACACGACTGAAGCAGTATCACCCTCCCAGTGATGACATTTAGACGCTCCGGGACGTCGCTTCTGCCGCCGGGGGATTATGCTACACGCGTGTGGTATTTGGTTGTTTGAACGAGGCGCGCGGGCGCCTAGACGAAGAAGACGAACTGCTCTGGGCTCTCGAGCTATCGGCTGATCTGGCCAGCGCTGCAGCTATCATTTGTAAATATACTTGTAAATAGTCTCCTGTACTTAATCCTTCGTTCGCGTAACAATATATACCATAAATAAAGATAAAAAAGATAAAAAGATAAAACATAAAAAGGGCGACGGCAGTCGAACGTTGGGCACCTACAAGTTGCGTCCTATCGAGAGGTGTCCCATTACGAAGACAAATCGTCCCGCCGTGTAGCGATTGGCATTCTCCATGATTACATTCTCCAGAATGTTGCTCATTTGGCGTATTTTTGTTTTCAGCCAGCCTTTTGCTCGGTGGTCCGTAGAGCTTCCCTACGTGCGGCACTTGCTACTATTGCGTCTTCTTTCTGTATTTTATTTATTTATTCATTCATTTTTTGCCATTAGGAGCCCGTCCCGGAGGCGTTTAATTACCAGCCGCTGATTAGATAACATTCTCTCAATCGTTCAGGTTGTTGCGGCTTTCATCCGAAACGCCGGCTCACGTTATCGCTTTTTGTTCCAGCTGATCTCGAGCATATTACGTAAGAACTAGATTACGTTTGAACGAGGATAAGGACCATAATACGGCGTCGAGAATGCTGTGATGGATTTTTCTTATGATGTTCAAAACCTGCTGCCATCCAAAACGTTAGTTTGATCGGGACTTATTACAGGCGGAAGTATACGGGGTGATAATTTTTAGGTATTCTGGAATTTTTTTTAAAATCGCCTTTAGCAGATAACATGAATTCTAGTCCTTGAGCTGGAGTAGTTCAGAGAGGCGGACACAACTTGAACCAGAAATAAAAACACATGCCGAACTAAATTTAAAAATTCACTAATTACCTTCTTAATTAATTAATGGTTTCACGGCAAATATTACAATTTACGAATTGTAGCCGGTGAGATTGCACGGCGTATCCTCTTGGAATGATTTTCCAGGATGACACCAGTTTGGAGATATGTGCCATCAAAAATGCGCTGCTGTTCCACTTACGTTTTTCGCACAAAAGCACAAAAGTAATTGAAACGCCCATGTATTTCGTCCGACACATTGAGAAATAATATCTCGAAGCTGGTGTCATCCTAGATGTTCATTTCAAGTTGATACGTCTTGCAAACTGAAAGGCTACTCTTCGTAAATAGCAATAGTATGTGCCATGTATGTACCAACATAGGCAACCACAGAATATAAGGCACTTGTGTAAGAACAATTCCAACTAGAGGTGTGCAAGTAGCACGTGGTTGCCAAATAGCCAACGTCTGCGCGTGCAGCCCGATCAAAGTGTTTCTTGTTCGTTTCTAAGGTCGTTCACCTGATGCTGCTTTTGGCGGTGGTAGATAACTAGGCTCGTTGAAGTCTTTGCCGTTGATGGCGCGCTTTCTATACGACGGATTCATGGCTCATTTTCATGAAACACCGCTCAACCAGGCGATTCCCTCCGGCTTATAAATAAGAAATGTTTTGTCAGCTTCCACGTGACCCGGACCGATCCTAGGGGCGCCATTAGGAGTCGAGAAAGATGCCTACAAGCGTTGGCTTGTATACAGATGTTGTGTACAAGCGTCATTGTATACGCGTCTCAAAGAGGAATAAGCGTTTGAAGCGATTCGAAATGGCAGCTTCCGAAAGCACACGAAACGCGTTCCATGTTTGCGTCGTTGAGGGATTTTCAACTAAGCTGAGGTTTCAGCGTTAGTACATGTACAAGGAGGTTTATACACATCTTTCACATATGCGATAGCGCGAAATGAGCCAGGGCAGAAAGACAGAGAATGTCCACCATAAGCGCGTGTGGCGCTTCTATGTGCATAGTACACTCTCTATAAAATCAATTTATTAAGACGATTGCGTACGTGTCTTGGAAGCAGTTCAACGTGCAGCCCCCATAACGTTTCTCCGGTCGATGTCTTATGAGCCTTCCTTTGGGACAAAGAAGAAAAAAAAAACGCCTGTATTTGTGTTTTCAAGCAGACATACTTACAATTTTGGCGGTAATATATATTGAACTTGTTTTGTAAGTTTTTCAATAACTGCAAAGCAGAAAAGCTGAAAGTATGTGGGCTTCTGTCTGGCCGCGCTGCGGCGGCGTGCCATCGCCTTTGATACATGATGTTAGGAATACCTGAATCTTTCCAGGGTGAGCAACAGAGTGACAGAGGGACAATTTTCACCTTTGTTCTCAAAAGACAGCTATAGCGCTTCAAGACACAATGTGACATTGCACCGCCTTCAGGATAAGCCCGAACGCGAAGGAGAGAGAGAGAAACTAGATAGGAGCATAAAAATGTAGGCTCTGGACCGGTGATAGGATAGACAAGCAGCAGCTTGCCTCACTTTGGTTGTGTCTGCTGTGGTGGTTTCATCTCACCTCTTCTAAGCTCCGAAGGGGGCGAGAAGTAAATTTGTGGCTCGGCGCCAGGTGCCCTATAGCTTTCATGCGTGTTTGAAAGCAACATACTTTAAACGAAGCGCGATGCGGTTGACATATTGACAGAAACCGCCTGCTTGACAGATTGACAGAAAACCGCCTGTCCCTTCCTCAACACTTGTCACTATTAGGCTACTTAACTTTTTAAATAAATTACTTTACAGCACATATTTATATCTACGAATTGTAGATAGTGAGTACGCAAGGCATATCGACTTAGAAAGAATTCTCAGGACTGCGCCAGTTTCGAGATAATAATTTTCAAAATGTCTGATGAAATGCATTGGCATTTGAGTTACTTTTGTGCTTGAATACATAAAACAACGTTTTTCTTATTAAAAGTAAGTGGAACAACAGGGCATTTCTTAACGCATTTTGGACGGCCGATATTTTGACGGCCTCAGAATTTATGCTGTACGCTGTACCGATCAAGCTGATATTGCGAAAGAAACGCCTGAATGTATAACAGAATGTATAAAAGCAGACGCGTAACCGTAAGATACAGAGAAGCAAACATAGATGCGTAAGCTTTTAGGCGCACCGGTCTTAACAACTGAACGTCACAACGCACTGCAAATTGAAGAAAATGTTATGAGCCATAATAGTAATGCATAGGCGTAGTTACAAACGTAGAATATGTCAAGAAGTCGACCGGAAGATAAAAATGCGCCCGGAAACGTTCTACCATCTTGCAGAATTAAAACAAAATTTTTATCACATCATAAGTTCCAGCTTATGTTGTGTCGCTAGTGCTTTACTCATGCACAACTTTTGCCCTGAATTCTTATCGTGCCGCTGGCGCGCTTCGTTACATGCGAAGTGCCATGATATACTTGTTTACTTTTTTGAGGGGTAAAGAAATAAAAAGAAAACAAGAACAAGAAAGCACATCTGCAAAGTAATGAAGAAACAAGGAGAACTACAGTGAGAAAAAAGCTTTCTGACGGAACGCTTTTGTATAACAAGGAAGGGAACAATATTAATAAAAAATCAAAGTAGCAGAAAGCACTTCACTCTTGAAGAGCCAGTGCACGCTTTCTGGCGCAAAAGACGCAGTTTCTGGCCGTCTGAGTACCACGGCGGAGCGACCTGTCCTTTCGAATCGCTTCCTCTCGCTGATGCCGCTAGAATTAAACTAAGAATAAAGCCAAAAACAAGTTCCAAGCGTCGTCTAACTCTCTTTCGCCTGTTCCGCCGTCCGCCATTCTGTCTTCACTGCTGAAGGCTTTATTTTGATCAGGCTTTCCACTAAAAGTAATCGCGGCGGAAAAGTCAGGGGTGTGGGACTGCGTTCTCTTGCTTCCGAGAGACTGCGAGTTTAGACCGGAACTGTAAGGACAGCCAAGAGCAGAAACTCCAGGCTCCCGCGATGCGTCCCCACTTTTTGCCTTCAGCACATCCAAACGTACAAAGCCCTGTTCGCATGAGCAAGGAGAATGTGAAAGGGTGAAAAAAAACAAAGAGAGAGAGAGAGAGAGAGAGATAGAGAGAGAGAAACACAGAAGAATAGAAACCCGAGCACCGTGTGGTCGCGAATACGGGGCAAGAAGCACGGAATCCCGTCCTCAGCTGTCACTTTCAGTAAGCGTTGTGCCAACGGTGCTTTTTATTCATATTCTGTGACCGTCTCTCCCTACCGGGGAGTCAGAGACCTGTAGAGGTACTAAGTGCCTGTACGTTTCTCAGATATATGGGCTCGAACCATGTAGCCATCAGCATGCGTTATTATCATTGTAGAAACAATGTTGACTGTGGATACCATTTTATTTTCTTTTACGTGCGCGTGGCAAGAAAGCGCCCTTTTCGACAATGTCTCACTGGTCATGCGAGAAGAACCGTATTTTGTCACTTTGATAGGTTTAGTCGTTCCGCAGAAATTTTCACGCATAGTGAGAACCAGCTGCCCAACAGCTGGTGACAGTTATTTGAAATTTTGTTTTTCTTACAGTGCCATGTGTGCTTATAACGAATGGCGTCTTTATGTTCTACCCTCCCCCCCCCCCCCTCTCCCCCCCTCCGCACCCTCTTCCTGCACACTTCTTAATATTTTACTTCTCTTTTCCGGTCGGCCATACATAGAAGCGGGCGAATCTCATAACAGTGACAATCGATATCTTATTGTTTAGTTCAACCTAGCCAGAAACAGAAGAGGTCAACGTTACTTATTTTTTAAAAAGGGTAAATAAACAGTCTCGAGCTTTGTTTTGTTAACTAGGAAAAAGCAGGAACAGGCAACGTCGGAGCATACTTAGCGTTTTCCTGATAGGTATAGTTAACTTCGTTTTTTATTTATAAACCAATGACTCAGTTAAGTGATCGAACACCTGAGACACAAGACAGCTTCTAATATTGCGCGACATAGGCTACTTTCCTTTGTTAAACTTTGCAACGCAAAAGCGGTCAACACTCCCCTGTATTTGACATAGGTAAACAAGCAGTGATGAACCCTGTTTTATTCGTAAGAAAAACAACAGTAACAGGCCCCATCGAAGAACATTTACCCGTTTCAAATATCGGTACGGTTCACCTAATTTACCGGTGTCATCGTTGAGCGATCGACAAACTGGTACAAAAGACCGTTACTAATCTTGCGTTATATACATTAATTACTTTCCTTCATTAACCTTAGCACTGCAAAATCAGTCAACAGAGCCCGTCTTTAAGAAAGGCAAATAAGTAGTCTCGAAGGCCTGTTTTGCTCTTACAGAAAAACACCAGTAAGAGACAAAGTCGAAGACCATTTACCTGCTTGAAAGATAGGCGTGGCTCACCTCGTTTTTTTTATTTATACACCAAAAGCTCCATTAAGTGATCGAACACCTGAGACACAAGACGGCTAGTAATCTAGCGCGACGTACACTTGTTTCGTCTGTCCCTCTTACTAAGGCAAAAGTGGCCTACGGTGCCTCTATTTCAGACAGGTAAATAAGTAGTCTCAAACCCTGTTTTCTCGTGATGAAACCACTAATCACAGGGTACCATCGAAGAACATTTACCCGTTTCGAAGATATGTATCGTAAAATAACTTTTTCAAACTTCAGTATGCTACTACGCATGTTTTCTTACAGTTGCTTTTTGTTTTCTCCTTTTTGTCACTACACGTCCACCCTCAGCCCTGTAGCATGGAATTCATAGCGCTTTGAGGGCTGGCTATGGGTGTAAGGGCACGCATGCGAGTTACTCCATGCATAAGGTATTCAACTATATCACGTGACAACAGAACTTGTTTGTTCATCGCAGGTACGCGTGGTGCAAGATTCTCTTAAATGGAAAATGAGGCATCCACCCAATCGTAGCAACTACTACAAAGGAAACCCATACGGGTTCCTCGAAAGAAAAGCCTGACAGTTGAAGAAAAAGACGTTGTCGATAAATTCGACTTCGCCCTGCCATCTGCTAGCCGTCTGGTTAGCTCAGATGGTAGAGAGGCTGCCCGGAAATGCAGTGGTCCCGGGTTCGAGTCCCGGACCAGGACGAATTTTTCTTCAACTGCGAGGCATTTCTTTCGAGGAATCCGTATGGATTTCCTTTGGAGCAAATGCTACGATAGGGAGGATGTCTCATTTTCCATTTAATTACTTCACTCCATCTAGCGCGTTTCTGCTGAACTATCACGTCAAAATTATCTTATTTTCCGAGAAAATAAGTACCCTCCACTACATCCGCTAAGACAGCAAGATAAAATTATGCGGTATGAAGATGTGCCATATATACATCTTGCTTTTCGATTGTTTCAGCGATTAACATAAAAAAAACACTATTCGAAGATATTTCTTTCTAATGAGAAAATGCACGTTCCGTGTATGTCATGTTTTTCTGTTTGATTACTATGTGCCCGAGATGATACTAGTGCCTGGAGGAGGTGCCGGCTGCAGCTCCGCTGTATCGTGTTAAATATGCATGAACGTTCTACAAAGAACTTATTCAAAATTAAGAATAGATACACTGATGTAATTTGCAGAGTAAGATATATTGTTGGCCAGATGAAAACAAGTAGACACCGCCTACCCATCACTCTTGCACTCAAAACATGACTCTGACGCGTGGAAAACACATTAATCGCGTATATGGACGCAATTTACGCGTTATGTCGCCTCTTTAGAAACATCCCTAGGAACACAAGCACCCCCTGCAAACTCTTCAGACACAACAAATATTCAATGTTCTATCAACGCAAACATACATGCGCAAACCAGCCTGCAAAAGAACCATACGGGAACTTTTTTTATTAGAACAGGCTGCCGTGTGAAATCTGAGGGCGTGCAGAGCCTCCACGTGTAAAAATGTTCTTTATATAGAAAAAGAGCAGTGGCTTACAGAATCTATTATCCCGAAGTCAAGATCTAAAAGTGTCAGTTGGAATATCCCGCAAGTTGGCAACCCTTAGACTCTAGTCTGGTGCAGTCCCTGTTCATGGGCAAAGCCATAGCAGGTGTTTAAGTCCCGCCGAACACGCTGTAGCAAGACACTTTGAACAGCTCATGTGACCGTCAGGCGTCATCACAGGCTCGGTGACGAGAGATGCAAAGGCCGCGCCATCTGGAAGTCTCTGGATAGATACTTCCTTCACCCGTGCAAGGTTACACGTAAGGGTACAAACATACGGATTGATTAAGTCGTGCGTGTCCCGTCGAAGTTAATTTTGGGTGTGATAGTTTGAGGGAGGCCTGAAAGCGGGAAAGTAGACAGGGTTTCCGATGTGGAGACAGAGGGTGCTGTGTTGCTCGCTAGATTGTTGTGTTGGTCCTGAGAACATTGCTGCAGCTAGTGGGCTGTGGTGACGAACGTGGAATAGCAACGAAGTCCGCGTGTGTGCCTTCGCAGATTGGTCGTGCCTTGAAAATTTCCTTGAGGTGCCCAGACGTTCGTCTGGTCGACCTCCCTGCCTTTCCTCTCTTCGCTTTCTCTCTCTCCTTGAGGTGTCCCACCTCGCTTAGCGAAGTGCAGTAGACGCAGACCCCACTGACGTTGATCAGTGTACTAGTGTCATTAATTACGTTATGTATGGACTGCAGCTCAAGTATTTTAAAATCACTCAGGATTTTCCGCCTTGTAGTTATAAGTAGATTGAATTAGAGCATGCTATGGACTGAAATATTATTATTATTATTATTATTATTATTATTATTATTATTATTATTATTATTATTATTATTATCATTATTATTTGGTTTCTACACATATACACACAAGGACACGAAGGAAATAGGGAGGGAGCAAGCTGACAACTGCCACCAAGAGGGGCACAACGCCTGCCTACTCATTGCCTAGGAGGAGGGAATAGAGAATATGAAAATAGGAGGAAAGAACAGAGGAAATAAAGGAATGACGGAGCCGCAGACAGAAGAAAACAAAAACACAAATAATGCCTATAAACGGGAGGCCAATGCAGTATCCTTCACAAATGCTAGCAGGGCTCGATGGGCCTGGTCGCGTCGCGCAGCGCACCCCCTTGGAAACAGGCAATCGTCAAGAGTGGCACATTGCAGTCCAATAAGTATATATTCCTCAATTAGCAATGTGCGCTGCGCAACAAACGCAGGATACTCTAAAACGAGATGTTCAAGTGTCTCACAGGAGCCACAAAACGTACGCGACGGACTGTCCTGCACGTCCTTGTCGCTATAGGCGTTCGCGCACTAATACAGATCCAACCCTTGACTTATATAACAGTGCTCTAACACGACGGGGCAAGCCTCGACTATGAACACGGGGAGGGAACGATCCGTTTGCAACACGCTAGTCTGGTTGCTGCTTTAGGAGGTGTCGGCGTGCCTGAAGACGAACGTTTTCAAACATACAGGAAATGTCAGGGCAGTCACATTCGTGGTGGGCACAACTTGAAGCGAGGCGATCAGCCTCTTCATTCCCAGCGATGCCGACGTGCGAGGGTATCCACTGGGCAATGAGAGACACTCCGCGCGAAGTAATTTTGGCGGCAGATTCTTGGATACTGCATAAAATTGGGCTATCGGCATCTTGTCTCAGTCTGTTGAGGGCAGCACGGGAGTCTGTATGAATGACGACCTTCAATGCGTTTAATTCTTCGTGTACGTACTTCAGAGCAACATCAGTCGCTGCCAGTTCTGCAGTTGTTGATGATGTTGGATGGAGTATTGTAAACACCCGTCTGATGACAGTCGAAGGGCAGAAGAAAGCTCCAGAAGCGACTTGGGCGTCGCTGCGTGCAAATGCGTCCGTGAATACTTCAATATAATCTCGAAATTTTTCAAATAGGTGGGACTGGAATAGTGCCGAAACAGGCTGGCTAGACTTTTTGTGCATTTTGGGAATAGACAGATAAATGGGGAAGGAACATTTTCGGAGTTGTGAATGAAGTAGTGTCTTCTGAACTGCGAGTAATGTCAACAAACAATGCTGCCATTTTCCCAATGCGAGAGAACGGGCACTGAATCAGCCGATTAATGAGTGCTTGGCCGTCTGATGCTCGGTGGAAACGCTCGATACGGTGTAGCGCTTTCTGGTCTGCTTGCAAGCTCAGGGGCAACTGGTGCGCTTCTGTGAGTAGTGGAACAGATTTTATCTCACCAGGTAAGCCAAGCATGACTCGGAGGGCAAGACGATGGTCCCGTTCCAATTAAGACATCACATTTGGCGGCACGGAACCTGACGGGGCACGTTCAAGACTGGCAAGGCATACATCATGCCAGAGAGGACAGATGATTGGTATACCTTAAGTGCTGCCGTCTGGTCGCAGCCAGCGCCCCTAGAAGCCAAGGTGGCCACATATATACTTGAGCAGCGACCGGGATTTGTACCGCACAGAGGTAATGGCAGGGAGCCAAGAGAGGCGATCATCGATAATTACGCCCAGGTAGCGGTGGTGGTGTACCCAATTTACTGGTGTCTCTCCAAGGTACTGCCGGCTCATGCTTCGACGAGCGCGTTTCCTTGGATGATACGCAATCGCGGCTGACTTAGCTGGTGAAATATGCAGACCAACTTCCTCCAAGTACTCTGAAGTTGCATTCAGAGCTCTCTGCAACATTGCACGAAGACGTAGATCATGGTGCGAAGGACCGCTGATCCACAGTGCAATGTCATCAGCATAGATTGCTATGCATATCGGAAAGTCAGGTTCCTGAGGCAATCGGCTTGGAAGTCCAGCAAGTACGCTGTTGAAGAGAAGTGGCGACAAGACGCTGCCTTGCGGTATACCGCACTTAACAGGGTGAGATTCGCTTGTTGCTCCTCCAACACGCACTTTCATGTTACGCTTAGATTGAAAGTTATGCGCGAAATGAAGCAGTCGACCTGAAATTCCCGCATTCATAAGCCGCCTTATGGGGAACCGAATCAAAAGCTTGTTGTATGTCCAGGAAGAGCATATATGCAGAGTGCTTGTTTTATCGAGCAGACTCTAGAGAAATGTAGGTCCGCTATGCTATCGAGGGCTGAATGGTGACGATGAAAACCGCTCATGACAACAGGAAAGATATTCAGCTCTTGTAGCCTGCCATCTAGACGAAACAGTATCATTCATTCTATCAGCTTTATAACATTAGAAGTATGACTTTAGGTGTTTTTCAGGGTGGCCGGGCTTTAAGACTGGTATCACCACAGATGATTGCCAACCAGTGGGGAACCGCGACGTTCGCCACACTTTGTTATATGCGTCCAAGACATTTTGATGAAAAGCCTCATCGTAACGCCTGGTATGTAACACCGTCTTCACCAGGGGCAGTGCGACGTTTAGAGAGACTGGGCGCGTGGCGCAGCTCCTCGAGAGTAAAGTATGCTTCATCTATCTGGCAGGCTGGATCATAGCAAAAAGTGTTCTGACTTGTCAGAGAATTAAGGTCATTGTTTGCGTTGCCACTTGACGTAGGAGGTACGAAAAGGTCGGCAAATGCTTCCGCAGGAATTTTCGTAGTCCGGCCAGTCGTTGTGCACAAACAAGCTGTTGGATTTTTGCAGATCTCAGGAGTTCCGAGATCCTTCAGTGTGCACCAAACACTTCCAAAACAATTTGCCGTATGCAGCGAACTACACAGTGCTTTTTCGACGAAGTTGTTTTCTGTGTCGCCGTTTGGCTGCGTCTGGGCGGTTATACACCGTCCAATCGGAGCTTCTTTCAGAACGCTGCACTCTCCTGTAAGCGTGGTGTCGACAGGCGCATATCCTCAAGAGCTTAAGATCCGGGTTCGGTTTATCTATGCCCCGCCGTCGTCTCACGCAAGCTTCTTGAAGACACTCGCTCACCAGTTTGAACAACTTGTCGTGTGATGGGGCTTCTGAAATCAGCTGACAGAACTTCTTCCAGTTTGTCACTGTGCTAGGCGGCAGTCTGGCGGCTAGGAGTATGTTCTAGAGAGAGAGAAAAAAAAGGTAAAGGAAAGAGAGGGAGGTTAACCAGAGGTTATCTCCGGTTGGCTACCCTGTACCGGGGGAGGGGTAAAGAGATGTGAAAGGAGAGGGAGAGAAAAATAAGTAAAAATAAAGACTAGTATGTTCTAGAATCAACCAAATTGGTAGGTGATCTGATCCCCATGGGTCAGATTCACATGACCAGGCCAGACACACATCTCTCGTTGATATCGCAAGGTCGATGATGGACTGTCCTTTCCCTCTGCCGACAAATGTAGGTGAGCCGTCATTGAGTGTTTGTAGATCATGTTAACAATAAGCTCGTTGATCTCCACCCCACGCTGGTCTTGTGGACGAGAACACCAGCGAGGATGCTGAGCATTGAAGTCTCCGCACAGCACAAATGATGGGCCACACCGAAAGACTAAGAACTCCAATAAGGTGGTGTCTGAAGATCGTGTCGGTCGATAATATATGCTTGCCACAGCCGTCTTCGTATCTCTGATACTCACAGTAACAGCTGTACATTCAAAATCGGCATCGCAGATATTGCTCGGATCAATAACCGAGAAATGTAGGTTAGCTCGGATGTATAGCGACACTTTTTGAAGTATTTCGCGGATGCGTGGCGTCCTGCATGCCAGTGCTGAGCATCGAGCGTTACAGTGGATGCCTACGAAACATGGAAGTCTGAATTCCTCTTTTCTTAAAATAATTTCTTGAAGCGCTATAACATCTGGCGGGGTGTTAAGGAGCCGAAGAACTAGATCGGCGTGCCACGGTCGTAAGGACCTGTCATTCCATTGCAGCACAGAGGGACGGGGCTTTCCACGAGCGTTCATGTTGTTTCTAGTGAAGGCCATCGAGAACTGGAACAAGAGCATCCAGAAGTTGCTCTGCGGCTAATGCTGCTTGTGTCTGACGACCGCCAATCAGAGATCTAACAACGTTGACAAGCATATTAAGCAGGTTGATAAATTGTTCGTCATCGTTGACCGAGACCGCTGTAGGCACCCTATTTAGTGAGTTTTCTACTGTAGGCGACGCCTTGGATCGAGCTAGTTCCGACGCTTTCGGAGGCGTGATCTTGGAAGATAATGGTTCGGACGCTTTCGATGGATGTACCAGCTACGATGCCACAGAGAGACAGAAATTTCGCCTCCCTCCTTCCTGCCGATGCGCGGTATCTTGGCTATGCTTCGAACGTGCGGGTACATCTTCAGTTTTGCAATTTGTAGCCATTTGTAGCCGCTGGACGGACAGTGCGGCTACGCGGATTCTCTCCTTATGCCTTCTTCTTAGCATTCTCTTTCAGAACCTTTAGTTTTTTCTTCAGTGTGGGACATTCTTTGTCTGTTGCCAAGTGTTCACCGTTACAGTTCAGGCACCGAGATGTCGGACTGTCGCAAGAATTTACGTCGTGATTTTGACAACTGGCGCAGACCACAGCACTTGTGCATAAACCCGGCACATGACCGAGCTTTAAACATTTGCGGCACTGTAAGGGTCTTGGTACGAAAGGCCGAACTGGGTATCGCACTAGTCCAGCCTTTATATGATTAGGTAGCGTTGCACAGTCGAAAAGAATCTTCACACACTTTGACGAGCCGAGCCATCGAGCGCTGATGATTTTGCATGGTGGCGTGCAAGCAATAATACTTTCAAGACGTCGTCTTGAAGTTCTAGATCAACATCAGATATGACGCCAACTGTTACATCCGCGCCCTGTGGTATGGAAGCCCGCGTGTTGACACCGCAGAGTTGAGACAGACCAAGTACAGTTTGCACCGTCTTCTCATCTGTTGTGTCCACGGCAATGATATTTTTCTTTGGGTTAACCTCTTGAATAAGACCCGGGGCCAGTTAAAAAAATCATACAGTTTCTGTTTGGAGATGGCATTCAGGCTTACCATGACGTCGACCGGCACGAAGGCTACTATCGTAGTCACAATGTTGCTGTATATGATGGTTGCTTCACTTGATCACATGTAACAGTATCTGCGCCAGCGAGGGTTTCTTTGCTCGCCTCACAACAGACACCAATTCAGCCATGCTGAGAAGTGCGTCTAGTGAGTCACGACTTTTATTAGGTTACCGATTGAGAATATCTGTTGTGCGGATGTTACTCTGAATGAATAGATGAGAAGACGTGGCACCTGCTGGTCGTGCTATTAACCACAAGAATCTCCCCACTGAATCTTCCGAAGAGTTTAACTGAATTGAAAAGCTTTTTCCACACCTAATATTTCTTTTACAAATGCACCCTTCCTGTTCAGGCTGCCCTGCTACCTACAGAAATGATGAATACATGAATAACAGAAATATGTAAATTAGTTACGTTTATCGCTGTCGAAGCAGCGTGCTGCCCTTTCTAATCCCGCCGCTGTTTCTACAGATTTTAGTTTTGAGTAATTCTCGCCAGTGGGCAGCCGCTGAAGCAAAGTGTGAATTTGAGGGACAATTATGCGACTTGTAGGTTAGGCAAGAGGAACATGCATGGAGGATTCTGCTTGAGGAACGATGCTGGCAGATGCGAAACTGGACCCGTATTCACGAAATAATTATTATTGCACCAAAACTGTTCATAAGAACGGATGCCCGGAATCGTGATGCGGCACCTAAGATTACTGAAAACGGTGGGCCAATGACAAACAAAACCTATAAACAAAAAGCTTCAGACGTTCATGCTCAACAGATTGTGGTAGATTTGCCAGGGGGGGGGGGGGGGTGACACGCGATCATTGCTGCCATGTTCGCTACTGGTAAATGTGCGCACTCAAGTTCTTACATGTCACTAAGAAAGCTAGGCGTATAGGATATTGGCTCTTCGACTGCAAATGTAATCAGACATTTGCTGACAGGAACTCGAGCACGTTTGATTTCTTGCGCATCTGCTAGGCTGGTGAGGATGTCGAAACCCTCGAACTATGCAAGCCACAACAATATTTGTGTCCAATGAATGACATACAGTGGCGTTCATGGCATTACAAAATGCAAATATACTTTGACGCAATCGAAGTCGTAAAGCAAAGTCAGTGTCCTTCATTTCTTTATTTAGTAGGCCAGCAATTGCTCCCTTGGAGGATAAAAACGAGACATTACATGCACTACTCTGCGACCGCGAATTGCGAGAACGCAAAGGGACGCTCAATTTGTGCATAAAATGTCAAGAATGGTGAAACGAGATAGAATAAATGCGAAGGCAGCGATCGTGCTTCATGTGTCAGAAATCGCAGAACACAGTCACCTCGGCAGTTCGAAGATTCGCGGTTAATGGCGAGCCCGAAACTCGATTTGCATTCGAAGGCTGCAATATATCTATGGAGGCATAAGTGACTATGCTGTAATTGCTTATTGGACTGAAGCTTTCCCGATACGCATGCAAATGGGCACTCAGCTCGGCAGATGTTCCCACGTAAACTGCTTCGATCTGTTTTCCTCGGCGGCGTTCGGTTGGGATATTGATGCATCTCGTTGAACCCAGTCGACCATTAAGCGGTAATTCTGCGTCCCCGATTACAGAGGCGATGCTCTGACACGCTTTCTTTCGAACTAGCTGTACCCTTTTTGTTATGCAGATTACCAAATGGCCAAAACTGTTTTGTTGATACTGATTTTTTTTTACCGCGGCCACTCACAAATCATAAATTGTATGTATGATTTCTGCACACATTGACATAAGTATAAGTCCCTTTACGACATAACTATACTACCAGAATGGTAGTTGCATTTGCGAGTAAGCTATACAGAAGAAAAAAAAAACAAATTTGAAAGCCCTGCTCATTAGATATTCATAAGTCGTAGACTCGTTGGCGCTCACGCCTGATAGAAGGTTTATGTTGCTCCGTGTGAGAAAATTGGTATTTACTGCGTAATCGCGAAGAAAATAACATAGTGCTGCTTACAGCATCGCATCCAATCATTTCTCACAGAAACGCGCACACTTCTCTGCGCACTTTTGTGGCTTCTCTGAAAGTTATCGTCAAAGGTACGTGGGGTTGACGCGTAACCATTATTATTATGAGATCAAACTAAAAAAGAGAGATAATGCCAGAAAAGCAAAGAGAATAGACGAGCGTCTATTTTTTCTTTTCTTTTATTCTCTCTCAAAGAAAATAATCAAAATTATTGACCTCTATTATCGTAAAGCTACCCAGATCCCAGATAAGCCAAACCCGTGTGAAACCAGTAGATGAGATGTTCAGAAAGTGAGAGCGCATTAGTCTTATCACCGCCACTAATTGCATTCTGGACATTCTCTCACATGCTCTCCCACACTCACATCAAATTTGTAGACTCGCGAACTCGATGTACTTCACGTTTAGTGCCTCAACTGTACTTACAGGTTAGTTTGGCTAGCATGTTTCACGAAATTCGCCAATTTTGACGTCTCAGCTTTGGCATTGTTACAGCCAGTGAGGTTTGTCCGCAGGGCTGATTATTCGCGTATCGTGGGTTATTCGCCTAAATCACAAATATCGGATGACAGCGAAGATTAGGCGCAACATGGCGTGTTCGCTATACAGACATAACCGATCCCTGTATCCCTAACGTTTTCGCCGGAAGTACTTCACAAGTTGTTATGTCCGGTCTTTTTGTGAGGCGGTATGACAGAGTGGTATACAGATCGAAGCAAAAACTCCCTCAAATGCACTGCCACGTCCGTTTGGCGAAATTCCGAGTGGTATATGTGCTTAGCGCTAAAATTGGTGTCGGAGACATGCTGGAGAAAACACGCTCGGCTATCTTCTTGTAAACTTGCCCACTCACTGATATGAACTGCACGCAGCGTTGCTCCGAGTCCATATACAGAAAAGAGGACAATGGGATAAGACCACTTGGAGACAGCCGTAAGCTAAATGGCGCGGCAATTCAGTCTTTCCTTTTTTTTCCCGCTCTCTCTCGTCCGCACTAAACATTCCCCAGGCAGGTGTCGTACGTCTCCGCAAAACTTCTTTTCTTTGCCGCAATATCGCCGTCCGCGATGGAACAACTTTACGCCGCGTCCTCCACGCAGTGGATCCGAAGGCTGCGTCGCAGAGTGCTGTGCCGTCTAACGCTGCGTCGTCCGGTGAAAGCACTTTTGTGCCGCGCCTTCCGAGTCTGCTAGGCACACACCTTCGCCTGAGCGTTATAAAAGGTGAGACCATAAAAACGTTACTGCACGGCTGTAAGAAACTGTCCACTATCGGGCACTTGGCTGCTGGGAGAGCAGCGAAGGTATAAAGCGAGGAAAAAGTGCAACTGTTTTCGCCCCGAAAACAAACGACCAAGCGCGCGGAGAGCGCTAGCGGCAGTAACGCGAAGGAGGAGTAGCTAAGACTGCGTGGAAGTAAAAAAAAAAAGTAACTGAAAAGAAAGTAAGTGAGAAGAAGTGACTTAAACACGAGATTGCATCAACGTCAGCTGGGAAAAAGGAAAGTGGGTGTGATGCGGGGCGAAAAGAATTCCAGGAACTTCTTGAAATCTTCGCGACGCGACAGTGCCTTGGATATACGCTCTAGCGCAGTGCGGAATTCGACTGGAAGTCTCGGGAGGAGGAGGCGTACGCGAATCGCAAAATGACTGCGCCGATGCCGAGGGAAGTAAACAAAGTGTATCGCGAATATTAGGCTGAACGGAGTCAAAAACTTTGTGATTGTCTTTTACTCTGCATATGAGGCAACGACACAAACACAACTATATACTGCAGTTCTGGGAAAGCCTTACATGTGCGCTGTGAAGAAAACATAAGTTAACATTGCGGCGAATGCTGATAAGCGAAGGCACCCATATGCACATATGCATTATGGCAGGAAGTGGGTGAGCGATTCGGTTAAAATTTGGGATCAACAGGCTATGTAAATTAAAAACGAGCAATGTAGACGACATACTAGCCCAAGAAATCTGCACGCAAGCAGTCGACTAAAGCAAAGTCTAACGCAGTATTCGTAAAAAAATACTTCGGGAAACGAAAAAAAAAAAAAAAAAAACGCCAATCTCTACGACAATTCGGACAGAAATATGTTGTATGCGCTTCAGTCCTCGCTGTGTGCAAGGTTATCTTTCTTATATCTGGTTTCTTAAATTGCGACTGTGACGATTGTGACTGCTCTGATAACGCGCGATAAAACTGTACGTTCGCGAGTTGCTGATGCGAGGTGCTCGCATTATGTATACAGTACGGTAGGCCATGCCTGAGGTATGTAATATTTTATTCCTCCACTAAAGCAGAAAAAAAAGAGCGGTCGAACGCTTTACGAAACAAATATGGAATAATTACAGACATTTACTACACGGACGCCTGTAGAGTGGCAACAGACAAATTCGCAATAGTGGCCCTCAATCAGCCCGCAGCGATAACGGCCTCAATTCGCACACCTTCGACCTGCACGGCGGCGGCAGCATCCATAGATCTAGCCCTTCGAGATAGAGAGGCAAATAACAATCAGGATTCACCATGACGGATTGCCCGGCAGCATGCCGTTCGTTCATAGCGGGTTCATGACTGCCTTATTATTTGGGGTAAAACAACGCTAACCAAACTAATTAAGATACATGTACTCCAGAAGAAAGGTATCAGTAATTTGGGTAATCTCAGACCAGATGCGCACTCAAAAGACATTTTTCACGCAGTTCTGTCTAGTTTCAATCAATAACATGTGTTTTTTTATCTTTAGATAATTGAAATGTATAAGGAATTCGTAGCATTGGAAACATATTCAACTAAATCAAAAACGTAAATAAAAGAATATATTTATAGATTACCTTCGAGGTCATCTCTACCGTGGAACTTTCCGTCCTCACGCACTATTTTCAAAGGCCAAATAAATTGGCACTGTCTTCCTGTTTTGCTAAACCAACTACATGAAAGTAAAATTGAAATTGAAAATAAAAGCTACACTGTCCTAAATTATTTCTCGCTCCCGCTTCGCCTATACTTCAATCTGGATAGGCTAATTTTTGTTGTTGTTGTTGTTGCAATGGCTCTGTGACTTATCGCTTTGTGTAATAATCTGTGATCGGTATCTATTCTATTTTAGACAATTCTGCTTTCACTTAGCACGTCGCTGATGAGATGAAATACCTGCGCAATTACATTGTTATTAGCCATCTATTGCATCAAGTGTTTTGTGTACGTATATGTGCCTCTTGAATTGGGCTGTTATGTCAATTTATAATGTCAAAACTGCCGTTTTCTGTACCTGAACTGCTATATGTAAAAGGGGCGCTCCAACACTTGCAAAACGATGTTTATCACTTTTGGCGCGAGCTTTCCTCTATTTCTTGAATGGAGAAATAAAGCTGGTCTTGTTCTTGTCCCAGTTCTATGGCGCTTGCGCATAGCGCTCATCCCAGAGGCGGAAGAAAGAATGATGTCATGGCTCCGCCACCTAGTCGATTAAGTCTATTATGTGCCGCGTTGACGGTGCATCTATTTTGCTTAGTCACCGCCGAAGCCAAACGCACTCTGGGTCTTTGGAAAGGCTACAGCCAACTGCGCGCGAGCCGCGCATTCGTCGTCGATAGCTGCACAGAGCAGCGGCGAGGGCGGCGGGAATGCGCCTTCGAGAGTACATGTAATTGCTATCGCAATAAAAGAATGTTGCTGCCTGCTGTCCGGCCTAGTATTATAGTAGGCAACTTGGGTTACTGGGTATGGCACCACTGGGTATGTAATGAGCCCAAGCAGGCAACTTTGGCAGGTTCGAGCTAGGGTTGTGGCACCGTAGTCACTCCGATTCAAGCTGGTCGCTGGGTGGACTGCGATAGTGCGGCCACGCTTGACCGCCAACGAATCCTCATTCAAAATTACTCTTGGCCAATTCGGAACAACGAATGTGCGAAGGTGACACAATGTGTATGTATAGCCTTGAGTATATTAAAAGGACAGCTCTATGTCGAGTGCTGCCAACGAAGGTGCAGCCAGTATAAAGTGGAGATACTATGGAAGTTACAATTTGGGCCACGGTGGTTACAACAAAATATACGGTGCCGTGGTATCATTTGGCATTGAGGTTGGCAGCGAGAGTGCCATTCCGTGTGTCTTTGGTGACAATACGGGGTGTCGTTACATTGCTTTGATGGTATAATCGCATTAACGTAGACATTCTTTGTGAGATGGGTTCTGCCGGAATTTTTTGGAGATATCGTTCACTAAACAGTACCCTGTAAACACTAGTGTGAAAAGAGCTTTTCAAGCTATGATCCACTTATGAACCGTAATAAAGCGTTGCACCCCAAACGTAACAGAGTTATTAGCGCTATGGACTGCCAGACCCACAGCTGCACAATCACTCTTCAGCTTTCGGCGAAGAGTAAATTAATTAAATTATGGGGTTTTAGGTGCCAAAACCACGATATGATTATGAGGCACGCCGTAGTGGGGGACTCCGGAAGTTTGGACCACCTGGGGTTCTTTAACGTGCACCTAAATCTAAGTACACGGGTATTTTCGCATTTCTCCGCCATCGAAATGCGGCCGCCGTGGCCGGGATTCGATCCCGCGACCTCGTGCTCAGTTCGGCGGAGCGTAATGTCCCTCAATGATTTAGTGCACAATTGGTCTGCGTTGGCTTCTGGTCGATTGAAATATATACTGTTAACTAACCATGGTACCTTATCAGTTTTACTAGGAGTTTAGGTAGCGTTCACTTGAACGCACGCGGGTTGGATAATAGGTTACCCCTCCATCTTCCGCCGAAGTGCTCATGAAATGACCAATAATGACCAGTAATGACCAATGCTGCCGTTGCGTAATGAAAGGAGCTTGCCCCTTTTAATAAAACCAGGGTACCATACAATTGCGAAGCCAACGATTGTGACAACATCGGAGATCACGGAGCTCGAGGTGCAATGGAGTGTTAAATCGGCTGCATTTCTGTTAGTTACTTTTTCACACTCAATTGAGTCAGCACAGTAAAACGTGCCGCCTTTTAAGTGACAGTGTTTCCTTAGACTGTGACTGTGCCCGAAAAAAAGAGAATACAACGGAAACACCCTGAAGTTTACGCATGTGGAGGCAATCTTATGCGAAATGTCAGTTTGAGCTTATTATTCGTCCATGATCCAATCGTTTACAGTTTGTGTCTTTATGGGTCCCGTGTCGCGGAAAATCCGGCGTCGGCGTTGGTTTCGGCGTCAGCGTAAGCATCGGCGTCTGGCGGAATTAATCATGCCTAACCAATCATCCCAAACCACCCCGACCGGGTGGGCCCTTCGAGTGGCGCAATGCGTTACGGAAGAAAAATTGAATTTCTCAAGCTAAAATCCGTCCGAAAAATTGTAAAGTACGACTTAAGCACAACCTACTGACGTGATAGCACCGGATTATAATTTGAATATACGAAAAGAAAAAGCCTGATAAGCAGCCAGGGATCTTTGAATGCTATCGCGTTCCACTCTTAAAGGCGAAGCTTAGGCGTCCTCCATTTCTGATGGTGTTTTCCTGTACTTTGGTTCTAGGCAACATTGAGGGGGATGTTGTTGAACATCGGGCCCATGTCGCACAAAATGCGGTGTCGGTGTCGGCGTCAAAGGCGTGCAAAACGCTATCGCGTTCCACTCTTAAAGGCGAAGCTTAAGCGTACTCCAAGCTTTTCATTATGTTCAGTTGTTTGGTCTAGGGCTAACAAAACGAAAGGTTAGAACATTTAATTCCGGATTCTAACATCCCAAAGCTACAAAGTGGTTTATCAGGGACGCTGTATAGTATACACGAAGGGCCCCGGACTAACCGCCCGGGGTTGAAATTAGTCCTCGGTACACGAATGTTTTCGCATTCCTTATTCCCCGTCGGATTCCTGACACCGCAGACCGCACGCGTACATGTTACCTCGTGCTCAGCATTTAAATGCTGACCATGGCGACATATATGGCGACTGTACGTCACGGTACAGTCGCCATATATGGAGAAGTATTAGCGCTATTCCAGGCCATCGCTCGAAGGCGTTTTCTGTTTCTATGGCGCTATTGCATGGACGCTGCCTTCACCGGCTCCTCCACTAATCCAGGGAAGGATTAACCCGGGTGCACTCTGCCCCTAACGTCACGAGACAAGAAGATTAGAGCACAAGCGTGAAGCTTAGTTCTTCGGGATTAGTGTCTCGAGCAGCGCGCTGTCGTCCGCTCGACAAGGTGAAAGAATTAACGTCTTGGTAAACAAACGGACGCTGTGCGGCGTAGTATACATATATACCGTAGGCCACGCGTCGGGTGAGGTGAACACGCCGTCGCGGGATTCTGATCAGCTTTGAGCCCGAGTTCGGGAGTGCATACTCTCCGCAGTGTATAATGCTGAGAGCAAACATGGAACGTAAGGATCATGAACACCCGCTGCATGACATACTGCGACATCAGTGTACAGGCTGAAACGTGGGGCGAAGTTTCAAGAGACAGTTTATTAATAATAGTTTTCTGCCTCTAAAGTACACAACATTACTCATTTCCTACACTTACCTTTATAACTATCCGTTGCGGCTATCAGCGAGGCAAACCCGTATGAAGCCTTTAATCAGCCGGTAAATTTCTTAACTCTTTTTATGTCTATTCAGCACTGAATAATTTTGCTTTAGTTGGCTTCGGTGTCTTGTGAGTTCTGTACGTCATGTATGCAATGTAGATTGACTTGAAAGGAAGCTAAGGTCGTTCTTTTTTTTTTAATGTAGGTACTTCGAATGTGCAGACATGTCAATTTCCTCCGGTCCTTTATAAATCAGTGCACTGATCTTTCCGCAGTTTTAACGTGACTTTATACACCATTACTATGGCACAGCTACATATACCTGTGTCTTTTACTGCAATGTTTGGCATAGTCATTTTGCAGAGTTATTTATACCAAAGTAATAAGTTCATAAATTAGTCATGGCACCCTCTGGCGATATGTGGTCCTTGCGCCACAAACACCTACATGTCGTCACAAATATTTTTTCCGGTCGTACTATTAGTAGTAATAATGTCATTGGCTTATGTAATGGCAACGTATGTAAAATTGGCAACTACATTGGCATCGTATGTAAAAGCCAAGATCAATAGAATAGATGCAAAAAGAAAGATCGAAGGTAAAATGTTAGCTTGAAAACACGCGCGAGCGCCTATATATCAGAGGAGCCTTTGGTATTTCGACGCTAGAAACCATGTATTTAGGTATATCTCTTTTGATACGTCATGTGTATGGGGGGGGGGGGGGGCTTTACAGCAGGACGTACAATGACCACGTATGGATACCTCTAATTAGCTTGAACAACGCAATAAGTAGCTCTCATAGGTACTCTCATTGATCATGTTGAACCTGCAACACAATGGAGTAGCGGGAGGCACAGTTCACTCGCTTCGACCTGGCAAGACAATCGCCCTTAATTGGCCAGGTCAGGCAGGCGGCAGAGGCTAGTGGGGCCCTGGACTGTGAGGCTTTGGCTACCCCTCCTTAAAATCGTTTTCATTGCAATAAAGCTTCTGTTATTATTATTATTATTATTATTATTATTATTATTATTATTATTATTATTATTGCGATAGCAATTATATGGACACTCCAAAGCAGATTTCTGCCGTCGGCGTCGCCATCGTCGTCGCCGTCGCCGTCGCCGTGAGGTTCCGTATGACGTCAATGGAGATGAAATCGTCGCCGCGCGCCGCCGAACGCTGTATGTGCGAGTGAAAGGGCGCGAGGGACGCGCGCTTTCACGGGGAGTGAACGCACGGCGGAGAACAAACGCGCGTTCTGTGCCGTGCTCCCTTAAGGGCTGCAGAAGTAGGCGTCTCTTTCCTCCTTTAGAATCACCATATATGTAGAGCAAACGCGCCTTCTTCTGACGCACGGAAAGCCGTGGGGGGGGGGGGGAGGGGGAGGGAAGGGAGGCGACGTTTAGCTGTGGCACCAAGTGCCTGTTTATATCAGAGGCTCCGGCAAGAGTCACCAACGCCGCACGCATTTTGTGCGAACGCGGGCAAAACTGCCTACGGCGTCGACAACAGTTCTGCGTGTTGCCGGTGCTGCTGCATGTCCAAGTTTATACAGCTGATAAAGCTAATATCATTACTCCGTATAGCTCTCTACAAATTTGCTATCGCAATTGATGCTTCACCTTTCAGGTGAAACTGCGACAACTTTTGATTATTATTATAATAAAGGTATTGTACAAGTGCCCTAAGTAAAGGTGTATTGTACAAGCTACACACGTACGATCAAACATCAGCTGGGTTCTTAGTGGCGACTTGCTACACTGAAGCAAACGTAATAGAAATGAATAAAGCATTTTCTTGTGCACGGAAGGGGGTGTGATGTTGATTATGGCGTAGTTGAGCGGGCATAATGTAAAAATAAGAAAACCAGGAACACACACGCACACGCACGCACACACGCACACACACGGACACACACACACACACACGGACACACACACACGCACACACATACACACACACACACACACACACACACACACACACACACACACACACACGCACGCACACACACACGCACGCACAGACGCCCACGCACACACGCACGCACACACATACACACACACACATACACACACACACACACACACACGCACGCACACACACACGCACGCACAGACGCCCACGCACACACGCACGCACGCACACACACACACACACACACGCACACGCAAACACACGCACGCACAAGCGCACACACACGCACACACACAAACACAAACACGCGCGCGCGCGCGTGGCTTGGCAGTCGCCGGTAGGATTCCGGCCATTGTGCCTCATAATCAGAACTGGTTTTGGCACGTAACAATCCAGAAAGAATTGGATTCTGGCCATGACGCTCATACATGGATGGGAACATGCTTGTGGCACGTGAAACCTCAAAATGTATTCCTGCTTTTTTTTATTGCGATAGCAATTATATGGACACTTCAACCGGATTTATGCCGTCGGCGTCGCCGTCGCCGTCGTCGTCGCCATCGCCGTCGCCGTGAGGTTCCGCATGGATAAAATCTTCACCGCGCGCCGTATGCCCGAGCGGAAGCGTGCGGGGACGCGCGCTATCACGGAGAGCGAACGCACTCAATCTCCCACGCGCAAGCAACGAAGCGGGAAGCCAGCGCCGGGGGGGGGGGGGGGGGGGGGGCACTTTACTCTGCCAACAACAGCGCTCGTCGCTCGACCGCACGGTCTCTTATCTCTCCCACGTGCAAGCAAGGAAGCGGGAAGCCAGCGCCGGAGGGAGCGGGGGGGGGGGGGGGGGCGCACTTCTACTCTGCCAACAACCGCGCTCGTCGCTCGCCGGCCGCACTGTCTCTTATCTCCAAACGGCTCTGACCTTTTCTTTGCGCTGTGCATTCGCCGCTCAGTTTCCGTTGAAGCGATAGACCGCACGTACCTTCGCCCGCTGCAGCGTATGGGCTTGCTGCCAGCGTTTTGACAGTCGTTGTCTGCAGTCATTCAGTGTGATCTATTCATGTTTGTTTGTGCGCGCTCACACCACGCTTGTTCATTCAGTTAGTAATAGTCGGTCCACATTTTCCAACGCACGCTACACATGTAATGCTGCCTGGATCGGCAGTGCAGCGCTACAGGTGTGTCCCTTCGCACGCGCGCTGCCCACGGTAAGCGCTTCTCATCAACACCACCGTTTCACACGCGCCTTCTCGTGGTCATCGAGTCTCTCTTCATGTCGGTCTACTTGCGCCGCAGCACACCTGCTTACTTAATCAGCTCATGTTTACTACAGTTCATATTGCTACCAAAGCCACTCACCTTACTTCGTATGACATTGCTGTGTTGCTATCACATTCATTGCTTCGCCCTTAGGGCGAAACTGTGACATTTTTAGAGGATGTTCTATATGTACCGCCATGGTCGTGAGTGGCGCTGGCTGCCACACCTGCAGCTAGATTAAAGCCCGTTTCACATGGTGCGATTTTGTCTGCGAATTCGCTCGTGCGAATTCGCAGCTGCGGAAAATAGGCCGCCGGACCCTTCGTGCGTGCGTTTTTTCGATGTTCGGCGTGCTGAACTTCTGTGCGAAAAACGCAGATGCGTTGGTCGCCACTGTAGCGGTGGAAACAGACGACCAATAGGAGGCGGCTCGCTCATGCGTTATCGCCAGTCAGAATGCTTAACGAGTATGCGAAAAACGCAGCTGCCGTAGATCCATGTGAAACGGGATTGCGAATTTCACATCTGCGGAAATCGTAGCTGCGAAAAACGCACTGCAAAAACGCACCATGTGAAACGGGCTTTACACGTGTACGTAAATACAAAAAAAAAGTACATGGAAGGAAAGTCATTGCCATAGCTCAACTGGTAGAGCATCGCACGCGTCAGGCCTATTCTACTTTAATTACCTTTCTCTTTTGTAACCTAGCCTGAGGAAGAAGTAGCGAAGAAGGTCTTCTGAAGACGAATAAGTGTGGGGCTTTTTAGGAACAGCAATAAAGAGTGATGGCCACCTTGCTGGCCTGGTCACTTGTTCTGTTACAAATTTGGCGTAGCCGGATGCGGAACCTGGGGCGCTGTAACGTAAAATGATTCCAAACATGTTTTGATTCCAATTTCTGCAATCGGCCTCCACGATTGGTCAAAACATTTTCGGGCCGCTCCCAACTTCGCCTGTCTGTCACGCGACGTCACGAAAACCGCGATAGCTCCCCATCTGATATAACGGGTACACACTGATTATGCATGATTAAACCGCACAAATAAAAATAATCATTCCTGATTCTATGTCTTTTCACCATTAGCTCTCTGCTATTGGTCCAATGTTTTCTGGCCACGCCCACTTCGCCTGTCTGTCACGCGACGTCATAAAACCGCGAAAACTCACCACGTCAAAGTGACGTGTACGCGAAAAAAAATGCATTAATATGCCGAAGAAAACTGAAAATTTTTCTGAATAGCCACAGACTGGCCGTTCCGAAAGGAATCAAAGATGGCTGCCCGCCGATCGCTCAGGCCCTCGCTACTCGCTCGTGCCGGTGAGCATGTATTTATTTGCGCATGATAAACCTTTTTGCGTGGCAGTAAAACGTTACCGAGCCCTTTCGGCATGCATACGACATCGCTCTGCCAACTCTTCTTTGCTGAGGATACAGTTTTACTGGCATTCTTATCCTTCCGTTGCACGCCGCCGGGATTTTCGACCAGCCACCGCAAGCTTAGTAAGGCGAAGCGGATCAATCGGAGAAACCGGCACCACCCTCTTTATGCGGTTATCTAGGGCGCGATCTTGTACGCGTTCCAAAATGGAACGGAGGCGTTCCGTTCGATCGAGCCGCACACGGATTGGTCAATTTGAACCGCGACGTTCAAATTGACCAATCGTGCGCGACTCGATGGAACCGGAACGCTTCCGTTCCATTTTGGAACGCAGTACAAGATCGCGCCCATATTTTCACTGTGCTGGCTCGGCGCCATCGAAACCCTCTCCACTAGAGCGTGCTCCTCGCCGCTTCTCAGTCAATCAGATAAGAAAAATCGCTGAGTGTAGACAATGTTACCAGGTTTTGAAATCGAACAAAGGTGACCTCCTATAAACGAGGAGAGTGTTTTATTGGGTTGTTCAGACAACGCTGCGGGTCACCGCCCGATGCTTGCGTCGGTGGTTACGTAAATTTGACGTCAGGGGTTTGGAATCAAAACAGTTTGGAATCACTTTGCGTTATAGCGCCCCTGGTGCTACTCGCCTGAGTCGCTCGCACTTTCCACGGACAATGTGCACCGACATTGCACTTACCCGTGATGAGTCGGTGAACGTCGCACATTGCGTCTACGGTGAAGAGCGGCCCTGTTCGGGTGAGCATTGATCATGTTGAACTTTTAATACTCCATGCTTGACTCCCTGAAGTCGAACGCTGGCCAGGGCTTTCAAGATTGCCATGGGTGATCCTCAGCATGACGCAGACGTCGCGCGTACTTGCCAGTTTCGCGGAAATCCTGTCTTCATGAAAATGAAAGTAACCTCTCACAACCACGATTTATAGGGCCACAGTGCAAGTGCGCTCAGGCACGATATATTGAAGCTCCAAGAAACGAATAGCCAGCATCAGCAGCAATTATTGGATTTCTTACTGCAAGCAAACTTTCGGCAAATAAGCAAGACACCAATGCATTTTGTCAGGCCAGATGTCTACCACTGGTCGTACACAGGAACTGCCCAGGAATGGCTTGTTTTTTACGAGTACGCCTGTGACAGGAATTGCTGGTGGGAGGACAAAGACAAAGTTCTGAACATGTGGCTGTTCTTGGGAGGTTGTGTAAAGATATGACATGAGCTTCGAGCTTCCGAAAACGCTGAACGCTCATGGAACGAGTGGAAACAGAGCTTTTTAATTTCATTCGGTAAGAACAAGCTTCAAAGCTGGGATAGAACTATATCTTACAAGTACAACTCCGGACTTGTTCTTGACTGTTTCATTGAGAAATTGCCACTGCTGCATTTAGCCGACTCTGCTCTATCCCAGGCTTCACTGGTTCCGCCCATTATGCTGGGACTTCCGGAAGACATGCGGTGTCGTGTTCAGCTTCGAAAATCAAACAACACAGAAGAGTTACTTCAGAATATGAAAGAGCTGTGTAATTATGATGAGCAACCTGTGAGCCGTTATGATAGCGTCAGCCAGGTATACGGAGGAGCCGAATGTAATAGTGTAAAATCCCGAGAAGAATTGGCTCCACCGAAGAAAGAAGTCGCATATCAGGAGGAGAGCAGGAAGGCAGCTAACCAGACCTCTGATTTCAATCTCATCGCCACCACAACACAAAATATTTCTTGTAGAGCGTACTAACTTCGTGTATGTTCTGGGGCATGTAAATGGAAAAGAGTTCAGCGCGTTGGTTGACAGTGGAGCTTCCATCACCGTTGTGAACAAGAAACATATTCCGGACTTGAACCCAGTAAAAGATTTTCTAGTCAGTGTGTATGGATATGACGGCAAAAAGCAAGTCACAATGAGTGGGCGGAGGTAATCATCACATGCCAGGGCAACAGTATCACAAGAAAAGCTCTGGTGCTCGATAGAGTAAAATATCAAATGGATTTGTCACGCCCAGTAATGCAAGAGCTCCGTCTAAATCTTTATTGGCATGGCCGAGTTACTACTCAAGATGATCATCAGTTATCATCGTTCTCCCTACTAAGTGATAACCTTCGGAAGGCCGCTACAGCGGATGATGTCACCAGGATGTATCCGGGGTTCCTCTGTATAGGAGGCTATCCTAAGGCCACATCAAAGTTTAAAGTACCGTTTGAGCTGCGAGATACAACAGTTGTGAAACGTAAGCCAAATACAACAGTTGTGCAACGCATGTCGCGGGATAAGAAGATGTGGCTGAAGGAAGAACTGCAGACGACTTTGCACCTATTACAGGCAAATTACCAATCAAAGTGACGTGTTCCCTTTCCCGATGCCACACATTGACGAAATTATCAACGAAACTGGTGGCTGCAGCGTCTTCTCTCGCTTGGATATTTGCAAGGGCTTTTCTGGCAAGTGCCTTTAGAAGAAGAGGCCAAAACGTTTTCAGCATTTGTGACACCTTTCGACATACATGAATATAATCGACTGTCTTTTGGCTGGAAGAATTCGCCAGCCCGTGCTTACGTTACCGGTCTTCAGCCTGCCATTTGAGATTAATACTGACGCATCGAACTATGGTACTGGGGCAGTTTTATACCAAAGAGAGACACGATCTTCCCCGAGTCAGCAGCTACGAGTGATAGGCTACTACTTCTATTCATTCAGCTCTCGTCAAGTTATTATACTACGACTGAAAAAGGCCCTGGCTGTTTTAATGGCAGTGCGCTATTTTCGGTCGTATATCGATGGGAGAAAGTTTAAATTACATACCGATCAATAAGCCCTGACTTACCTGCTGAGCATGTCGGAAACCAAGAGGAAAGCTTGCTCGTTGGATAAATGAACTACAACAGTATGACTTCGAAGTTTTTCATCGTTCAGGCAGCCACCTGACAGACGCGGATGCATTGTTTCGGTTGCCAATTGAGCTCCCGTATGAGATGGTTAACATGACCAAACTTTGGGAAGGATGTGACGACCTGTCTTTTGAAAACGGAAAGTGCATGGTACCCGAGACCCTAGCTTCAAAACTCTTTCACCTGTACAACGGCGATCCAGAGTCCGGTGGACACGATGGTTTCTGGCGCACGTACAACAAGATTTTTCAGAGGCTTAGATGGAAACAGACGAAAAGATACATTGAAAACTATGTAAGGTCATGTCACTTGTGCCAGATAAACAAAGCCAAGTACCGGCCACGACCAGACGACCTTGTGTTGCCTGAACACTCGGACAAACCTTTCGAAGTCATACATGTAGACTTTGCCGAGCCAAAACGAAAATCCCAGGCGTACGCAAAACTCAGCCATTTCTGGCCACAATAGATCACTGTACCAGAATGGAGGCGGAACGGCCTGGCAAGGCAGACGCAAACATTGTCATAGCCCTTCTTGACAGAAGAATATTCTTCAACTTGAAGGTTGTAATATCGGACAATGGGCCTGCATTCCTTAGCAGAAGGATTCAAGAGTGGGCGAAGAGCCGTGCAGTCAGACTGCGACGTTGTGCGCCCTATCACCCGCAAACAACTGGAATGGCGGAAAGGGACGATACGCGATTTGCAAGCAATTCATGTCGATGTATCCTAAGTTTTAAGGGCGGCTGGAAATGTTGCCTAGAAGCGGTGGTTTCTCATCATAACAAGACACATACAAGTAGCCTTGGGTGCCGTCCATATTTTGCTGCCTATGGTGAGGTTCCAACGCTAACTGCAGACAAAGAGCTTGGAATTGGAGACAGGCTAATGCTGACCGAGAATTGCAAAATATCCGAGGAGCGGCACAAATATAGAAAAGCCATGAAGTTGCACTTTGACAAGCGGCGTCAAGGCCATATACCAGAAGTTGGACTACAAGACTTTGTGCTAGTTTGGATAGGAGTACCAGTCAGTGAAGCAAATATTCTTGGACCTTTTGAAGTAGTGAAGTTATCGGTGCAACAAGGTGTACTCAAGACTGTGGGCTACATGAATAATGGACAGCTAGAGTTTGCGGCCATAAGCAACGTTCTTCGTTATCACCCCAGGAGGGGTGACGCAGAAAAGGGGGGAAGCGTAACCTAGCCGAGGAAGAAGCGAAGAAGGTGCTCCTGAAGACGTAGAAGTGTGGGGCTTTTTAGGAACAGCAATAAAGAGTGATGGCCGCCTTGCGGGCCTGGTCACTTGTTCTGTTAAATCTTTTATTAGGAAAAATATGCCTATCACCAATTTATTCATTATTCTCGTTCATGATACATTTAATTATTTATAAAACTTCAATAACTTATGCTTCTCTTGGCAGCATTGTCCATTAGTTTCACATGGCTGTGACAGCCAAGTCCCTTGGTCTGCTTCTTTCTTCTCGCTCGTACACTTGTACCAGAAAAATAAATAAATAAAAAAAATGCAAATCCAACACACATTCTGGAATATACAATGTTATGCGAAGCTTTAGCAAAGCAGTTATGAGATTTACAACTAACGGCGATGCGCATAATTTTGTTTAGTTTCATCCTAGTGTAGAATATCCATCCTATATCGTAGGAAAGTGTAGGATATAGCAGTGAGGAATGCGATTGTTTTAGATGCGAAACATCTTATGGTCGGGGCTATGTCACTCTCCCTCCCTCCGCCGTGCGGCGTCCACACCCCTACTGCGCATGCGCATCCTCCTCCCCCTCCTCTCCTCTCCTTGTCTCATCTCCTCTCCTGTCGGCATTCCTCCTGTCCTCTCCGACGCTCCTCTCCTCTCCGGATTGCGCAACGAATGGCAGCACCTGCGGCTCCGCGCGCGATAATGCGAAGCAGCTTAGGTTAGAGGCGCCACGGTAGGCGCCGCAGAGGCACCAGCAACAGTCGCCAACGCCGCGCGCGTTCGGTGCGAGCGCGGGCAAAATGCCGACGGCGTCGACAACTGTTCTGTGCGTTGCTGGTGCTGCTGCATGTCCAAGTTTATACAGCTGATAAAACTACCTTGAGTCGACCCCATGACTGCTTCGCATACTACTCAGGGTTCCCCTACGGGAAGATGGCGTAATTTTTTCTTTTCTTTTTTCTTGCAGTGGAATGGCAGTGTATTTCTTCTTATCAAGCATACCTCGACGTTCATTGATTCGTATGCATCTAAAATGGAGCATTAGCAACGCATTAGATATTTACTACATACAGTGCACGAAAGACCAGATATATGTGTCTCTGAAACCCAGAGAGACGAAAAACATTGCTTTCACTAGCAGCCATATGGATTAAAAATACGTTAAAACATTACAGACGAAGACATTTTATGTTGCATTTCTTCACTTGTTTCCGGCACAAGAGACGCTTTTGATTCCGGCGTGGTCACAATAGGTTTTTCGTACCACTTTCTCGTCCCCTTCTCGACAGGTTGTGCTAACCTGTATCCTGTGTGAAGGTCAGCACAACTTAAGAATTGTGCTTCGGTTCGCTGAGCTGCAATGATATTGCTTCTGGTAATGTGTTACTTATATCCTATGTAACTTTTTCAAACAGTTGACGGTGGCACTTCCTGCGTAGAAAAAGCTAAATTTCGGTGTTTTCGGGTTGACTTTGCAGCTCAAAGTTGGAGGTTGAGAAAGAGTCTCTCGAAAGACTGCTCGATTTGCTAAATATGCTAGAAAATTCAATAATTGAACAAAATAAACATGTAATAAAATAATAAAGTTTACGTGAAGGTTGCCAAGCCTAGAAATTGTTTTACTGCAGAATCATGATGCATATATAGATATATTTTTCGCTCTCTCTTTCTCTCTCTCTCTCTGTCTGTGTGTGTGAGCGACAGCTGTCGACGTAAACACCGATTCGCGGCTCATCGCGCGGTTTGCAAAGGTGGTTGTGCGTTCGGCTCATACCGGTGATGGGTTGTCTTTTCTCGAACTTTCACAGTTCCTGTGTTGAGAATAGGAAGCTTATTGCAAATGTAAATCTGATTCATACTTCATTCTACGTTTGAATTAAGAAATGGGTAAAAAAGAACGGGTAATATCTCCTATGTTGTTTTTTTAAACATCATTTTTTATGTTGCCTTTATAAGCTGCAATTTTCAAACTGTCCACTACACTTCAAAGCGTAGTGGACAGCTGCGGATTAATTTGGACCATCGGTGGTTGTTTTCTAATGTGCACATATATTTAAGCAAACGAACTTTCCGGCATTCAGCCCTGGTCGGTTTGCGGTCGCGGCAATCGTGCTTCGTACAGCTGTTACTGTTTGTGGTTGTTTCATGATTAGGTTATTTCATTCCAATGTTTGGGGCGTGTGTAACTTGCCTATATTATTGCTAGTTATTTATTCAAACGCATTTATTATGTGTTAAGCGGTTGTTGTCAGCGTGCCAACAGAAGAGCAGTTTAACTAGTTTCCGATGAAGTTTGCTTTTGTACACGACACAAATGATGATGTATAAACCGTGTTATGGCGCTGGAGTTAACCTGGGCTTTAGGCATGCAGGCACCGGGTTATTCGCTGGCGCCAGCGAGCAAGGAAGTACTACGGCGGTGCGATGTTAATCTTTATGCAGCGAAAAGATTAACTCTGCTCCCCGCGGAATCGGGCACGCGCGGTAGCACGCAGTTGCCATTTTTAATAACGCTCGCCACAGGCGACAACTAGTTTATGTTTTATTTACCTTGTTCTCGTATACCTAGTGCCGACGTCACATATTTCCAGTCTGCACAGCGTGGCGCAGTGTGTAGGCGATCGCCTTTTAGCACCGGCCTAGTCTGCTAAAAATCATAACAAATTAAGATGAATATATAGTCGTGATGCAGACGACCGGTGGTTTCTGCTGACTATGCTGAATATGCACTGGTCGTCACGGTTAGGTTTAGTTAGTTATGAAGCGACGCTAGGATAGATGAAAGCGCGTGTAACCCTGCCGCTTTCCACACACACACACACAGACACACACACACACACACACACACACACACACACACACACACACACACACACACACACACACACACACACACACACACACACACACACACACACACACACACACACACACACACACACACACACACACACACACACACACACACACACACACACACACACACACACACACACACACACACACACACACACACACTCGTTTTTCGTCCACTTTCATTTTCATTTGCTTATATTTTCTAGAATTCAAAGCAATAAACAAGAAATTGTCCATATGCTTTTTCTTGCTCTCACTGTCTGTAGGGTGAATGAGGTTGCGACTTAGAAAAAACGCCCCCCCCCCCCGTTTACTTTCTTGTCGTTTCTTATATATATATATATATATATATATATATATGCTCATGTTAGTAATACTTTCCAAAATGGCCTTTGAATAAAGTTAAATAATCATTTTTACCACTTTGTAAATTCATGTTTCTTGCAACGCACTATACAGCTACATTTCGTCACAAAATCTTTTCAAAACAATAAATATACGGTTAGCATTATTCATAAACAAAAATAGTGTAGCGCCTACCGCCATTGTTCACCCATCGAACGCTTTTCTCCTTATAACTGCGAACGATGCTAACGTCGACGGAGCTTCGAACATCAAACGTTCCATTTCTTCGTAAGAGAAGCGTGCCTCAGGATCGAAGCGAATTTGGCGCGATAGCTGTGCGCAGTAGCCGCCATTGACGCGCCCCATCCAAAATGCGAAAGAATCCGGGAGACACAGTGCGTTCGCAATTCGTCGAGACTCTGGTCACCAGTATAGCATGGCAATGACAAAAAAAAAAGGAAAGTAGCTAAGAGAATGAAGAACACAACAGGTCTCTTCTGAACTGCGTTTGAGCCGCGGAAAGCAGGACAAGACGTCGGAAAAAAACGCGCGAGGAGCATAGAAGAAGCCGAGATCCGTGTGCGCAGGTATTCCAATCACGACGGCCAACAGAGCTCCTCGGCAGCCCGGAATTACCCATGGAAAAACAATTTCGCCAAACATGCTGCCGATGCGAACCGCCGTTTTCCCGGTTAAAGTAAATCGCGACGCTGCACTCGGTTTCTGTCAAGGCATGCACTGCTCGGGAACCGTAAGCTGGTGTCAGCTAATTACGAGTCGAATTCGCGATGCAGCTCGTGCTCGACAAATCTTACGCTTGGCTCGCCAGTGTGCAGTTGAATACCAGGAGTCATTGGTACTCGAAGCCAGGAGGCCTAGCAGAACTCTCTTTCCTTTTCTTTCCTTTGGATTTTTTAACAATTTTTTTTTCTGAGCTGATAGACCTGGCAATGCGGTTTCCGACCTGCTGGCACCAGATTAAACTTCAACAGGGCTGCACCAATCTGCTAGGGAGGATTTGATTGAAGAAGAGGTTTGGCAAAAGGAATTACGTTCGAGGCACCTGGGATAGCAAATTGCCGCCTATCCCTCTTGCACGGATCCCCACGCCACTAAATAAAGAAAGACGTAGGACAAAGGGGCGGTATTTCGAGCGAATCTAACAATGATTTACAATTTGTTAAAAAAGTATGAAGCTATTTATTGCGTTAGTTATCTGTCTTTTTTTTTATTCTTACGTACTATCGTATTAGGTAAAGAAAACACAAAGTAAAGGCGACCCATTTGCGTTTATTCAGTATGACCGCATGCACCTGGTTTTTCCTTTTACCTGCGCTTTTCCGGGTGGGTGCTTTGTCAACTAAGTGTGACGTTGTTGTCGCTGCTTCATACTTGTTTAACCACGCATAACGAAACTGATTCTTTATTGGGCGAACCTGTGCCCACAAAAGCAAGTTACACTTGAAGCACAACGATAGCGGCGAAGACAGTCGGCGATCGTCGAGATCTGATCAGCGGCGAAACGCGTCGGCTTTTATACCTGAGTCATCGAAGGTTCCAGATTAATCCCTGATGCCCGCGTGTCTTCCAGAAAGTTCTAGACAATTCGCGTCGCTCATACAATCAGATTACATGGGCGTCGGTGACCACAGACGACGGATAGAAGCATTGATAACGTCCGAGAAGCTTCCAATGCAGGCGCGTCCTGCGCGGAGCGATAACGTTTAACATTTGTCAGCCGGTGTTGAAAGCGGCCACCGGTGAAAGATAAACATGTGTACGTGTCAATATTAAGAAATGTACAACGCCATTTTATTGTGTATATTTTTTCTCGTTTATGATAATAAAAATAGGTTTCCAAGGACAAGAATTAATGTAGCGCCCCGATGTTTAAACCAAGAACTGTACTTTTGCACCTGTTTGCATTTCCAACAACTATGGCAGTGTTTTTAACCAGCGGAATATTTGAAGGCACGGGTGAAACATTGCATAGGGAGTTAATGCAGTTTCCTTTGGTATGTTTATACAGCTTGCTACACAGAACGTGTACACTGATACACTAGATGAGTGTGCAGCTGTGCAACGTGATGCGCATATTGAAAAATGTTAACTCCAATTTGTGAGAGAACTGTATTTTAGGTGAGCGTTCTCGACTGTCTTCTTGCGGTGAACCTCCTATGTTGTATTTACCTTTTTTTGTAAGTTCCCTCACTTTAAAACTGAGTTTATTGAGTTAAATAAATAGGTGGTCGTAAGCTTTTTACATACGATGGAAGACGAGAAAGCCACCTCAACTGGTATCAGGCCTAGTGCCCTTTTCTTTTGAAAGAGAGTCTATACATTTTATTTTATTACGTGTGAGGGTGCCGTTCCAAACCCAGTCATGATATAATAAGAGCCATAGCGGAGCTATGACTCTTATTATAGTTCCTGAATGGTTTTGGATTGGCCATAAGAGAAAGGCCATAAGAGAAAGAGAAAGGCCATAAGAGAAAGGCGATAAGAAAGAAAACAAGAGGAGAAGGAAAAGGTTTAACAAGTGTTGCGCGAACACTCATAAGAGAACTCATGTGCATTCAAATGTGGTCGCTGAACCCAGTCATCTTTAAAATGTTCAGCAGTGATCTGGTGGCCATCTGTGCGCAGGACGGTAGAGTCCATTTATCTCGATACTTTTTCTTTCATTAACGGCCTATTGTGCATTCGGCATTACATTTCACATCAAACCCGTCTTGTCGCTCCTTCACGCTTCTCTCGGACGTGCGTGATATAGGAAACGCGTTTTAAAGCGATATCTCTACTATTCCAGGTACAAACCCAGAAAACACCTGGTTCCGTAAATATGACCTTCAAGCTCACCCAAGGTCAAACTGGGGCTTAGCTTGCCACTACCAGCGGCTGCTGCGTACGCCGCGTGGGCGCCCATATCTTGAAAGTGATTTGCGATGTGGAGAAAGTCAGCCAAGCGCTGGTAGCTTCGTATGGGCTGTGCTTTCGACGCTTAGTTCATGTTGAAGCGAGACGCTGGATGAAGGCCAATTGGCTCGCTGCAGCTGCCGCGCCGAGCTGCGTCTGTGTGTTTGTTGTCTTGTGGTGCAATTGTACAGTACATGCATGCAGTTGCTGACCGCGCAGAGCAGCCTCTGTGTCCTTTTCCAAAGCAAGTAAAACCATGCTATCGCTCGACAAACTTGGTTTAACCACGTCGTTCAACCCCGGCAAACATTTTCGACCTCCTCTCTTTTTAATGCGTTCGTAGGGAAGCAATGTTCCCCGCATATTGATAAGTTTTAGCGATGGTGAATAATCAGACAGTGCCACTCACTATGGTGGCTATGGTGTGACTACGGCGTTACGCTAAACTGAACTCGACGTCATTGGTTACATCGCGTCCATTTTTTTATTTTTTTATTATTTTTTTATTCGGGCAAAACAGGTACAAGGTTTGCCCGCGAGGTAAGGCAAAAGGAGGGCTTAAATCTCCTGACTAGGCCTTACCTCGCTGGGGCATCTGCATGGCAGCTCATTTCGATGGTGGCGAAATACAAGAACGCTGATTGCTTGCGATTTAGGTGCACGTTATAGAACCCCAGGTGGTGAAAATTAATCCCGTCGCGTGATAAAATTTAGGTTATGAGCTTTTGCTTTCTATTGTTTTTTTTTACGTTGCAGAAGCAAGTGCATTTAGGTGTCTTAAGTCATCCGTTGGTCACAGCATCCCTTTTTGTTTTTGGTTATCTCAGCGTGCTTAGTTCATGTCCAAAGCTGCACGTTTGGCGTGTTAGTATAGTATGATGGAGAAAAAAGACTTAGTGCAACTGAAACCGGACAAAAGAAGGACACAGACTACGCACACATTTGGCGCTATGCGTGTGTAGTCTGTGTCCTTCTTTTTACTTGTTTCGGGTGCACTGCACCTTTTGACTCCATTTGCTCAACTCGTTAGCAAACTGGTTCCTATGTTGTAGCGTTTTCAGTAATGCTTTTTTGTGTTTGTTCCGAGCGTAGACAATTTTACTCGTCAATTTTGTTTGGTTGTGGGCAATCTTAGTTGCTTTCTGGAACATGATAATGATGATAATAATAAAAGTACCACGACATGGGTGGCTAAGAAACCCCAAAATTAATCCTGTAACTGGGCCTCGAGATAGACTTCACCATTAGACTAATTCGGTAAAGACTCGTAACTCAATTACTAGGAGCAGCGTCAATGAACGCCGATCGATCGACCCACTGAAAGCACAGAGAGAGAACATACTAAGCTGATTGGAAAAACACTGTCACATCCATGTGGGAAGGCAGAATGGCGATCCCTGAAGAACGTGGCTGGTGCAGCGAATGACACGAACACAAGGGCCCCCTGGGGCAAGATGACAAACACACGAGACCTCTCAGACCTATAGACGTTAACCACATTGAACAGGTCTCTGGTGAGAATAGGCCCGCGGTGACGCCTGTGAGAGAGTAAATAGGCTGATGCTGCTAATGAAAAAAAAAAAAAACATACAATAACACAAACGAGGGACCAGACCCCAAACAAAACCCCAAACCTTCTGTCCGGTCAGAATTAAGCCGGCGGCAATGATTAGGCACGAAGAAACAAGGTTTACTGCAGTACCGAGTACAGACTTCCATGGAGAATGGAGACAACAACAGAGCTTCAGCGCTGATCATAAAAAAAAAAAACGAAAAGAACGTCTTGGTTATTACGTGCCGAAACACCGTTGTGATTATGGGCCAGAAGGTTTGAACTTTGAAAGAAACCACTCCGAATGAAGGAAAAGAACAAACAAACAAACAAACAAAAACAAACAAACACGCACACAAGCACATACACAAATAAATAAATAAACAAATAAGTAAATAGATGCACACATACATTAAAAAAAGATCAAAGATCATCCTTGCAGACACGGGCCGTGTTCCACCACTGAATTACGAATGCCAGGCCAGCGCGAAAGGTTTCACTTGCTTGCTTCCCAACCAGTTAGAAGTTGCTCCTACAACTGCTTGCGAGAAAAGACGCCTTATTCGTGCTACAAAATTCGAGGTTCCCGGGAGAAGAGGCATCTGTGTAATGTAAAAACTGCGGAAATCCTTATTGTAGTCACACATGGCAAGAAAGAAAAAAAATATTTCGCCGTGCCATTACATAGAAATTGTCATCCGTATGCAAAAGAAGCCCCGTATTATATGAGCTTTTTATGCCTCTGCTTTTTGTACCTCAGTAATACGATAGTTAGTTCATCTGAGCTGCTGATTTCTTTAGCGACCACTCCCTTTTGACCTAATCCACTTCATACTTCAAGGCAAACCTCATAGGTTAAACGTAATAGATTGCGTCCCACCTAAATGGAGACAAATTCTTCCCCGATTTCCCTCATGAAAGCGAGATACTGAAGAGATCTGCAGGTAACTGTAACTGCTCGTCGCTTCATGCTTTAATAATTATGGAATTAGCGTTAACAATGGTCAACGAATACACAGAATATGATTACGGGCACTGCTACCAGCTGTCCATTCGAAAGGGACACCTGCCTCCGATGCACACGCCCGAATACGTTGTCTTTTTATATCATTTCTGTGCATATCGGTGAGAAATAAACGAATGGCTACGGATTATCTCAGCTAATAAAGAATCGATAGTAGTGCTAGCGTTCGTAGTTTTTGTGCGTTCGTTCTTTTTATTTCTAATTCACCTAAAGAATTATGCAATACCATCTAGACCAGCAGTTATATGTACCCTATTGTTGCATACTTGAAGCTTACCGATTCAAGTTATTGCTCGCAATATTGTACAGTAGCGTTTAATTCCCCTAGTTTCTAGGACTGAAATACACGTTTCTCGGTATAAAAATAAACAAATATTAGGTGTATCATGCGTCACAATTGTGGTGGTTCTTGCACTGTCTGCATTGGCATCTTAGCTTAACAGAAAGATTGTAATGCACAGCATTGTGACGAAATGATGAAGCTAACAATCTGTCAAACACGTGTGAAAGGGGCTCGGAACATCTCTGTTAAACAACTTTACAAAATGCGAAGTGATGCAGGTCTCGTGTTTGTTGGTCTCTGAATCTGATATCGCTGCATATGGAAGAGGGGCACGGTAGTGCAGTGCACAGATAAAAAAAAAGTATGCAGATACTTTGCAGATACGCCCACGCTCAGGAGGCCCTCCGGATCACTAAGCGAGGTATGCAGTCGAGGAAGGTGTCCTCGTCTGATGTTATCCGTTTCAGGGCGCTTCCAGAGTATAGGTGAGCTGCGTCGACAGGTTCTTGTGCGCCATGATCTATTGGACAGGCAAGCCATTCTGTCAGTTCCTCGGCGTCTCGAAAAGCAGGTTGCTGAGGCCATTTTTTCCCAGAGCATTAAGCGTAAGGGTGACCCGGGTGCAAGCACTATATATATATATAATAAAATGTGTAACGTAATGAAAAGGATGTTCAGTATAGGATGAAACTGGATTAGGTGGTGTTCGTTCATCTTGTAATTCGCTGAGTAGAACTACAACTATGAACGGACATACCATGCACGGATGAAGAAGCGTAACACAGACATCCTTGTCTGGTGTGTCCTTTCGCGGTGGTTAGTTCTACTTAGCGCCTTGCAAGATGTATCGAAAGGAAACTATCAATTCAAGAAAACGCAAGCGATTTGGATCTACGCGGTGCTTTTATTACTGAAATACTCCGGTTGGTATGTGGCGTGAGGCAAGTTAATTTGAAATGCGTAGCTTGGTTTCCTCTACGCCACTTTTGTCGTGGAGAAGTAAAGACGTTTGATTGACACGTGGTAAATTTAGCCTTTATTCTTTGAGTGCATTTGTTCAGCTTTCAGGAAATAGCCGGTGAAGGGAGGTACCCGCACTTTTAAAGTGATGCAGAAGTCGCGCGGCCATTGCTTGTTTCCGTTGAAAGCTTTCCCCACCTTTTACTTGCCAATTCACGAGCAGACTTTGTCCTCCGGTGGAATTCGAGTTGGAAAGAGCAACAAAGGTTCAGCGGATAGCATTGCACATTTAATTCCAGTAGCGCTGACACATTTAGTTCACCTAATTGGTCAAAGCACAGCCAGATCGAAGCAATTGTGGTGTTGGCAGTACGGATTCTGGCTGAGATTATTAAATGATAAAATATTTAAAAAATACTGCCGGCTGCCCACAAGAAACAACGCATTCATGCGTGCGAGAGTGCAAGCTGCCCTATAAGACACGAACAATGAGGACTGCACCATTTTCCGGACAATAAATAACCGCGACGTCGGGGGGTGAACTTTTGTTTTCTAAATGTTTGCTTCCCAGACCGACCCCTGAGGCGCAATTTTGGTCCGCGGGCTGTCGCTTGCAGACGCACCCGAGAGAACTGCGGTTGGCGAAGTCACGTTGGAGAATAGAAGGGGGACGAGTGGCGAGGCGAAGGGCCACAGCCTTAGGCCCAGCGAAGCGCGCTCATCGCACAATGGAAGAGTGAAAGCTGGGAAAGAGGCCTCGAGGCGAACACTGGCAACGGCTGCTCAGTCTACCTATCACGCATCCTGCAGACTGGGGCTGCGCCATAGGCGAGGCTTGACTACTAGGAGACTTTGCGAGGTCGGGTTAATAGTCCGGAAATAATTCGCGTCCTTCGCTAAGAATGACTAGTTGCGTTTGCTGGACAACGAATAGTGTTCGGTGTTGAAAAGACAAGATAGTGACATGCTAATTGTGTTTGTGGGCGTAATCAACTGAATCCCTGAAAATTTCTCAACGCACTGAGTGAGATATTTCTTGCGTATTTGCATATCAATCCATACAGTGGTTTATCCACTTATTTACGCATTCAGGAAAGTACCTATTTGGAACTATATTTGTAGAATATTTGTAATATTTACAAATTGTAAATTGTAATATTCGAATATTCTAGAATATTTGTTTTAAGTGGAGATAAACAATTTCACAGATGAGAACCGCGTTTGATAACGTAGCACTGAATTAAATGTTGCATCGATATACGAATAATTTTGTGAAAGTAACTCAAGTCTAAACGAGCCGCACGTAATAACGCTTAATATTTATTAATGACAATTGGCAGTTCTGCGCAAAAGATGAATCACAGAAGGTGATATAAAGCAAAATTTAGCATTGGGCTTGAGCTCCTAGGATCCTGTTATGTGGAGCTACATGTTGACGACAAGATTCTGGGGTGACGCTGCACGTTGTGGCACAACAGAAACTACACCGTGGTAGCTACCAGGCGCCTCACAACGCTCTCCTAGAGCAAGGCTTTCATTAAGGCTCCTTTCGCTGGCATGGGATGGTATTCCGGACATTATCCAAAATTCCGCCATCTTGTCAGCTCTGATTGGCGCACAAGGCTGCTACATACTCTCTCATTGGCTCAAAGCGACGCCATTAAAGAATAAGAGAAAAGGGTAGAATTTGACGATGTCCAGAATAACAATCCTGATAAGAAGTACCGCCAGCGGCGTTGCAGGCATCGCACTTCGATGGGGTTCGAGACGAGCCCGACGGAAAACCATCCTTGTTTGTCAGCGCCCCATGAAATGATTACATAGCTTTAGCTTGACGTTCGCTGTGTGCTTTGCTTAGAACATCATATATGCACAACGATGTGGTATGCAGAGAGTTTATCATCAGGAACGTCAGTGTGCGGGCGCACAACACTCACGTGAGTAGCGGAAGGCTGAACGTTGCTCTGTCACCCGTGCCGAGACGATTGAGCGGAGCGTGACGGTGTGTCCCCTTGGCTTTGTTGCTTTTGCAGCCAAACCCAGTGTGCGCCACTCGCGTCTCTGGAATCCTTCTGAACTTCCGCACGTGGACCACGCTAGGGCGTCTCGCTAGACCACTCATGCGCCATAGATATCGTGACAGCACGCCAGCAATAGTGGCAACGGCGAAAGCGCACCTCGAATGGTTGTATCATTGCTATCGTAATAAACCGTAGATAAAGTCTGCCTTATTGTAACGAACGCGCCCACAAAAAAGAAGTGATTCAATACCGTAGAGGCTTGGGCTAGTCGGTATACATACTCGAAAGGGAAACAGCGCGAAAAAACACAAGACAAGAAGGGAGACACACACCAGCGCTGACTGACGACTGAATTCTTTATTCAGAAAGGAACACATATATACCAAAAAAGAAAAAAAGAAAGAAAAGAAAGGTATATCACTGCGCATGGGCAAAAAATAGGCACCGATTAGATTTGGATTTACTGCGAATTATGACGGTTCCGGAGATATTTTAGGAATGGCGCGTCTTGCGTCAGCACTCCGTCTGCGGCTTTGTCTTAGGCAGAACTAACATATCTTCGGAACCGTCATAATTCGCGGTAAATCCAAATCTAATCGGTGTCTATTTTCTTGCCCATGCGCAGTGATATACCCTTCTTTTCTTTCTTTTTTTCTTTTTTTGGTATAAATGCGTTGCTTTCTGAATAAAGAATTCAGTCGTCAGTCAGCGCTGGTGTGTGTCTTCCTTCTTGTCTTGTCGTGTTTTTTCGTGCTGTTTCCCTTTCGAGAAGTGATGCAGTTCATGTGCTTAAGGAGTTGTCCTTCACAGATGACAAACCGTAAGCACTAGGTTATAGCTGCGCTTGCGCTGTTTCTATATGCCTTCGTGTTTGGTGTCCTTTTCTTGTGGGGCTTGGCGATCTGAAGCGAATAAGTGAGTTACGAGGGATGTCGTAGTGGCGGTCTCTGGATTAGTTTGATCACCTGGGGTTCTTCAACGTACACTCAAAGAAGGGCCGACAAGTGTTTTTGCATGTAATCCTCATCGCTATGCGGTCGCCGCGGCCGGGATCCAACCAGCGACCTAGCTCGAGCTCAACAGCACAATGCCATAGCCACTGGACTACCGGGGTTCTCCATAAAGTTAAGAACTGTCATAGAAGAATAAAAGAAAAAAAAACAACAGTGTGGATATATAAGATTTTCGAGCGAACAGGTCAGGCATGATTAATTTCAGAATTAATATAAAGGTATAACAAAAATGGAAGCATCACTACCTCCCGCATATTTTTATAGCATTTGCAGTAAAGTTTGCGCTGAGAACCAAGAAAACCGATCTTTCACGAAGGTAAATTTTTTGGGGAGTTCAGCGCCAGGAGGTAGCGCGTGTCTAAAATAATGTGATTTTGGGCAACAAAACCCGCAATTGAGGCTTCACGTATGACTGGAATCGACTGGCCAAGGGTTCAGCGTCATGGCTTGGCCGCACTGCAACCATCTCTAACCTATGAGATTTGAAATACTATTTACGCTAACTATTACCATTTTCAAGAAGTGAAGCAGCGGCGCTTGTGCCAGCATTCGCATGGCCTTCTCAGCATATCCTGAATACAGTTACTGTATACGGCTCCAGCCTGAATGTATATATATACTGAAGGCCAAGTCAGAGAAACAAAAACAGTAAATTGCATGGAATGAACGGGAAAAAATTTCCCGAGGAGGATGCGCATGCGCAGTAGGGGCATGGACGCAAGGCGGTTGGATGGATGGAGGAAGGTAGGGAGGGAGGGAGTGACATAGCCCCGAGCATAAGATGCTTCGCATCTAAAAAAACTTGGAGCACACTTAAGCTTCGCCTTAAAGAGTGGCACGCGATAGCGTTATTGGACGCCGATGACGCCGACACCAACACTGTATTTTTTGAGACATGGGGCCCGATCAAAATTTAGAAAGGCTCGGTTTTCAAACATTCCCCTCAATGTTGCCTAGAACCAAAGTACAGCGAAACACCATCAGAAATGGGGGACGCTTAAGCTTCGCCTTTAAGAGTGGAACACGATAGCATTCAAAGGTCCCTGGCTGCTTATCAGGCTTTTTTCTTATTCAAATTACAATCCGACGCTATCACGTCTGTACGTTGTGGTCAAGTCGTACTTTACGATTTTTGTGACGGATTTTACTTTCAGAAATTCAATTTTTGTTCACTAACGCCTTGTGCCACGCGAAGGGCCCACCCGGTAGGGGTGGTTCGGTATGATGTGGTTCGGCATGATTATTTCCGCCAGACGCCGAGCTTACGCCGACGCAGACGCCGACGCAGACGCCGACGCCAGATTTTCTGCGACGTGGGGTCCTTAACGCTTTCGCGTTAAAATTGAGACCGAAATCACCGCACCGACTGGCAGGGGGCAAGTGCCGTCAGCGTTTTCGCAGCGGGAGGAGAAGTATGGGAACGCTGGCATGATGAGCGACATCGGAGGCACCTGTGGAAGAATACAACGAATGCGCAAGCAGTGGCACGAGTGCGTTTACGCGGTTACGCCGAGGCACGCCAATGCTCAACCCAGAAACGGGCGCCTAAGAGCTGCGCTCTAGAAGGCCACGGTGTTTCGCAAGAATGGCAAGAAAGACATTAGAAAGGAAAAACCTGTACGATAATACAAAGGGCAGTGCCTTGATATTTGGAGCCCAAGCTGGTTGACTGAGGACGAGTGCATGCCGGAGCAAATGACCGCAACAGGATTAGGCATGCGTCTGCTGAAAAAAATGCGGACATAAGTCAGCACATCCTAATGGAATGCGAATGTATACACACAGTGGGACCTGTAGAAAACATCCACCTTCCACAAGCGCTGGGATTTAAAGCGGATGGAAGCATTAAATGGTCAGTAGCCGAGACAAGCAAGAGAAATTTAGTGTATTGGTGGAAAAAAAGAAAGACAATAATATGACCGGATCCGTTACAGGCATAGGTAACTACACAATGTGGATATAGAAGGTTTTCCGAAAAAAAAAGTTGTCGCAGTTTCACCTGAACGGCGAAGCATCAATTGCGATAGCAAATTTGTAGAGAGCTATACGGAGCTTTATCAGGTGTATAACCTTGGACATGCAGCAGCACCGGCAACACGCAGAACTGTTGTCGACGCCGTCGGCGTTTTGCCCGCGTTCGCACAAAATGCGTGCGGCGTTGGTGACTGTTCCCGGAGCCTCTGATATAAATAGGCACTTGGTGCCAATCCTTCTTTTGACGGCCGCTGCTCATTCTGTGGGGAGGTTGCCGACACCTTCCACATGGTTTGGGCATGCCGGCAAAATCCTTCTCTCCCCCCCATCACCCCTTCCCCTACCCGAGAGGACTGGGAGGCGGCCCTGCTCGGCTGCCAGGAACTATCGGCCCAACAAGCCCTAGTTCGGCGGACCTGGGCAGCGGTCAAGACCAACGGGGTCCCGGAATGAGGGACTCCGCCCAGTATTGCAAGGGGCACGACCCACTAGAGGCCTCTCCCCCAGCACCTCTCTGTATAGATAGACCAATAAATGCTTTTCACCACCACCACCACAGATAAACGTCGCCTCCCTTCCCTCCCCCTCCCCTCCACGGCCTTTCGCGCGTCGGAAGAAGGCGCGTTTGCTCTTTATATATGGTGATTGTAAAGGAGGAAAGAGACGCCTACTTCTGCAGCCCTTAAGGGAGCACGGCGCAGAACGCGCGTTTGTTCTTCGCCGTGCGTTCACTCCCCGTGAAAGCGCGCGTCCCTCGCGCCCTTTCACTCGCACATACAGCGTTCGGCGCGCGGCGACGATTTCATCTCCACTGACGTCATACGGAACCTCACGGCAACGGCGACGGCGACGACGACGGTGACGCCGACGGCAGAAATCTGCTTTGGAGTGTCCATATAATTGCTATCGCAATAAAAGAGAAAAGATCAATGAGTTGTAGAGAAAAGGCTAGGCTGATAAACACGCATAGATTGCCTGCTCAAGCAGGCTAGGTGACTATTTGTCCCCGCCACGTTTTGAATAGGATGCCAATAAATACTCAGCATCATCATCACCATGGTTTGACGCAGGACAGCAATACAGACCACATCCCGTCGACCCCAAGTGTAACTTCCGTATGCCACAAGGTCTCAATATAGACGAGCGTCGACCCCAAGTGTAACTTCCGTATGCCACAAGGTCTCAATATAGACGAGATCGAGCGTTCCTTCATTGCATTCGTCTGAATGTCGCATACACATCATCATCATCATCATCATCATCATCATCATCATCATCATCATCATCATCATCATCATCAGCTTATATTAATGTCCACTGCAGGACGAGGGCCTCTCCCTGCAGTGGTCCACTGCAGGACGAGGGCCTCTCCCTGCAGTGATCTCCAATTACCCCTGTCTTGCGCTAGCCTATTCCAATTTGCGCCTGCAAACTTCCTAACTTCATCATCCCACCTGGTTTTCTGCCATCCTCGACTGCGCTTCCCTTCTCTTGGTATTCATTCTGTAACCCTAATGGTGCACCGGTTATCCATCCTACGTATTACATGGCCTGCTCAGCTCCATTTTTTCGCTTAATGTAAACTAGAATATCGGCTATCACCGTTTGTTCCCTGACCCACACCGCTCTCTTCCTGTCTTTTAACGTTACTCCTAAGATTTTTCGCTCCATCACTCTTGTGCGGTCCTTAACTTGTTCTCGAGCTTCTTTGTTAACCTCCAAGTTTCTTCCCCATATGTTAGCACTGGTAGAATGCAATGATTGTACACTTTTCTTTTCAACGACAGTGGTAACCTCCCAGTCAGGATTTGGCAATGCCTGCCGTATGCACTCCAACCCAATTTTATTCTTCTGTAAATTTCCTTCTCATGATCATGAATGCGAATAGCCTTCTTTGCCTACTTCAGCCGTTTTGAGCCTGCCTGCCTATCTATCTATCTATCTATCTATCTATCTATCTATCTATCTATCTATCTATCTATCTATCTATCTATCTATCTATCTATCTATCTATCTATCTATCTATCTATCTATCTATCTATCTATCTATCTATCTATCTATCTATCTATCTATCTATCTTTCTATCTATCTATCTATCTATCTATCTATCTATCTATCTATCTATCTATCTATCTATCTATCTATCTATCTATCTATCTATCTATCTATCTAGCCTCCTACGCTAACCAAATGGCCCAAGTTGCGTACTTGCTTGGGTCACTAGGCATGTGCTACTGGTCGTGATGTCCTCGTGATTGTCGTTATATCGTCGGCATTACAGCATTCTCATCTGACTCTCGTCATGGCGTCGTCGTGGCGTCCTATTGTCGTCATACAGTCATTTTGCATTCACTGTCACAGCATCATCGTGATGCTGTCGTGGTCTTTCCATCGTGGTCACTGAAGCTTCGTCCTTAGACTCTTGTCACACCGTCGTCGACGCGCAGGCTTCGTGAGACAGTCGTCATGACTCCATTGTCACCATAAACTCGTCGTGACCTCATTATCCTCCTGCCGTTGTCACGCCACATCGTCGTTGTGTCGTCGTCATACAGGTAGTCGTCATGCATTCGCTGTATACCGTCGTCGTGATGTCATCGGTGTCGTTACATCGCCGTCAATGTAACTTCGCCATCCGATTGTCCAAAGTGCGGCGATATCGGAGTATGTGGCATATAAACGAAGCAACGAACGAGTATGAATTACCACTACGCATGGGCTAAATAAACGTGACTTCTGGAATACCGTCTGTCACTACACTGCTTGAATGCTATTCGCATTGCCATCGGCAGTCACCGGGAGATGAGTTGTGCCATAATTGCTTAAGAAATTCATTTGTCTAGCACCTCATTGTGTCCCGTCTGTGGCACCGACGAAGGCCTAAGTATAGCTTAATTTGTATTTGTACTCACTTCGCAACCTCGAGGCCTGTTTTGAGGAGAGCTTTACGCATGTGATACGGCAGGCGACGTCAGCTGCGGGATGTTATTGGACAGTTGGCAAAGTCTGCAATCTCAACTGGGCCCGACGAAAGCGCTTACAGCATTCCTGCATGCAGGATATACAGGACTGAATGAGTCATTGTAAATAACGATTGTCTTAGTGTATTTGTGTTTAGTGTGTGTGTGTGTGTGTGTGTGTGTGGTTTGTTCGCTGAATTTATCACACTTTTTTTTTGATCCCTCACCATTCCATCTGGAGTACCGCGCCAGGTGTGTGGCTAGGCTTGAACCTCTCCAGATATTATTAAACTTTCTCTCTCTCTCTCTCTATTTCTACTTTAGCTATCATGATTACCGCTCGGTATTTTCATCTTCGTTGGGTCTATATTTAAACATGCTGCTTGCATTCGAGTTATAAAAGCTCCTTCAACTGCCTTTTCGGCTTCTTTCTGACTCTGTTCTTGCTCTGTTCCCCTGTATAACTCGAACGATATAAAATACTTGATTACTTGCTCCATCGTTTATTACTTCTCTTCGCGCTTGATCTTCTTAACAGGTTTCTCCATATGATACGCTAATATTTTCTCACTGCTATGTAAACGGGAACAGCCGTCCCCATCGTAAGGAGACTGAGTCTCCTCTTTTTGCTGTCATGTTACTAAAGAATGAGACTGTTTATTTTGTGAGAGGCAGAAAGTGAGGCAACAAGTGACTTCTAACAAATAAAAAAAAGTCTTTAAATCCAGATTTTGTGAAACAGCGATATTCGGCCGCAGCGACGTCACCAATCCTATATTAGGCAAATGATAATGACTTGTAAATTTCTGTTTGACCCCACAAATAAATGTTAACGCTCTATAGGGCACGTTGAAGCACAGGGAGATCCCAAGACACGAATGCGGGCAGGAAGTCTCCAACAATAAGGCGCCACCTGCTGACTCTAACTTCACAATGACTTGGAGATACAAAGGCTCTTAGGAATAAAGGGGAAATTACTTTTGACTATGACATTGTTATTCATTACTCAAGTCGTTATTCGCAACGAGGTTTTCAATGACTCTAATAGAAGTGGATAAAATAATGGCTCTACGGGCTGGAGAGCCATTTTTGCGCTGCGCTATGTTTAAGAAGTTACGTTTGAAAAAGGAGAGAGATACAGAGAGAGAGAGACAGGGTGAGCGTTAATGTGGCAGGGAAAACAGCACAGCAAGCGTTAAGTCGTTACCGGCAGCTGCACCGTCCAAAAACGAGCCGCATCGCGCTCGCTGCAGCTTTTACGATTTAAGAGTCGATTACAACGTGTAAACAATGCGTTAACGTAATCCAGCGCTGTTAAATGCACAGCGTCGACGCACTCAGAGCACGCACTTTAAGGATGTTGAACGCGTATTTTCCGGTAGTTACACCAGCTCACTCTTAGCGCTTGGATCCATGTTTTTAAGAGGAAACAGAGCACACGAAATAAAAATTTTGCTTCTGGTAGAAACTGGCTATTTTTTTGTGACTTTTAATCTTTTGGTTCCTAGATCTTTGTTGGATCTTTGGCTTGCCGTAAAAACGAGATATCACAAGTGCGATTGTTTTATTTTTACTTAATTTCGGTTTGTATCCACTGCGCTTCTTTGTATCAGAATTTTATATGGAACGAGAATGATTTTCCACGATTAATGACGGAATTTGATATTCACACTTCTACGAAATCTGCTTTTCTTTTTTATTCGTTTACTTGATGATTACTTGATTATTGTACATGCACGATAATAAACGTTTGTATTGGTTTTTAATAATTCGAATTACGTGGACATTTGAAAGGATAAACATTTCTTATATATTTGTTATGCACACTTGGGCTCCAGTATCAATCAATGCCGTCAACGGAACACCATCTACGTCTATACTTCAATTAAGTTCGTGTTCGTGAGGAGCGTCAACGGAGGATTTGGACAGGACGAACGCGATGCAGCACTACCTCCAAAAGCTGCATGGCCAAGTTCTCCATCGGGCGGTTTGGAGAGGAAAAGGGGCAAGGTTGGGGTTAATGACAAGGTTAATGCAATTTCTTGCCGCACAACTGCTTGAATCCGGAAATAATGGGGGCCGCTTGGTCAAAGGTACAATGAAGGGGTCGTGGATGAAGGGGGACCGGACTCGCCACTTTAATCTCTCGGTGAACAATACGCGTGACGTTCTCTTGAAATGGTCGTGTGGCGGTAAGAGTGGAGCAGGAGGACGTGGCAGGTGTGTTTGAGAGTCCTGGAAACTGTGGGACGACGCGGCGAGCAGATGTCTACCCATCGTAGACATCTGCTGGATGCTTGACTAGACACCATAGCTATCTTTTAACAGCGGAGCTGTTTAACCGACCGTCAGTCCCAGCGCCTCCTCTATATTTTCAAAAAAAAAAAAAAAAAAAAAAAAAAAAGAGGCGGCGTTGGTCAGTCCGTAACGCGTGAATAAAAAAAAAAAAAAAAAAAAAAAAAAAAAAAAAAAAAACCTCATTGAGCGATGACGTCACGGGCGTCGACTAGCAACGGGGCCCCCTCCTCGCCCCAGCTGCGCCGCCGCCTCCTCGCCCCGCCACTGCTCCCGCCACAGCGCCACCAAGCGACGCCTTGCCTAACCTCCGCAGACGCGCCACTCGCTCCTCCGCCGTAGCTCTGCCTAGCTTCTCCCCACAGCCGCGCGGGGGGCGAAGACGTCACTCCCGAGTACAGTGTACTCCCGAGTATATAGCTTTGCGTTTCCGAGGCGTGGAGACACACTTTGCCTGGAGAGTTTACCTGCCGAGCCGCCGCCAGAGGCATCGGCAGCAGTGACGAACACCGGGCGCGTTCGGCGCGAACGCGGCGAAACGCGGTCGGCGTCGTCAGCAGCTCTCCGCGTCCCACTACTTAAGAGAAGTAGTGGGAATGATGATCTGCAACGGAGCCAATGTGGATGAAGAAGACGACGACGAACGCGGGAGCAATGGCACGAGCGCGTGCGCGTGGTTGCTCCGAGGTGTGCCAACGTGGCAGCTGTGGAAGAACACGACGACGCTCGAGAGAGGACCAAATTAAAGCTAATGAAAAGCCCAGTGAAAGCTAGGGAAGGGCCGCCGGCTTCGCTGTTTGCTCAGACTTCGCACCACTAGTGCGAAGCTGCTCCCATTTTTTTTTTTCGAATAGGCAAGATCACTTCTCTCTTGACTATGCTATATCGCCATGCTAGTTTTCAATGTACAGGATTGGGAAATAACTGATGTTCAATACTCGGGGCGCCACATGGTTGCTCGCAAGGCCACGTGACACGATCGCCAAGAAAAATGTGGTCACCGGGAGCGTGTTAACAAGCCTTGAAATCATTTGCGACATTAAGGGGAATTCAAATATCGGATTCTGGAGAGTAATATTTTATGGCTATCAAGTCCTGTATAACCATCTCGCTTTACTTACCAATAAAGAAACGTAACATTAAATGAAAAGCAATGAAAAGAAAGAAAGAAATCCTTGATCTTGAATTATATTGTAAAGAGTGCATCTAAATGTATTGAGCAGGAAAACAAGACGCTAGAAATGTGACAGCAGCCTACACTTTCTTCGTTCATTTCGACACTTAATGATATTTTTTTATTATTCAAAGGTGGCATTTGAACCTCGTGTCGGATTTTCGGTTGGTTCACTTCGGTGATATCAATTTTAGCAGAAGGATATCGCTGCCCGCGGGCGGAAAACCTGGTTATTTCAGTGATGCGTAGCTCCCAACGCTACGTCGCACAATAGTGAAAGTGAAACTGTCCAAAGTAATGAGAATAGCATTCAAACAATGTAGCTACACATCGTATTGGTGAAACCACCTTCGTTTAGTATCCGTAGTGGCAACTCGGAAATTTCTTTTGCTTCGGCTATATGCGACATGCATTCTCTGGGAACGGTTCCCATTGCTATGACTCTACCGCAGCTGTCGTCATTGACTCCATAACATTGCTGGTTTGCCAAGGAACAAGATTCGTGCAGTACCGGAGTTTAGCTTATTGTACCAGAAAATTTAATGAAGAATAAGGCCAGAAATGCCAATAAAGATGACTACGTTGCTGTTACACGTTCATATAATATGCAGTGGCTGTTTTCATCGTGGCAAACGAAATTAGCTTGTGTTGTCAGGAGCACTCCCTTTTGAATAATTATACAAATTGGAGCGTAACGTACGTGCTAACATTATGCGGACAAATAATAAGTACGCTAGGTGAATATGGAAAACGGTAATTTCATGCTCTCCTTTCTTTTCATCCGTTTAATCCCCTTCCCCCGTGTAGGGTAGCAAATCGGACGTGCGTCTGGTTGACCTCCCTGCCTTTCCTTTCTTCTTTTTCCTCCTCCGGTTCCTCATGCCCTTAGTAGAGCAGCATTGGCCGGATATTAATAATTCCTCTCTTTTCATCGATAAGAGGGCTTGATTTGCTTTTAAGCGCTGACGCGGGAATACGTCTGAGTGAGCAGATAATGGCGACGTCTCTGGTGTACGTACTTTCGTTCGTGTCCTTAAGTAGTTCCCCTTCTAAGTGAACAGGAAGCCCAAAGTCTGTTAGGTCACGCGGGAAGGATAGAAAAAAGGAAGAGGACAAGGGTGTAGAGGCTGGCGCGAATATAAATGACCCTGTCAAGTGGCATCCGAGACGTATCGACATCGATAAAGGCGGCGGGCACGAATCCCCAGAGGGCCGTTTGTCACCCGCCGCTTAATATCACTGACCAGCCTTTCTCCAAAGAGAAACGAACAACTGACGTATCTGAGGCCGGCAGCGTCGTGCGTATAGAGGCTGCCGCGTTATCGAATAGCAGGAACGGGTTGCCAGCATAAAAACAAGGATATGTGGTCCATCCTGAGAGAAAGACGCCGTAGACTCATCTTTATTTCATGGCACCCTCGACAAGCTGGTTTACCCCTGACACCCGCGTGAGCGAAAATGTGAATAAACAGGGCGATGTGTGCGCCTTCAGTGCCTGGAGAAGATTTGAGCTGGCTGAATAAGGCAGGTAAGCTTTAAAAGAATGGAGTGACGTAATATTATTATACAGCTGTTTCTTGTGATGCGCCGATATATAGCGCGAAAAAAATGAAATATTGAAATATCAGTGATGCATGTTGACACATTGTATCGAAAACACCTTGTGCGTTTGTTGAAATATCATCGAGTTAAGTATTAAGCCCTCTTGAATATTGGCCAATAAAATTTCAGTGAGAACCTAGTGCGCTAGTTTTATTGAATACGTGCGGAGTCCACAATGTCACAACATTGAAAGCACATTTTTCTTTTATTAAGATGGCCATTGAAATCTCTTCAAAACCAGTCAGCTGAAATGTTCTTGTGCTACGTAACTCTTTTTAATTACTGCTGCATATACATTGATATTGCGCACTCCCATACCCTAATGCTAATGGTAATGCTAAAATCAGCCATGGTATTCTTACGAACCGTTCTAACTTCCTGTCTCTTCTTCCGCTTTCTTATATTTTACATCCCTATCCCTCTTTACTCAGTGTAGGGGAGCAAACAGGATTTTCCCTTATGGGTAACCTACCTGTCATCCCCCCGCGCCCCTATTTTTTCTTGATTAACTCTCTGTTGCCTCTCTCTCTAGCGTAAAAACATTTATGTGAATGCGGTCTCTTTAGGTTCACATCTTTCGAACAGACACAGGCATCTAAGAAGTAAGTAAACGAAATGAAATAAGAAAAATTAAGACAGAAGTATGTACATATAAGCGAAAAAAGGTAAATACATGCACAAGGGCGCCAATTGCCAACGCCTTTGATTATTAGTTTTACTGATATGACATCAAACTTATTTTATTGTTTTATGTGTTCAATCAGTTGCCCAAGGAAAACCACGATAGTCAGAGATATTTGTATATTTAACTTTATTTGTTTGAAAAGATGTAATGAACGGCGTTGACGGCAAGGACGAAGGTCCTTGCACCAGTTGGAGCAACGCTTTTTTTCTGAATACATAGGGTCAGTCTTATCTGAAAAAAAAATAAGTAGGAGAAAAAAAACTGATACTGCGCATTCAGCCACAAACTAGTCCTTTTACCTAAACCGAGTCATTTAACCAGTCCAAAACAATTTATTAATTCATTTGTTCTAACGACCCAATAAAAAAGGCACACAAACTATTTGGTAATTTATGCAATGTCGTTACATGGCACACAGATATTAACAAAAACAGTACACGCAATAAAAGAAAAACGTCGAAGTCACCATTCTGAAACAAATTCCAGGAAGAGGCAAGCCATAGCTGAGAACCTTCCAATAAGACAGGAAATCTCAGTAGGTACTATAATTGCTTTAGGTCGGCTTATTCATATTCTGCAAGCATAGGAATTATGCAGTCAGAGACTCAACGATTACGCCACGCGTGGAACAGAGAAAATTTACGCAAGACGCTGTTCAAGAAAGAACAGCGCACATTATTAAATAGTATCACACAAGGCAAACAAAGCAGATATAATAAACCAGCTTGAAAGATCACACAAGCCTTTAGGGCCCGATCGAAGACATCAGCGAACGGTGCAGAGAACTACTCGCGGACGTAGAGAAAGCCACCGATGAGATCGAAAGGACGGACTGGCGACAAGAACCCCCCACAGAAGAAGGAGACAGATCCCGCGGAGCCGGGGCCGACGGCGCTCCCCAACCGTCCAGAGTGGACAGCCGGCTGGCACATCTCGTTGCGGCCAAGAAATCCATGCAACGGAGAGCGAGTAAGCAAAAACTCAAGAGGAAGATACGCAAGAATATCGGCGAAATCAACCGGGAGATCGAGACGCATTGCGCCCGCCTGTGGGAGCAAGAATCGCAGGAGCTGTGCGACATGATGAACGGGAACATGAGCGTGGGACGCACCTGGAAGATTCTCAGGCACCTGCTCGACCCGGCAAGCAACAAAACGAGACCCATACAGAGATGGCCAAGCTGCGACACAAGTACAAGGACGACCCTGAGGCCTTCGCGGAGGAAATCGTGCAGACGCACCTCGCTCGACCGGAAGGGCAGAGTCACCCCGAGTACCACGGGGCTCCCAACGAGGAGCTGGACGCGGACTTTTCCGTGCAGGAAATTAGAACGGTCCTCCAGCTATTGAAGACCAAATCGGCGCCTGGTCCTGACAGGATCACCAACAAATTCCCGAGGAACCTGAACGACGACGCCATCGAGATGCTCTGCGAGTGCATCAACGCGTGCTGGAAGGAGGGCCGAATTCCGCAAGAGTGGAAGACCGCGGACGTTATACTCAGACCAAAGCCAGGCAAACCACTAGAGGCCCGAAACATGAGGCCGATCTCCCTCGCGTCCTGCGTCTTGAAAGTGATGGAGTATGCCTGCCTCAACAGGGTGATGACTCTCCTCGAGAAGCAGGACGCCTTCGGCACCCACAGCATGGGTTTCCGGAAGGGACTTTCCAAGCAGGACGCCATGCTGCAGATCAAGGAACAAGTGAACGCTCCAAGCACGCACGTGCGCGCCCTGCTCAGGCTAGACCTCAAGAGCGCCTCCGACACTGTGAAGCACAGGGTCACACTGGACAAGATCAGCCGACTCGATATCGGGGCGAGGTTCCACCTATATGCCAGCAGCTTCCTGAACGGGCGCGAGGCGACAGTCAAGATCGACAGGGTCCCGCCGCAAACGGTCCGAATGGGGGGTGAGGGAACACCGCAGAACTCCGTCTCTCCCCCATGCTTTTCAACCTCGTCATGATCGACCTGCCGGAGCGTCTCGACGCGATAGAGGGCATCAATCACACCATCTACGCAGATGACGTGACGGTGTGAACCACGGAGAACACGAGCGTCGGCGAAATGCAAGACCGGCTACAGCGTGCCGTCCGGGAGGTGGAGCGGCACCTCGAAAACACGGGACTCGTCTGCTCAGCCAACATGTCGGAGATCCTGCTCCACAAACCGCCGGCCCTCTTTGATGATTGTCTCGACGGTATCAACGTTGGTATAGACGAGCAGGTTAAAAGCATCGTTGGCGATACCTTTGAGCAAATGAGAAACCCTCTCGGACTCTCGCATGTGCTCGTCAAGCTGGTGGCAAAGAGCGATAACGTCCTGAATGTAAGAGACGTATGACTCAGAGGATGTCTGTGCACGAGTCGCAAGTTCATTCCGTGCTGCAAGCTGCCGACCAGTGCTGTCACCGAAAAGGTCGCGGATCTTCTCTTTGAAAGAGTCCCAGCTTGTAATGTCCGCCTTGTGCATCTCGAACCACACCCGCGGTGGGCCATTGAGGTAAAAAAGCACGTTGGCGAGCATAAGGGTCGGCTCCCGCCTGTAGCCGGCGGTGATCCGTTCGTAAAGGTTGAGCCATTTGTCGACGTCAACCCCATCCTGGCCGGAAAATACGCCAGGATCACGAGCAAGAGGCAGAACGAAGTAGGTGGGAGCCACGGGAGGGGCAGGGGGTGAAGACGATGCGCCTGAACCGATTGACATGGTCGCAAGCGTGATGAGGAGGCCGTTGCGGAGCTCCGTGATCGAAACAGGGAACTACCCAGCACCTCCACCACAAAGATGTTACGTAAAACGACACAAGGCGGGACTATTTACACTGTAATTACAGTATGTGAGAGACACAGTAGCCAAGATGGTGGACAGCCACCAACACCAGAGACAACCGTCTTCTTCGTTGTCTGCCCCAGGCTGAATGTCTCTCTCGTAGCAATATATACATCAAAGCAGTTTTTCGAAACGCGAACTTTTTTTTGTGCATTGCAAGAACAAAAAAGAAAGCCTGTGAAGAAGAGTAGCCGGTACCATATTTCGTTACCAACATCACCTTATTTATTCATATTCAATACTAAAAAAACCTTGCTTCTTTTTGTGTTTTTTTTTCACGCATACAAAGGATGGAAAAGCCACTGCTGACTGTTTTGTCTGGACGAGTGGCAACACGACAATAAAGTTTCTTTTATAGCCGACACTCTTGTTTTGAAGGCCATTTTCTGAAACTAAAAAAAAAAGTACGCAACGCTAAGTACGTGCCTTCATTTCCTTCAAAATGGATGGTTTGCGAGATTACACTGTGTTGAACGAATGAGAACCGAGTTTTTCCGGAGTCGCTGATGCTCATGAAGTGAGAAAGACGCATGTTATCGCACTCTCTAACACCACATGAAAAAGGAACATAGAAAAAAATAAAAGACAGAAAGAGAGAAATAAATAATAAATAAATAATAAATAAATAAATAAATAAATAAATAAATAAATAAATAAATAAATAAATAAAGAAAGAAAAAAAGAAAGACAGAAATCTGAAAAGGTCGCGCTCATGAAAGGGCTCAAACATTGAGCATAATATTGCGAAACCAAAAATATTGCGCAAGTTTGGGCTAACACTCTGTGTTCTTGAGCGCTACCGTTCTTGAGCGCAAAAGTTTATCTGAAAAAAAAAAAAACCAACAAGACACACCTAATTTGCTACTAATCTCCAGACTTCCGATTGCCTCAGTCGACAGCATGCCACGAACTCAGGCAAGCAGAAAGCCCATTACATTCAAATGCCCCGCTATTTGTTGCGAGGGAAAACACAAGCGCAGGGCCGTGCGCGGCCGCGCTAATGCGCTTGCTTCTCGTGGCGTCCCATTTGCAGATGGCAGCACAACGCCTGACGCTCTAAGCGACGAGCCGAAGAAGCTCAGCGGAGAACCCATCTGGGGTGATGCGCAGGGAAGTGCTGCCTGGCCCAAACGTGCTATGCATAATCGCCGGCCCATTTGGTTGTTAGGAGGCGGAAGCGTGTTTAAGTTTCCGCCGGTAATTTCCTCCCGCCGAGTCCGGGAAACCGGCCGTCGTCTTCGGGCTTTGTGTCTGGACCTTCGGAAACAAAGCCCAGGACGTATAGGTAGCCAAGTTTCTCTCAGCATGACGAGACTGAGAGAAAAAATAACAGCGAAGCGGGATGGGGAGACTGAGAAATTACGAATGCGGTGAATAAAAGTGCAGCCGAGAAATCTGTACAGACAGCAAGAAACATATAACGCGTTGCTTCGAAAATAAACTGGCAGGGACTGAAAAGAATTGGCGAGAACACTCAGTCATCATCATCATAATCAACATAATCATTATTATCATCATTAGCAGCAGCAGCAGCATCAACAGCAGCATCATATTTTATGTCCACTGGAAGACGGAGGTCTCTCCAAGAAATCACTCCTTACCCCTGCCTTGCACTAGCTGCTTCACCTTGAGCCTGCAAATTTTCTAAATTTATTCCCCCACCTAATTTTATGCTGTCCTCGACTGCGTTTCTCTTCGCTTGGTCCCCATACTGTAACTCTCATGGTCCACCAGTTATCTGCCCTACGCATCAAACGGCCTGCCCAGCCCCATTTTTCCCTCCTAATAACAGCTATACAATGTCGGCTATCCGCATTTGATTTCTGATCGACAACATTCTCTTCCTATCTCTTAACATTACTCCTAACACATTTCGTTCCATCGCTCTATGCACGGTACCTAACTTGTTCTTGAGCTCCTTTCTTAACCTCCAAGTTCCTGCCCCTTATGTTGCACCGGTGGAATGCAACGATTGTACACCTCTCTTTCCAACGACAGTCGTAAGCTCCCCGTCAAGATTTGGCAATGCCTGCCGTGTGCACTCCAACCCATTTTTCTTCTTCTGTAAATTTATATCTCATTAACAGGGTCCCCTGTGAGTAATTGACCTAGATAAAACGGTACGAAAACAGTACGCAAACACAAGTGCACAGTCGCTTGTGTAGGCGCACAAATGAGTTTGCTTCCGTTGTGGAGGTTACGTTTGCAACTTTTACTTCGGGACCTCTCCCTGCATAATAATAATGTGTGTATGAATTTTTGTATGATTTGCCCGTAAAAAATCAGATTAGCTTGAAAAAAAAGACACAATAAAATCTGCATTACGACAACCCTAGCAAAAAAAAAAAAAAAAAAAGGGAATGCTCTAAAATAAAAATCAGCGTCGTCACAAAAGGGATGACCAGCGCGTCCAGCGCCGTGCAGCAGCCAACTTTGTCGGACTCTCAACGACGTGTTTGAGACACAATTGGATAGCGCAGTACCGGTTTCGTAGAGATAATTGTAGGGCGAAAGACCGCATTTCGTGAATTAGTGGAACCACATTTCCCGCTTCACTTTCCCTACGGCTCCTCCCATTTCCCTGCTTTTGTTTCTAGCTTTTACAGTACTCTTCGTATTTATTCGGTCTTTGCATGGAAACGCTCTGCATTTTCCTTTATGTCGTCCGCCCTACGAAGTTCCCCCACCAAATCGATTTGATGAGATTACCAGAACCTCGAGTGCTTTGAATACTCCTGTTTTATTTTTGTTTTTGTTTCTTTGGCAGTTGATCAGAGCGTGACAATGGGTTTTTGTCTGCCACCCCACCTTCCTAAAGCGTTGCTTCAAACTTGGTGAGTTTTTTATTTCGTCCTTTCTTTGAATGTGCTTAGCGTTCTTAACGTGTTCCTTTTTTTTTTTCAATCCACTAGGTCTATGTTGGTGAGAACTTCCTCGCGCCTAGTGAGCAGCCCGAAACTAGTAATGCGAAGTAAACGTGCATATTCGGGGACGACGCCAGCTGCATTTTAATGCGATTTTCAAGTGGGTGGTTTTGCGAGTCGTTTATTCAGCGAAGCACGTCCGCGTGAAATTTTTCCAAGGGCACCGTTTTCACCTCTGATCTCTTCGTATGGAGGCCCTGGAGATAATAGAGTAAGCTCCTCCCTTTTTTCGCACGTCGCGTTACGCACAAGGAAGGTCATTCAAGAGGCAGACCTGCATGAACATGCCATGTAAATTGTGCATGAAGTAGAAGTTTAATGACGAAACTGTGGTGATGGTTATGAAAAACAGTTGTGTGAAAGGCCACGCTAACCTTGGTAGCTAACGGATGCTGAGATGGATTATTACTACGAGACTATAAACACAGGGCCCCGTCTTGAGAAGTGTTATTTGTGCCGGAAGAAGACAGAGTTGTGAGCATATCGTTCTGCTAACACATGAAAGACTCCCAGTACTTGCCTGAGCTGGGCCTTTAGTATTTTCATTGAACACAAATAAACCAGTGAGCGCAAAAGGTGGCGTAAAGAAATGATCGTATATTGACCCGATTCAAATGCATTTTGCATGAGAGGCAGTAGGTACAATTGTACTTGCACACTGACGATTTCACAGCCACTTGCGAAATAAAAACAGAAAAAAAAAAAAACATGCAGGGCCCACGCACATCTATGTGAAGCGAATCTATTGTGAAGCAGGTAATTAAGTTACACGCAAGTAAATGCGATGCGTAAAATAGTCCTCATTTTCATTTTATGCAACGTGTATCAGTTATTGAACGTTGATGTTGTAGTGCACAGGCCACAATTTTATTGTCATGCAATGTTTATGTGCTACGACCTTTAAAAGCTATGCCAAAATGCGAACTCCAGTTCAGGCGGACGCACACTGTCAGACATTGATGGCGTAGCCATGTCACGAGGACCCAGGTGATGCTTCAAACTTATTAGGGAATGTATGGTGAAAAAGAGGTATATGCAGAGAGAAGAACGACAGCCATGTAATATATCTCTTGTGTGACGGTAAACATATGTAAGCACAATTAAGACTTTTATACCCTTTGTGTCACAGTAGATATACCTATGCTGAGAAGCGGAAAGTTGGGCTTCTTGGTTATTCATGACTATAGGCACAGCGCAAAGTAGACAAGACGCCAAGTAGAAGGCACACACGGCACTGACTCCTAACAATATTTATTGTGAAAAACGACGCGCAGCATATGTACGAGTATACTATGATCACGCCAGATAACCACCAACAAAGCACTGAATCACGCAAGATAACACAGTCAGGAAGTGTTTTCAAAGTGAAGCCATTGAAAGACCACCAGCAGTACTTCATATGGCAAGTCAGATTTGCGGTTAACTTATACGAACTTCGAACGCAAGAATGGTGTTTTCTGCTCCTGCAAAACTGAGCAGTATTTGCTATTTGACGATGCCAACTAAGCAAAGAATCCGAAAATAAATGCCAAAAGAAGCATAAAATTACATTTATTGATTGCATTAAAAGTGTTGTATATCAGATTTTTCTGACGTGGAGGAAGTTTTATGTCCGGTAGACGGGCTGCTGCGCTATTGATACATTAAGGGAGCATGATAACAATGTCAAACGCGCACTTGAAGGATGGTCAGCCATCCACTGTAGATCATGCAAGTGTTCCCCCATGTTTAATATGTGTGCTGTTGCAAGCAAGCACGGGGATCGCCTAACACGTGAAATAATTGAAGCTGAGAAAATCGTGCAGCTGGGCGTCACTTGTGCGAGCACCTGGTCGATAGCGTTATCAACTAAAGAGCTAAACATCTTCGTACAAATTATCCGCAAATCTGACTTGCCATATGAAGTATTTCTGGTAGTCTTTCAATGGTTTCACTGTTAAACACTTCCTGACTGGTATTTTGCGTGATTCAGGGATTTGTTGGTGGTTATCTGGCAAGATCAAGGTACATATATGCTGCGCGTCGTTTCTCACAAAAAATTAGTAGCCCTTCCCCTGGCGAGGTAATGGGGGTAAGCGAAGCTTGTCGCGTGTTTCATCAGGTGTTCCTTTGAACAAATTCCACTCGAACCACAACCGATAACACACACTGCAGCTGGCTCCGAAGTTCCGGTTGAGAAAATCGCATTGAAACCTGACCGTCGCACCGGGGAAGTAGGCGTTATCGTTGCTGAGGCGTGCACCACCGTTGTTGGGTTCCTGCAGGGCTAGACGACGCTGACTTTTGGCCTCAACATCGCGCTCCCCCAACTCTGGGTCCGAGGCTCTTCGCTTAAGTTTCGCCTGGGCTTCGGAGGCCCTCACGCTCATCGACGACGACCCCTTTCCCGAGCGCGTTCATTCTGCATGGATTTCCATAAAATTCCTTCAAAATTAAATCAGTCGGTTACTTAAGACAATGAACGGCTCATACCCTCTTAAGCAATGGCTCATACCCCCGTAAACGCGGCCTCCCTATTACGACAACAGCAGAGAAGTGAAATTCAACGCTGGAATGATTAGCGGCAATGCAGCCAGCTGTGGAAGCAGACGACGATGACGAACGCGGCCTGCAGTGGCACGAGTGCGTGCCGAGCACGAGCCACCAGTGCAGCTCTGAGAGCAGCTGGTTATTTTTGCATTACATCGCCGGTGCAGGCTGGCGTATACAAGCTTCACTTGAATAAAAAATTCAAAGGCCTACGCGGCACACGCAGCACAGTCACAGCGTAGGCTGGTGGAGCGGCTCAAGAGTGGCTCCAATTTCGGCACCACACACAACATGGTCTTCGCGGCAAAGTATCTTCGCCTCGTTTTGATGAGAACAATGTGAACTGTCCGCCCGGCGTCGACGCCAAGCTGCGACTTGTAATGCTCTCAGCACAGAAGTATGCTGAGTCCGATGATGCCTGGTTGTAGCCGCGCACGAAGCTCTACAATTCTCTTTTTCAGCAGCGACAACATCAACTGCCGCAGAACTTGCTGCTATCCGGGAGGCACTTCGATTTCTCTCCAAGGAGCCTCCTCGCGCATGGACGATATTCTGTGATTCCAAACCAGCTCTTCAAACCATTGACTGTGTTCTCAGGCGGGGCCCGTATAATTGCTATAGAAATCGCAGAGCTTCTCGACCTTGCAAATAGAAATCGCTATATTATCACCTTTCAATGGATACCTTCGCACTGTGGTGTGATAGGGAACGAGCAGGCAGACGCTGAAGCGAAAGCTGCTTTAAATAATGCGACTGACGTACGCATTCCATTCTCACGGACAGACACAAATGCCCTACTTCGTTGCGTAATACGCAATTGTACGTTGCAGCACTGGACCCAACCAGATCATCAACACAAGCGAGTGCATAAATAGGGCCCAGAAATGACATACCGCATTCCTCACAAGCTCAAAAGAAGCCAATCAAGCATCGTGCACTGGACACGCCTTGGTGTCGCATTCACGAATCGTTACAGACATATGATTGGTTGCAGTGGCATTAGCCCCAATTGTGAATACTGCCAGGTACCAGAAACACTTGACCATATATTTTGCGTTTGTCCCGCGTACGCGCAAGAACGACAGAAACTGGTCTCTTCAATTGCAGAAGTCCATAAGAGGCCCCTATCAGACGAGTTTCTTTTAGGTCCTTGGCCCAATGCAAACAGCGCAGCCCTGATAACCAGTGCCGCTTTAGTCTTTCTACAAGCCACTGGGCTAGACGCACGGCTTTAGAGATGCCACAACGTTGTAAAATTGTACATACACACCTCCTCCTCTTATCATTATCATCCATCAGCCCTTTTCCTCCCCATACCTTCTCCCCAGTGTAGAGTAGCAGGCCAGAGCAAGTTACAGCTCAGGCCGACCTCTCTGCCTTTCTGTAAATAAATTTCTCTCTCTCTCTCTCTTTTTCAGGCAGGGATTCGTACCTTGCGAGGAGACTCCATAACGTGTACCGAAGAGGTATCCAGAATACGTGGTGCACATCTCACATCCCTTGACCGGTGGCACGGTACGTTGTGGGTGTTGTTGATGATGATGATGATTGCTTATTGGAATCTTCAACACGGGCTAGTGACAAATAGTCACCTAGCCTGCTTGAGTTAACCAGGTCCAGTTGCATGCAGCATGCAACTGCTTTATGCAACTTACATGTCGTGCACGCTGCGTTTGCAGGTGCCTTATCTAGACCACCATACTGGCGGAGGCTCGGGATCACGTTTATTGCGTGCTAGGGCGCGTTTATAGGGAATTTTTCCGCTGCCTGATAGCAAGCGCTTGCGTGTATTTTTGTCAAAAAACGGCAATAAAAAATAAGCTTGCGTGGCTCAGTGGTAGAATATCTGACGCCCGCGCAGCGGCCCCGGGTTTGATCCCAGCGCGAACCGGGTACATTTTTTTTCGCATTTCCAGCGATAGCGGTTACGGACACCGGATATCGGCGGTGGAGGCGGCGGCGGACACCATCACGAACCGAAACGGCTATTGGAGTGAGCCCATAACAGCTTACGCTGTAATATTGCTGAGAATCAGCGCCGTGTGTGCCTTCTTTTGAGCGTCCGTTCTACATTGTTGGGTGCCTATAGTCATGCTGAGGCATGACTCTGGCATGAATGGGCACATGCGCAGTGGAACATATGCAGTGGCCAGAAGAAGGAGGTAGGTATAAATATAAGAAATTTCAAAGGAACTCTAGAACACCATGCGCTGTTTGATTAATAGGTCTGTGGGTATTAGAGATGCTAAGGAGACAGCGTTATATGTGAATGTTTTGTGTTGTGATTTATTGTTTGTTAGTACACAACAGATGTGTGCTCACTGGCACTGCTGTGAAGGTCACCATGCAGTAGTTATATAGGTCGGTTTACTGGGGTTTGCCTCTAGTGTCCATATAACATTTAAGCGTATCCGGCGATGTGCTGACCAACCGACGGACGCAATGCCGGGGTAGCCTAGGCAAAAAAAAAAAAATTCCCCTAACAATGATAGATGGGGCACATGTGGCCATGAGGATAGGTGACTAGAAATTCCCGCCTGGAATCTTCAGTGACAGTATCACCGCACTTATATACATGTGATTCCACAGACCAGAATGTTTTCGTAAGTGTTTAATACTACACTTGCTGGATGATGACGTATTCATTAAATGTTCATGAGATCGCTAAGAGTTGCACTCGTTTCACTTCCGTCAAAGTCTCCATTCTAATATTACTTATGATTCGGTTCTCAGATAGCTGCGGGAAAAGGGTGAGCCTGTAGTCGGAGTAAACGCAGTTAGTAGTTCACAACGAATAATTAAACGAATGTTTCAGGACAGACCGTCTTCTGTATGCTTATTCCCACTCGTTAATAAAGGTATCCGCATACACCCAAGCCACAAAATTCAGTTAGTGTCTACTTGTAACGCCCACACACTGTGTAAGTATGCACACCTTGCTGGTGGTGATGGCGGCGCAAAACTGCGAGCAAACAAATCTTATTAAAAAGACATAGCTATTTTTCCATCCGGATTCAAATGAAGAATGGTACTTGCAATGTGCATCTTCGTTGAAGCTTTTTATGAACGCGACAGCGTACCTACCTGCTCTCACCACTTCATTAATTTATTAAACTATAATTGGAAAAAACCTTCCACGTACCTCCAGTCACGATGCCTATTTTTCTCTATATGACCGGAAAGTGAACCAATGTTCACCTTTCACTTGATTTTTTGTGTCATGGATATCTTATTTATTTGAAACGTGCTCAGCACTCTCTAACTTTGCTGAAGCTCATTCCTATAATGTTCAGAGGTAGTGTACCAGTCTGTTGAAATCCATCCCTTGTATCAATGTGCCATAAGTTAGCTTACAAACTAATGGTGCACACATGCTTAGATCTTGCATTGGTGGATGATACGATAATCATCACGCTTAGGCTTCATTTTGTGTGGAAAGTGAAATATGATTGGTCCGAGCATTTCCAGCTCTATTGTGCTTGTCCAAATTATAAGCTTGTTAGAATAATTTTCGCTGAAGCGTGTTGCCTTACGAATGCGCACATAAAGCTAGAAGAGCACAGCAGGTGAGTGTTTGTTCAGGTGGTCTGTTGGGTAATAGGCAATTAAGCATTTGTTCACAACTAATTTGCACTGATCCCAGCGATGGGAGTGCAGCGTTCTGGAACTATCCGGCAACCCCATCAATGCTTGAGAGAGAAAGTGCACTTTATTGAGAACCAGCAGTTTAGTCGGCTGGGCCTAGGTCTCCAACGATGGGACGTCGTGGTCTTGCCTCTTCGCCGCTTCGTAGGCCTGCAGGATAGCCCAGAGTTGGTCGTCGAGATGGGAGCTGCGCAGGGCGGCGTGCCATCTCGACGAGAGGGTCCCGGGATTAAGGTCTCGGTATTGATGTTTGCACTCCCATAGCATGTGGGGGAGTGTTGCTGGTTGAGTTTTACAGGTCTTGCATGTGTGGCTTGTGTAGATGTCGGGGTATATGATGTGAGAAAATGTATTATGGTAAACAAACCAGCGAGACTTGCTTAACCAAGCTACCGTTCCTTCAGCAACAGTATACTCGAGCGCAAACGAAGAACCTGCGTCGTAGTTATGGCTATTCGTAAGTAAACCGCTGAAAGCTGAATAATGAGCATACTCTCGAATTATTCCAGGTATAATAGTGTTTAAAAATGCTCTTACTAAAACCAAAACCACAGGACAAGAAAAGTGGAAATACACTGGGCACTTACACTCAGCGCGAGTGCAGTCTGGATGCTATTAAGAATGAGAACGCATGACACAGCTCTCATGATCTGAAGAACCATAAAACGGCGCTTTGTTAACAACAAAGGCTTCAACAAATATCGATAAACGATATAGAAATTTTATATGTAAATCTATGCCACACACCTACAACATTTATTTCTCTTTTATTCGAAAATATCGCAGCGATTGAGAAAGCAACCCACTTTCCTTGAAACCCGGGTGCTTTCCATGGATTGATATGTTTTCCACAGCTACTGAACCGGTATTTCATACTTCTTCCTATTGCATTGTATTCGCCCAGTTATTAATTTAAGGGGTCTGGTCCTCGTGCAAACGATAATGACCGAGAACAATAGCGATCCAAATATACTACAAATGAATTTAACGGTAACAATATTGGGAAATAACCGTAGCCTTTATGGTTACACATTTTTACCGAAATCAAGAGGCCGAAGTCACTAATCCTTTTGTTCGTAAGTGATATTTTTCACTGGTTGGCCGTCGTCGCAGATAATATGCCCAGAATGAGGATTACCTGGAAATTGCGCTTACGGACAATTTTAGCGTAAGGGGTTTTTTCAAATACGGCCTCACCTTCTGTCTTTTCGATATGCCACCAAGCATGGCCCACACCCTATAAGTAGAAAGTTGAAAAGATGGCGTGAAGGCTTTCTACAAAAATATAAAAAAATTAAAGTCAAAGTTAAGAGCAATGCTACCGGTAATTAAGCTCATAAGAAAGAGAAAGATTTAACAGAACGGTGGGTGTTGCTTAATAAAAGACCAGCGCGATTCCAGGTCTCCAGCTGTAGCAAGGAATTGTTAAAGTAAAATACACTGGAATAAGAACTACCATCTGCGCCGAACTTTTGATAGATGTGCAATTGCTTTGCGTTGAACGCGAATGTTACTGTTTCAAGAAATATACGATATTCTTTTGATGCCACTAAAGCTGTAGTCATCTTTCTCGATGAAACTATTCTTGCTATTCGCACCGTGAAGCTGAAGTGCCTATATTTATCTGAACATCGAACAAATTATTGTTCAGAATTTCTCATCCATGTCGAGCTTGTATAGCAACTCTAAGAACAGGTGGGCTGAATTGGGGTACGTTCGATAGAAGCTTAGTACAAAGGATATGCTCAGAACTTTCAGTCGATAGCTACTTTCTCTGCCCGTCTTTGTTTCAGCCCTCGAACGTCTACGTCGCGAGCTCATTAAAACAAGAGCTCGCCCTATTACCTCCGGCGTTTCAGCGTTAGTTTTTAGTTTTCCTGATTCGCCTGTGCACTGTCTGGCTGAAAGAAAAGGTCGGTTTAAAATGAAGGTGCTGCTTTTTGTTTGCTTGCGAATAACTTGCATTAGAAGTATTACCTTTCAGGAAAATGGTAATATTTTGACGTCATTCTGTAGTTGTCATATGCAACAAGCTGTTCAGGGCTATTGAAATCAACAATGCTTCTGATAGACCATCAATGTAACATAAGTCCATGTGTGTTCTGGCTTTAGGGCGCAGCTTCGTGCCCTCAGCATAATAAATTCTATCGAGCTTTTATTAACTGTTTAGTGCTTTGAATAGAAATTCTATTCAGATGCAACGAAATTTCATGCATGTTTTTGCAAGGGTAAGGAGGCAGACACACACACAGGTAGTGTTTTTTTTTCTTTTTGCATTGGGGCTTCGACCGGTAAGACTGAACGTGGTGGAGCTCGTGTCTGAATAATCAACGAGATGTTCATAAATGTTAATAGCTCAGCTTGTGAATAGCTTCAGAATGAAATAGATTTTTTTTATTCGTACATCTGCCCGCTTAGCCCGAAGGTGTTAAAGCAGGGGAGTTACAAGCTTGAAAAAAAGTACATCTTCATTCTTACTGCACACTTGCTCAAACGTCTGTTGATTCCACTGAGCGATATCTTTTACAAAAAAAAAAAAGAATTTGCATACACGTTCGTCCTGGCATGGCATTCCCTAACTGTATACTTGCGGTCAGTCCGTCCAGTTGTATAATTTGTCTGTTTTAAGTAAGTTTGGCTACAAATTCCAGTTCTGTTATTAAATATTTGGTAAAAGTGTATTAACAGCAATTTTATTTCGGCAAGAGGAAAGTGATTCTCAATTCAACTCTTCTTTTCATTTCAGTGCAACAATAGTTCGTACTATACCTACCCAAGACGAACCTGCCGCTCTCTTCGGAATTTTTTGGTTTATCGATCAGGCATGTTTGAGACGGATTTCAAGGAGAACAGATATATACCAAGATAGGCCTTATAAATGTTAGGTACGCAGTGCTTCTAAGGTGGCAATTTGAACATTCCAAATTTGTTTGAATATAATTCAATGCTACTGCGGTTTCGGCAACACCGTAGTCCACATATGCATTCCAAGAGCAGTCGCCCGACAGCAGCAGACCCAAATATTTATTTGTGTAGCTGGCATCAACTATTTTTTTTTCTTCTTAGTAAAACACACATGGACGCATTTATTCGTGATCGACTAATTTATTCACAAATACGTTCAAGATCGGCCTGTAGTTCGAGGACATCATGTTCATTCTTAATTTGTCAATATATAATACATCCATTCGCGAAGAGCCGCATATTATAGCGGATGCCTAAGAGAATGTCCTTAATATTAACAGGAAATAAAAGAGGCCCCAGCACAGACCCCTGCGGGATGCCTGACATGACCTCTAGATAATCTGACTTGATGCCGTTCAAGAGAACACCCTGACAACGTTGTGAAAAGGAGTTCTCAATGCATTTAAAAACACTCGAATCTATATCAATCAGTGAGAAGTTTTTCAAGAAGCAGAGAATGGGAAACAGTGTGAAATGCTTTGCGGAAGTCTAAAAAGTGCAGCCCACCCAAATGAATCGCACACGCTAGTTTGTTATAGAACTCAAGAAGTTGTCTCAGAGATGAAAACGCCTTGCGAAAACCGTGTTGACTGTTCGTTAGCAACGCGTTGTCCATTAGATGTTTTTAAAACGTTATGTATTATTTGTTCTGTGATCTTACACGAAATTGGTGTAAGCGAGATGGGTCTGTAATTTATAACGTCTTTTCTTGAACCTCCTTTATAAACTGAGACTACGTTTGCTACATTCCAGCCCTGTGGAAACTCACCAGTAGATAACGATTTCTCAAAGATTAGATAAAGGTAAAGTGAAAGGGGGTGAGTGCACTGTTTTAAAATTCTTGGAGAAATACCATCGGGGCCAGTAGCCTTACCTTCATCAAGATCCCTAAGCAGAGCTTCAATACCGCTCACGCTAAGTTCGATTGGTTGCATAAGAGGAGCGCTGCTATTTGACGATTGTGGGCTGCATGCAGATTTAGAAAGAAAAACTGATGGAAGTAACTGTTTAGGCATGCCTCTTTTTCTATATCATCAAGAAGAGTGCGTTCATTGCAAATAATTTCATTTATCCAAACAGGATCAGACCCCCCATACCCTCAAGTACTTCCAGAAAGGTTTCGTGTTTATTCTCATTTTGTCATTTAGTCGTTTGAAATACTGTTCTTCAGCATTTTTCAACAGTATCTTGTACTCGCCTGTTAGTACCTGTAGACGTTTGAAATTTACTTGTCCTTTTGTTTTTTTCACATCTTTCACCACGCATCTTTCACCACCACATCTTTCGGCCTTCCGCAGTCCACGAGCACCGAGAAACTGCTGGAGCTAGGACTCCCCAACACTATCGATGAGCTAATAGAAGCTCACACAGTGGCTCAAATAATGAGATTGTCGTCCTCTAAGCCAGGGATCAAAATTTTAGAAGAAGCGGGTATCCAACCCAGACATGAACCGAGGACCAAAATTAGCCTGACCCAGCAAGCCAGAACTCGCATCATGGTTGACCCCGTACCGCGAAACATCCACCCAGTGCATAACGAGGGTAGAAGATTTGCAAGAGCCAAGTCGATCCTTAAAAAGATCAGTCAGCACAAACTAGGGGCCCTCTGTGTCGATGCTGCCAGATATGACAGTGGGGATAAGTTCGCTGTCTCGGTTGTAGACGCGGAGGGCAACCTGCTTAATGCAGCTTCTGTCTATACTAAGTTTGCACATGTGGCGGAGGAAGCGGCGATCGCTCTGGCTTTTCACAGCGCAAAAGTTCCCCCTATCATCTTCTCGGACCCACGCACAGCAGTTAGATCCTTCTCGGCCGCACTAGTGTCTGAACAGGCGAACAACATTGTGAACAAAGCACTTCAAAGAACTCGGGAGAGCAGCGAAGGAGAATACCACATCTCGTGGTTCCCAGCCTATATAGATGCCTCAGTTAACCCGCTCGGATGTAATCCTAACGAGCAGGCCCACCGGATAGCGCGCGATTTCACGTACCGCGCTGTCGGGGGTAGCCAGGCTCGGAACGAGGTCAACATCCACAAAGATCCATTATGTACCTTCCACGAAATTGTTTCCCATTATCGTCTCGGCAGGAGGACATTTCCACCCCCCCCCCCCCCCCCACCCCCACCCCAAATTGAACAAACCTCAGGCTAGCACACTCAGACTTCTGCAAACCCGTTCGTATCCCACTCCCCGGTCCCTTACAGGATAGACCCTGACCATTCACAGTCGTGCTCCAAATGTGGTCATGACTCATGCTCTTTTGATCACATGCTCTGGTTGTGCCCAGCCCTTAACGCCTCTCCACCCATCACGAAAGAGCAATGGGAGGAATCTCTCAAGAGCAGAAAACTTCAAATTCAAATCCAGGCTGTCCAGAGGGCCCACGACATCGCGACGGGACTTGGTCTCCCGGTCCCATCGTGGGCGGAGCCACCGACTTAATCTGGGGGAGCCTTCGGCTCGCCTAGATCTCAGTTCCTCAGGACTCAAATAAAGTTCTTGTCATGTCATGTCTTTCACCACGCGCCTTATTTTTTTCATTTGCCTCAAAATACAAAAGTTAATCCATGATTTTTACGCTTTTTAAGCCTAGCAGAATCACTGCTTTGTACGAACTCCCCTGTAAGTTCCAGTAACCTATTATAAATGCGCTCCACAAGTAATCTACATAATGTTCCTCTACTAAGCATTCAAAAACAGGCAAATAGTCGAATAGTTTACCGGAAATTGATTAATAGCCGCCTTCACCAAAGAAGAATTTCCTTGTTCTTTGTGTGTTTTATTTGGCACTACATCCTTGTTCCCCTTGTCCTTTATGTGTTTTATTTGACACTACAGATAACTTAGCCACTACCTTCCTTTTTTATTTTCAAAAATTAGTTTAGAATACTACTCAATGAATACAGGAGAACAATCGAAAGAGGGCAGAAAGTGACGAACGTACATAAACAAGAACTTTCTTTCATACAGATTGCTATGGTATCAAAGGACAAAAACGTGTGTACACAAGAACATTCAATTTTGAATCGACGATTGATCTTTATCTACAAAAACTGTACTTTTTATTTATTTTTATATTGCTTGAGCGTTTACTTATTGATTCCAAATATTTGTCTTAAACATGTGTGAACTACAATGACGCAGGTTTTTAAATAACGATGAAAACCAGTTAACTTGTATGCATTAGGAACAGTATTGAACATTTGCAAAACACTCATATAATGGGCAAGCAGCGGTCCGCTGGTGAGGTTGGTTTCGGAAACACACTTAAGCAGCGGGAATTCGCTACTGTTAAAGTGTCTAACCTAGTAACAATTTAGCAAACATCAATCATTGCCCTTCCTTGTAGCTGATGTGCTGCTTTCAAGCGATCACTTTAGTTTTGCGATTGACTTACCTCAAATTGTTCATGTAGCCGTTGTGGTGGGCCAATATATACGATGTTCAAAGGAACATTAAAGAAAAACGTCATCTCAGCTCTATAAGTAAATAGCCCTTCCACAGTGTCAGAAAACCCACTCCCACAGTGGGAAGAGGCTTGGTAACCAAGAACAGACACAAAAACGAAATGCAGATGGTGACTCCGCGTTGGAGTTCGCGCAGCAGCCAACTGTGACGTCATGGAAGTTTACGGTGCCTACCCGGGCGAGCTATGTTTTCCAAAAAACACCTAAGACGAACTAGGTAAGGTTCGAGAGCCTTTACTGAGCCACGCATTTCTCTTTAAAACGAATATCTTTCTGCAGCTCTTTCGGCCATTGCTGTGGAGCCCGTCGTACCTTCACCGCCGATACGAAGACAACGATGCGAAGTGTGCGTTATTTCGCGCAACCGAAGTGCAGGGCCCCTTCGTTGCCAAACGCCAACTATTATAGCTGTTTGATACACGCGTGCTGTCACGCGAGAGCTGTGAGGCGCCTGAAAGTTTACATACTGTGATGGCGTGCTCGGGAAGCACAGCTCTTTCTTTCTCCCGCCGCCCTCTCGTCCGGTCATCGCTGCGGGAGAGGATGATGGCAGTCGCATTCCAGGCAGGCACTCGCGCTGCTGGCTCACATGTATAGCCATCTATACTATCGCTACAGATGCGCTGGCTGACGGTTCTAATCTCTACGGAATCACTCAATGAAAAAAAAAAAAACGCTGCCTTAATATCTTTACTGCGACAAACATACTCCTCGAAGCGAATAATTTTTTATTAAGGCAAATATCTTACTAGAAGCGTTTGGCTATTCTCTCATATTGACAATCGTCGTCGAAGGTTTCTGCACAATATTTATTGTGATATGGGGTTTATTGGCATTTATTCCCGTTAGGTCCAGCGCAAAGACCACCCGAGCAGTTCCAGCCCAACGCCAGTGCGAGGCAAAACCAGCGACACCGATCCTTTGGTCTTTCTCTTCCTCACTTCAGGAGCCATGCGACCACAGCGACGCTTGTGCTAACTTCGTCATTACAATGGCCCCACGAGAGAAGACTAGCCATCCTGGCGACTCACGGTGACGACACGATAGAGGGATCCTAGTACGCTTTAAGCCGGCTGACCTGCACGGTCTCGCGACCACGACGCCGCAGATCGTCAGACAGCGTGAGAGGTTCGACCACATAGTTTACAGCAGATGGACAGGCGACGATCCGGTAGGGTCCGTGGTATTGAGCCAGCAGCTTAGACGAAAGACGGGGAACGTGAGGCGGAATACACAACCAAACGAGGGAGCCGACACGGAAAGTGGTAGGGCTCAGGTCGGTGTCATGTCGATTCCACTGGTGGGCTTGACCTTCCGTCGTGAAGGTGCGGGCAAGTTGGCGGCATTCTTCAGCGTACCTGGCTGCTTCTGATATGGGTCGATATTCAGAGGCGTCAGGTTGGTATGGCAATACTGTATCGAGCGTGCACGAGGGTTCTCGTCCATACAATAAAAAGAATGGTGAAAAACCTGTGGTCGCTTGAGTCGCGGTATTGTAAGCGTAGGTGACAAAGGGGAGAACCATGTCCCAGTTGGAGTGGTCCGACGCGACGTATGCAGCGAGCATGTCGCCAAGAGTGCGATTGAAGCGCTCAGTTAATCCATTGGCTTGCGGATGGTACGCGGTTGATGTACGGTGGACGACGTGGCACTCAGCAAGCAGAGCTTCGACCACTTGGGAAAGAAAGACACGTCCTCTGTCACTGAGGAGTTATCGAGGAGCGCCATGTCGAAGCACGAAATTGCGCAGGATGAAGAAAGCAACCTCACGTGCTGTAGCGGCAGGAAGGGCGGCAGTCTCAGTATATCGGGTGAGATGGTCAACACCAACGATTATCCAAGGTAAATACACCTGGTAGCGAAGCTTCCATAGAAGCCCATACGTTCAAAACATGGTTGCTTACCGGCGGTTCATGGGGCTTAGCGCCATCTGTGTGAGGATGGAACACTTCCGGCGGAAGAAAAAATAATTTTACGTCATATTGGTCAAAAACAGAAGTGACGTCATTTTGTTCTCATAGGCGCGAAATTTGTTTTCGGAGGCCTGCCATTAGAGCTGTATATTCAAATGCCCCGCCATTCGACTTCATGGGCGTTCCGAGTTTTCAGCGCGAAAAGCGATGCCGGAAAAGATCAGCAGTACGGGTGTCGAAATCGCATCGCTGCACAGAACATACTTTCCTTGGAGGCCGACGAACGCTTTGGGCGTAGATTACGTAGAGTGCTCGTCCTTTCGTCGGACGCCAAGCCCGTCGGCCAGCGCTGTTGCACGAAAACAACTAAAGTAAACAAGTATCTAACGGTCTCAACTCACTACTTTTGACTGTACAGGTTAAGAAACAATGAAACTACCCGCGTCACCCAATTCAGACAAACGTCGACATGCAAAACAACGCAACATGTGAGGGGGGCGTATTCTAACAGGTGAACTTTACGAGCGCGCCTTTCCACGCACTCCAAGAGTTGCATGGCATTGCAAGTGATAGCGGCAGTCAACGCCCGCCGATATCGATGGGCGCTCTCACGGTGGGCCCTGAAAAAAGGTATTTATAATTAATGATCAAGTACAGTTGTATCTTTTCTCGCCATGCGTATATAAAATGAATTAGGAATTTTATTTTCGTTGAATGAATCTAACTGCGTCTCGCTTTAATTTAAAAACGCTTTTCTCTTTCCCAGTGTTTATTCCCCCCAAACATAGTCGCGCTTCAATCGCTGCTCCCATAACCACCCTTGCTGATGTCGGTGACAATTGGTTCTGAACCGCTTTTCGCCCTAAGCTTCGCGACCTATGTGGATCGACCTTGGATTATCCACCGGCTTCCAGACGTAGTGCGTGGGAGTGGGCCGTAAAGGTCGATGCCGACCCGATCGAAAGGCCGCGCAGGGCAAGGTAAACGCTGAAGAGCGCCGGTCGAGCGTTGCTGAGGAACCTTGCGTTGTTGGCATGCTTCACAAGCACGGATATACTTTAGGACAAAGCTGTACATACCGCACTATCACCAGGATTGGCCCACACGACAGGGGTATGTGCCATTGAGCTAGGACCCTTTCTGCACTATCGCCAGGATCGGCCCACTTTTCAGCATGACACCACCACCACCGACACTTGTGAGCCTATAAAGCTTGTCTTAAAAGGATCTAGCAGATTTAGGGCTTTCAGCATGCCTGTCCCACAACCTACTCCTCCAGAGGCTATGCAAGCCAAACAGTACAATCATATTGTAAGGCAGGTCTCCGAAATTCCTAAATGAATGATAACGATTTGAATATGATGTCTAGGTCTTTCTTTAGTGTTCTCCGTAGGATATCGCGAAAGGAGACAGCGTCCAGAGAAGTTGCAAAACAGTAATAACTTGTTTCAGGCAAAGGAAACAAGCGGCAATTTGTCGACCACGGTATAGAAGAGTTCCTCACTTGTAACCTCACTTTAATGGAAGTGTTGCTGAATGTAGTTTGAAAGAAAGATGATCTTGTCTCGCGAAGATTAAACATCGGCCGGGTTCGCTCTAGCAGATCCTGATACCAACATTAAACAACCACTCCTTCATTGCTACAGCTGTCGATAATAGTGATCCTGGAGAGCGTGAACGCGCCAGCAGCTACCGTAAATGCCTAACGCCCGCTTAGGATCTATGCACTGCATAGAGCTAGTTGAAGTCCATGCGTGTTCTAACACATCGCCTTCCCAGTTGCTAGCGTACCCTAAATTAAGTTGTTTTATTCTTCGACATGCAATGCCAATGATTAAGCCTTCATTAGTCTTCTTCTAGTGCTTCTGTTTTTATCATATTTGTTGGATGGCACTGACGTCCTCTTGTTTTCTTCAAGGATAGCGTGAGGCCTATTGAAGGGGTTGACCAAATAAAAATTTGAGAGAAGGCGCACGAGTCCCACAGTAAGAAGCTAAATGGTTGTCTTAGTAGAGAACAGTGGCTAACTATAGATAAGCAAGACGAGCAAGAAAGCTGTTTCTTTCCACTTCATTACCGGTAGGCGCCACTTACCCAAACAAATATGACTAACGCTTATTTTAGTTCTCGAAAAATGATTTCTATCTCGCACTTGCATATATGCACTCCAACAAACACCGCACTAAATTGTGCAAGGCTTACACCGCATATTATTTCGTCAGCTATTGCGTCAGTGTTTCGATTTTTAACTAGGTCTGTTTGCTTGCACGCTAAAGGCCAGCCTTTGGCAAGGCCGTAGCATAAGGCCACAACATAAGGTTTCATTGATACAGTACATAATAAAGCACAACAATTTTATTCACTTGCTCGCAAGAGCACCTTTAAGAGATCGAACGAATATAGTTGAAATTTGAGAATTCGACAAAAACCATTCAATTCACCATTATATTTTCCCTCACTAAAACTTTGTACAAAGAAAATAGTGGCTTTCGCAGCAGCCAACGTTCAAATCTGTCAAAACATAATAAGTGGCTTCACAAACACCTTGCTTCCTATGAGTTCTACGCGCCATTACATGTTATCGTGAGTAGTTTTGACTGTTTACCACTTCTTCATGCCACCAGCGCAAGTCTCGGAGGACGAGGCGACCGCACAACGTCGCGTGCATTGATATCCACCATTTTAGGCCAGACAGTCTTCACTACCCTCAAAGATAAGCATATTCCTGCATGAAACCACCCAAAAAACACAACATTGAACAGCAATAATGAATGAACTTGTTTTACAATTCACTGAAACTAGTACTAGAGCATGGCATGATACAGTTTGCTTCCCATTACTGACATCTGCGAGTGCCTCAATAAGCTATGCGTGGCTTAGCACTCAACAATTGGTGCATTGAACACATATACCTTGCTTTCGTTTATGCTTGTCTTGCTTGTAGTAGAAAGATTTCGCTGACTGTTTTAATGCTTTTCTGCTTTAAGGGTGTGATGTGATCATGCATGCTCACAAAACGGTGAGAGCAGTGCCTTGCGCAGCGTGTGTACACCAAAAACGTCAGTTGATGCTCCACGAGAACCCACAGAAATTGTTCTTGATTCCTGATCACGCCTTAAACAGATGCTTAAGAAAGGAAAAAAAAAACAGATGCTTAAGAAAGAAAGAAAGAGAGAGAGAAAGAAAGAAAGAAAGAGAGAAGGAAAGAAAGAAAGAAAGAAAGGAAGGAACCCAATCATAATTGTAAGCAGGAGTGAGAACTGTTCAATTGGAGTGGATGTGTGAACAGGCTCTTCATGACGGCCAAAGCGTTGGAGCCAAGACATCGGTCAGTCATGAATCGTGATAAAGTAAGGATAGCTTTGCGAAAAGCGGCCCACATTTTCTTACAGCAGTTATATATCCCGTAGTTTTAATGTTTTACTGGAAGAGAAACTATATATTCACCTCGTTCGTATACTGCCACGTGTGCCGGCAGATTGTGTTTGTAGTACAAAGCGCTCCATCTCCTTTTGCATTCATCCCATTATTTTCGTAACGATGCGTCACTGGCAGATTGCACCTTCTCTCGCACAATTTTTGTGTGCTCTTGTCAGTGTCGTTTTTTTTGCTTCTGTTTTTCCAATTCTTCGTCAGTGGTTTGAGAGATGAAGCGAGCCATAATATAGGCTAGGAATTTGAGTCGCCTATTACATAAAATATGAAAGTCCTGCTCGCGAATTCTATACATCACCTATTTTCTATGGTCCTTGTGCACACGTGTTTATGATCCCATAGGGAGAGTTTAATGGGTCGGAAAGGTGTAATGGCGTGTAAAAGTAAAATGCAAGGATTGCTTACATTCCTTTCTATTCCTATCTTATCAACCGCTTACGATCAACGTATCCCTATGACAACGTGGGTGGAATGTCGTTTGGAAAACTGACAAAGCATGGAAGAAAACTGGCACCAGAATAGAATCGGTACGTTATCTCCGCTTTGGTGAGCACACCAGTCCATCACTGAAAATGCAGAACTGTCATGCAGAAGGCATTAGCGATTTCAAATGAAAACAAGTGGGGACCAAAATAGCTGAATCCGACATGCTGCGAATGGCATACAGCAACAACAGGCTGAGAAATGGTTCAGTAACCGCGCCACTGGGCTGTATTAGCCAAGCATCGCTGCCCCAAATTATGCTATAAATATTATACTATTCAACGAAGCATGACAACAACATGTTAATGTAACTTATAGCAGACGAACTTTGAACAATAACACTCCTTCCGTGATTGTCGTACTCGTAAATTCGCCTTGTCACTTCCACTCGCCCCCATTGGTGATGCGTGGGTGCTCTTGCCATTTCTTTTTTTTTTTTAGCCGAAACACATACCATAACTTCAAAGGCAGAACGCATTTTATATTCCGCGTCACACTAATTTGAGTCATAAATAAGGCTTTAATTGGTTGATCGCAAAGATGTAAAGGCTGACTCCTAGATCCCCCCATTACGTTTCATATATTACGCTGTATTTCAGGCGTACACCTGAATGCCAGGATTCATGGTTTCAGTGTTGCTTTTTTTGATTGAGGAGTGATATAGGAGTAAAAGAAACTAGCTGTTTAAAAGCCATTGCACTTACCTGTGCAAATGATGAGTTTTGAATAGAATCAAACTGTTGTGTACGCTGTCTATAAAGTGTTATCATCCAGGACATCACCAGAGAAATCATCCAGGACTTCAAGTACTCATATGCTATGCGATTATTGCATGACCGACATGAAATACCATACGAGTATTGGATGCACATTCAAACAATGACAATGGTCTTTTGGTGATGCAGGTGCGAAACATTCGAATGCGCAAAACCGAAAAGAAAAACAAGCTGAATGTCTTTTTCTCCTGGAGTCACTTGAAGTAAAGATGGGAGATTCTCATGCACAAAGAAGAAAGAAAGGGGGGTGGAGAGAGAGAAAGAAACACAAGTGATGTTATAAATCTACCGCAAGCTATCATAATAAAAGTTACCCGCGGCTAAAGTTACCGTGCACGCTTTTTTTTTTTTCGCAAAGTGAACGCATCGTTTTGTTCACGAGTGGACCTGGGAGTTCTTCCACCAGTCACAGGCATGCTGCATACCAAAAAGGCGCATCGCGTATCTTTTATTTGCGAAGCTTGCTTCACTTGTTTGCAGCTGACTTCTGCGTTGTGGCCACCAATCGCGCTGGAGTGGATGCGCCAGCTCGGAGAGATCGCACAGATGAAGGAGAAGAAGAAAAAGCAGGCAATGCTTGACGCCAGGCGGCGCACAAGCGTCCTCTTGGAACGGACAGAGCTTTCGCAATATTTGCTACTGAGGGTAGGGGGCATTCTGGTCTTTGTGCGTTCTGTATAGGCCTGTCGTGTCCTTGTTTGTGCTAGGGTTTTGTTTCTGTACTTTAGCGCTGTTTTCTTTTTTTAATCCTTAGTGGATTTGTTTGTCTTTAGCTGATATCCTGAACACGTTGCTAGACATTGCAGCCAGGAGAAAGGGCCGGCGTCTTTTCTTCTCTCCTACAGACACGCTTCCCGCAGTCGCCTCCTCCACGAAAAAAAAAAAATAAAAGTGGCTAGCAGTACAGAAAGATTTTCGCGGCGTAAAGGGGGCTTGGTAACAGTTTTGGTTACTTGGAGATAATGGTATACATGATAAAGGCCGACCGTCGAGGAGAGAAGTGCTCTCAGACTGCTGCGAGAAATGTCTGTTTGGCATAGTCAACCACTGTCCAGAAATGTGCTCGAATGAGGACCGAAGAAGGAAAGCTGAGAGCGAGCATAAACATGAAGCACTCCTGCTCTTTTAGACGTCATTTCTCCGTTCCGCTTATTTGGCATTACCTTAGTTTGTAGAGTGACGAGCATGGTGGAAGGCGCCACAACCGAATGTTGCGCATCGATCTGGTTGCAGTTATGTACGAGAGCCATTGATGCTCGTTCGCCTATGGATAGAAGACTCTAGTCTCCTTCGGAAGTTGCGAAGTCTGAAGCAATGGCAGTGGGAGATCTGTGTATTATACATCAATATGGGGGCGAATAAGGCACACTAAGAGAAGGCATTGCTTAGAAAAAAAAACAAAGAACAGCAGACCGTGTAGCTGGTACTCCTGGAAGGCTAAAGAATGCTACGGTCTCATGGATGATCTTCCGCAAGGAAGTCATATGACGAACGAACAGACAGAGATATGAACGAGGATAATGCATCAACTGGATGAGCACACGCCTATGTTGCTTATGTGCAACTGCTGAAGGGACAGCTAAATAGATCTTTTGCATAGACGTCTAATTCTGTCGTTTATCGATGCCAAGATGATGGAAAGTATGAAATTTCGTTACTTTACCCTAAGTCGGGTCGGGGAACAGAAACGACCGCATGGATTGAGCACAATGCACTGCTTCTTCTTTAAGGCGCATAAAGGGAACCGTTAAGTAGCGAGCGCTCTAGCCGACTTCAACGGGACAGTGGAACTTCGAGTGTACTATGTGCACACTTACGTCAACTTTGTTCCAAGGACGACGCAAATCACCCTTTATAACTTTAGTGTGCAAGACACGAAGAGTCACTGAAGAAAATAGGAGTTTGATAAAATAAACTTAGTAACACTCTCAGTCCCCAATAAAGTGTAGCAACAGTTTACTCATTCTTTTTTTTCAAAAACTGTCCGAACAAAGCGCTTACTGTAACTTTTTATCAGCGACAGCGTTCAATGAGTTCAATGCTGAAGAAGCTGCATTCATTTCATGACGTGGCAAACTAGAAAGTTCCGCGAACCTTTCCGTGAGTGCCACGGAAGTTTCCATCGAGAACCACAGATAGATATCTGTGGTTTTCGATAGAAACTTCTGTTATTGATGCTTATATTTATTTTGGGTTGATATTGATGCTTTATGTTTTACTGCAGGTAAAACATCAAGTCAAGCTCTCTCGTAGAGAAGCACTAGGGTTTTAAATCGCGCTCTTTAGTTACGTGATGGTCTGGCTTCATTTGGTTAAATTTGAAGTTCAACAAATCACGTTTTTTAGAGGTGGTCAAGAAACAATTCTTTTAAACGGATGTGACTTGAGGTACATAATCCGAATAGCCTGGCTTTGATAATTGAAGTCTAGGTAACCAGTGGCAAAGAGCCGAATTTTCTGTGAGTAGTAATTGCATTTCACACGCACATAAAAGATTACAAATTAGAATGAACGTTTGCTTTAGCTAATATTTTATAGCGTTTTTTCATACATTGCTACATTTTGATTTGTAGCAGATTTTGATAAAGAGACTATATTGGGTGTTTTTCTAGAGTTAAAAAAGTAGAAATAATAATCATACCTGTCTCTGTAGCATATTTCTACTCCTTGAGCTAGATTATTCTAGTGGTGGACATCTCTTGGACGAGGAATCGAATTCCATTCGCGACTAATTACCCAAAATTTTTTTTACCCAAAATTACCCAAACTCGAGCCGGTAAGTTAGCAAGGCACGTCTACTTAGGACAAATTCTGAGGATAACACCAATTTGAAGGCATGCGCTCAAAAATTCGCGATGAATTGCATTGGTGTTCAACTTAATTTTGTGGTTTACTGCTTAAAAATGCATTTTCTTTAAAGTATAAGTGGAACAGCGTATATTACCCGCAGGTTTACGGAGCTTATAGAAACACTGGTGCTACTCTAAAACTTTATTCCAAGTAGACCTTCCCTGCAATCTCACTGGCTTCAATACCTAAACTGCCATGCGTGTCCTACAGAAATTCGGGAAAATACTGAAAAATAAACGTTTTTTAATTAGTCAATAATTTGTTTTGCTTTATTGTGCAAGTAATGTGCGCCACCAAGTAATATAGCTCAACTACTAGATTTGTGTTTTGTGCGGCAGCTGCTTTCTAAGAACTCTGTTATCTCTCAGTAAAACTAAGGTGACTGTTTGGGGATGTTCGTAAGACATCAAAGAATTTTATTCGCACAAGAGGAGGACAGAAGGAGTTATCTTTCTTGCGTAAAGATAGAAACGTGATGTGTCACAGATTTTTCCCTACATAGAGTTGCTTGCTTCGAAATAAAACACTGTTGAAAGTCTGCACTCGTGTGTCTTAGCCTCTTCTCTGTCCTCGTTTTGCGTGCATAAAAGTCTTTCTATCTAAAATGCACCTGCTAGAGGGAGACTAGGATTTCATATAAATAGCTCCTGACTTGTATGATAATAAGATGCTAGACGACTTTCTCATCAGGTGCGACTTTCATGGGATCGTCTACTGTAGGCATAACGTATAACTTACTAGACTGCTCAAACCTGGTTCCCTGACTGGCAAAGAAAAATAAAAAGGAAAAGAAAAAAAGATAGACAAACAGAGAGAAAGAGAGACCAAGCGAGAGAGAAAAAGAAAGAGACAGCTATTTCGCAAAGCGCTCGGGAGTAACACGTTGTGGACAAAGCCACACAAGAATTGTTACAGCCGTATTCTATCTCATATTTCGTGGGATGCTGCTGCCCTTTAAAGCATTTTATGTTGCCAGTGCCGTATATTGCAGAACGCGCAAATGCTGTGCAATATACGACATCAGCAATAACAATGACAATGCACATCGCGTAGTGCCAACGTTTGCGCGCCGGGCGTTATGTAGCCCGTCGAATGGCCGCGCTTTTGGTTGGAATATTTTTTGACCCACAGCGCCGTAAAAATCGAGCGGTATATACGGTCGCGATTGAATTGCTTGCCCTATACACGAAGTCAAATCTCAAGCTGCTGTTGCCGTTTCGCTGCGCCCCTGCCCTTTGGTTCACAGTTCGCGGCCTGCCTTTTCTCTTTTTCCAAGTTTATGTTGGCACCTAGCCCATTCTCTGCGTTGCCTGACCTTACGTCGGTGGTGCTTTCAGTGCGCAATGTTTGGTGGAGGCATAACTTAGTAGCAGAACTCCTCCACTGCGACAGGTAGGGCAGCTGGGCCAGTTGGTAGAGATTCATGGTATTTAGGCTAGAGATGTATACAAAAATGCCAGAGCGAAAAGCATGTATAGCATGTATCTGAGTAATTCAAGCAGACTAGGTGGCTTTGTCGCCACCCCGTTTCAAAAGAGATGACAATAAATCATTATCATGATCATAAACTGATCAAAACACAACAAGCACTTACTGAAACTTGTTTTTTTATTTATATATTAGTTGTGTACATACATGGATTGCATACACATATACAATTAACCCGCGAAACAAGCAGAATAAATGCATAGAGGGAAACATACCATGACATGAATCACGTATCGTTAAGGTATGAAAATTCGCAGTGAAATAAAAATACTGATGGGAAACTTACGCACATGTGTGTTTGACGAAATTCTGGGGTTTCACGTGTCAAAGCCGCGATATGATTAGTGGGGCACGTCGTAGTGGGGGACTCCAGATCAATTTTTGACAATGTATCCCGAACTGTTCCCAAGCCCGGACGGCCCCCTGTGAGGTGGTTGTGTGGACTTCGAGCATATCCTGTGGGGCTGCGCCTCTGCCTGTCCCCCTTTCACCCACGAGGAAATGATGAAGCGTATTAAGGCTCAGGATCAGACCTATCAAATCCTGGCAGTCCTGAGGGTCCGCGAGAGGGCCGTCAGGTTTGACCTGATGGTCCCCGAGTAGACCTAGCCAGGTGACGTCGAGTTTACTCGCGTCTATTGTGGACTGAATAAAGTTCACTCACTCACTCACTCACTCACTCACTCACTCACTCACTCACTCACTCACTCACTCACTCACTCACTCACTCACTCACTCACTCACTCACTCACTCACTCACTCACTCACTCACTCACTCACTCACTCACTCACTCACTCACTCACTCACTCACTCACTCACTCACTCACTCACTCACTCACTCACTCACTCACTCACTCACTCACTCACTCACTCACTCACTCACTCACTCACTCACTCAATACCTGCGGAATTTTACCTTCACTCAATGCCCAACACGCAGGCGTTCTTGCATGTCGTTCCCATCGGAATACGGCCGCCATGGCCGGTATTTGAACGCGTCACCTCGTGCTTAGCAGCGAAACGACAAAGCCGCTAAGCACAACCACGACGGGTGCACATGCGTGTCGGTTTGCTCTTCAATGCCACGAGTTGCAGCTCCTGCTTTCAGGAGTAAACCGTTCTGATGTGGCAACAAGGGAGTGTACTGGAAGAAAGGTGCATATACATGAAAGCCGAAGAGAAAGTTAAAAAAATGTCGGCTTGCTCTGAATGATTGCTTCTGTAAGTTTGCAACAAAACAAAGCAAGAACCAATGCTATGTGTATTTTTTTCGTGTAATTGGAGCACTATGTTCTTGAAATCACTGACCTAAAAGGTGTCTCATTTATTAAGTACTTTTGCCATATCTATGGCTCTCTTAATATCGCTTTTCAGTGCAATTAGGATTCTTTGGGGAGTTCACCCATCTTGCGGTAGGTATGTCGGCGCCTAACCTGTTTCCTGCCAACTTGCATCACTGGGCAGCCCATGGTCGATATGGTACAAAACCTCTAGGTTTTGTACCATATCGCGCTGTCCGCTTGCGAAATGTGTTAGCGCATACGACGCATCGACAAACGTGTACATTAACGCAATAGCGTTAAGAGCCCCTTGTCGCAGAAAATCCGGCATCGGCGTCGGCGTCGGCATGGATGTCGGCATCCGTGGCGGAGAAAATTATTCCCAACCACCCCGACCGCGCAGGCCCTGCGCGTGGCGCAAAGTGTTGGTGAACAAAAATTGAATTTCTCGCAGTGAAATCCCTCAAAAATGGTAAAGTATGACTTAATCACAATCTACAGACATGGTGGTGTTGGATTGTAATCTGAATTGTACGAGAAAACATAATTCTGTTACGAGGAAACTTATAACACAAACCTCTTTTCCAGCATTTCTACCATACCAACAGCGGCGCGCTAGGGAAGTTTATTTATGAAAATGATATCCATATGGCGTTCGCATCCTCGGCAGGTCAAATTGGCACTTGGCCTGCCTCATGCGTTTTGTACACGCGCGCGCGTCGGGGCAACAGCAAACAATTATTAAAATAATAAAAAATGTGCTAGGACCTTCACATTTTAATATAAGACGACTTATATTGCAGCTGAAAAAATGTCTTCCCAGCAAGGCATTTCCGTGTTGCAGTGAAGCCCACTGAAAGAAATATGCGATGGGAAGGGGGCCTGATAATGCTATCGCGTTCCACTCTTAAAGGCGAGGCTTACGCGTCCTTCAATTTTTAATTAGGGTGATATTAACGATCAATCGATCAATCAATCAATAAATCGATCAATCAATCAATCAATTAATTAATAAATCAAGTACTTAATCTTTATTTCCCATTAACAATAGAGGCTGGTGAGGAAAAAAAAAGCCTTTGTCTTTGTTAGTGCACCCACAAACCCGCTCTCCATTCCGAAATGAAGTAAAAATTTTATAGCGATGAAACGTTGATGACGCACATTCTAGGGAACAGTAAGATGATAGGGTAGGTTGCGCTCTATCTCGCGATTCAAGTGTATTTTAAGTGTTGATTTTGATTCTGAGAAAAAGAGAAATAAAAGCAAAGGAAACACAGGAAGGTTAACCAGAGGATATCTCCGGTTCGCTAGCCTGTACTAAAGTAGGGGCAAAGGGGTATAAAAGAACGAAAGAAAAAAGAGAAGAAAGCAACTGAAGGATGGAATGAGCACTTAACTGTGTGTGCCCGCTGTCACACATTCTGTGAAGGCGCTACATAGTCATAAACAATCTCATTGGCGCACTTACATATAAAATAGCACACAGTGTGCAGTCACAATTTGTCGCATAATTGTGTGTCCTATACGAAACGCAGCAGCGCCTTCACAGCCCGTCGCGCTGACGTCCGTGTGAGCCAGTGTCCACGAATGTTGCTCTCTGTGAGTGGCCGCTTCTTCAGTTGGTCTAGCATGGCTGAGAGCGGTTGCTCTTTGCGGGTTGAAACGATGGCACTCGCAAAGAAGGCGCACTGTTCTTTCACTCGTAATTTAAAGCAAGAAATCACACAGATAAACCCCAGATGTTGTATTTTATATAAGAAGCGAAGCTTACGACAAGTGTTTATTGACATGCCATGAAAATGTTCATTATTCGCGCCATGCTCACTGTTGCCTTCCTGCCTGCCCGGCAGGAAGACAAGACGGATAGACCCCCATCGCGTGACCGAAGCCACCTGCGGGATCAGCCCAGTTTAGTATGACACTCTTTCCAGGATCGGCCTAGTTAACTCGGCGAAAGAAAGATGGAGTAAACGCTTCAAACCCCGGAGGACAAGGCTCCGCTATAAAAAAAATTATGCGCTTGAAGACGTATCCTTGTTGCGGTGAAGATATTTAGGTAACATTTATTGCAATTGCGTAGTTCTGTATAGAAGATTACCATCAACGGGCACATATTCATGCAGGAGTAAAAAAAGAAAAAGAGTGTCAGAGCGAACTTTAGCGAAGGTGTAAAAATAAGGCTAAGCACAGTGTAGCAGGACGCGACCAAATTCGTGCTGTTGGCTATTGTATGGAGCAAATCGTACTCGTCTTCATATTTTCTTAATTTATTAATTAGTCGAGAACAATTACAAACTTCACAAGTATCAACTTTTGGGCAAATCTTCCAAAAATAAAGTTCTACAGGTTCTAGAAAACATCTAACTAAGCGGCTTTGAAGTTCCTACTTCTTACGCAATAATTTTTTCTGCATATAAAGAAAGCCCTATAAATATAAAACAAGTGAAGCACGTGACATCACAGCTCGCGCGCTGCGATTGTAGTGCTCTGAAACGTGCCGCATATGTATACTAACAGCTGCCTGGTGCTGGTGTTTGAAAAGATGACAGGGCAGCAACGATAGGCATTAGCTGTGCAATTTATGCAAGCGATGATTCCCCCACGGCTGTTCATAATCTATAGCAGACCTGGCAGCAGACGAGTCCAGATGCGCTGTTCGTTCATATGTGGCACGTTTCAGAGCACTGCAACTGCGCAACGCAAGTGGGTATGTCAGGTGCTTTTTTGAAAAGACGATAGTCTTTTTCGGGCTACCTAAACGCGAAAAACTTTGTTTGTGTATCTGAAGAGAAGAGAAGAGAGGGTGTTACGTATCAGGGGCGGCGGAAGACTATCGTCTTTGGACGTCATTTGCAGCGAAGGAAGCAGATATGTGGCCAATTTTTGTTTTTCGTCTGACTACCGTGCATTTTAACCAAACACGTAACATCAAGCCGTTCGATCCGGGGTCTGGTTGCTTTTAATGAAATGCGAATTCTTTCCGGATTTCTCGACACGTTAGTCTATAACCATTGCGCTTCTTCTGGCATCGATCATCATTCCTCGCGCTTGCAAACAGATTTGAGAATCTACGAAAACGCCGCGAGAAGTGAACCGAAGAAAATAAATTGCTGTATTGCAAATCTAAGCACGAGTATAGAGGTTACTCAGAATGCGACTGATGTTTTTGCCCTAGCATGCGGCAGTCAAATTTCCCATTAAAAAATTACCTAGAGTGTATTTGGTATTTCGTTACTTAACTAGGAATTTCTTAATTCTCCGCAACGCTGCCGAAGTTTTCCTAAAGGAGTCTCTCAAAATATCACGCTTCACGCACTAATTATCTGTCACACACTCTATGAGCAAGGGCCCTCGCTAGAGGCGCAATGCGTGGAGAAATTGCACGGCGTCAGCTATCCATTGATGCGATGGTCACAGTTCACGCTTCCTCGGGCAGCGAGCAATCTACTCTTTAATGATGCGGTTGGAAGAGGAGTGATCGCGTCGCTCGGGCGAGTCTGCCATTCCGCCACCTGAATACAGATGTGTTGCCGTTCACCGTTTCATCTGACTCCCGTGTTTCTCTTTTCTGCCCGTGTGAAGTCTCTATTTTTTTCTTTTTCGCAAAGAAAACAAAGGCAGAGCATGAAGAAACCACGTCACGTAGTCATCGCATCTATCACGTTTCGCCTTTTCGAGAGCACGCTTTGTTCATGGCAATTTCCACACAGTCAAGAAAGGCAAAAAAGGCAGCTAGCTTTCTTGGGAAGCACCAAGACATGATAATTTTCGGCCACGCCAAAGCCAAGAAACGCTTGCGCGTCGGAGGGCAAAGCTTCTGTATAACTCTAAGTAATTCGTGGAATACGGGAACGTCAACCAGAAACAAAAGCTTGGGAGAGCATTCCAAAGTAGTACAAGAAGCAATAAAGTGGCTAAGAGACTTTATATGGGCAAAAACTGTTAGCAAGTTCCATCCGAAGGTGAAGCATTGGCAGAGGTAGCAAGGTCTACGGCGTTGCGCTCCATCTCTTCACATGGTTTTCACATGCGGCGTGACGCAATACGCGAGGCAATATAGGGTGACTGTGGGATGCAATTGCAACAGCGCCGGAGCAGCGCGCTTACAAATACCACGTGTGCCACAACGTTACCGTGCGGCGAGTAACGGTGGCGTTACCGGCGTCGCAACTCGATGTTACACGAGACGATACCGACGGAAAACCATCGGCGTTTGTCAGCGCCGAAAGAGAGGGTTAGATAGATTTAGCTTGACATTCACTAACCGTTCCGCTCAGATTAGTTTTTACAGGTGTAGTATGCAACACATCTGCTCAGCAGGAATTGAAATGAGTGTGCGTGTGCATAGCTCGCGCAAGCAGCGGAAGCCAGAACGCTGCCCTGGCTCAGGCGGAGCCGACTTAGCGGAGCGAGACAGTGCGTCAACTTGGCGTCATCGATGTTACAGCCGCGCCCGCTGTGGGGGCATTCTAAATTGAGTGAATCGTCGACAACGCGACAGCGCCGCGACGGCGGTGGTGACGACGACCCGAACGTGCCTCGAGGGTCCGAATAGCCGCTGTTTCAATGAAATAATAAAGTGTACGGTAGTGCTCAAAGTGAAAATGCCTGTTCCGTGCTATGAGCGCAGCTCCATGTTTTCATCGAGGCCAACAGGCCTAATCAGCAACATCGAGCCCTAGTGGCCTAATCAGCAACATCCTCTACGGCATTCAGGGCTCTTTCGCGAAGTTTCTCCAAGTAAGACATTGAGTCAGCAAACATCTCACAATTTATAGTTGTTACTTACGATTAAACATAAGGGCAAGTGTAAACATGTTACGAGTATTTAAGCAACTCGACTGACACAGATCAAACCACCCCTTCAGTTCATTCTTGTATTTAATTTTTCTCTTTTTAGCTTCTGCTGTGCTTTTCATTTCGTCTCAGTCTTTGGGCCACTTCAGATAGCAAAGCAACGCTTACAAAAATTTAGAGAAAATTTTAAAAGATTTTCTAAAGAGTGAATATTGAAGGCTGTGGTAACTAGGTTGGAAGCTTTTAGAATCTGAACGATAGTTTTACTAAGGAAGTTCAATTCGCTAATTTTGATTAAATCCAAAATTGTGACAAGTTCTAAGTGGTGGTTTTCCCATTTAACAGAGGGTACGGTGGCTTGCGTCAACGCTTAAGTAATGACCAATGAGAGAGTCTGTGACAATCCTACTGGATATCACTGATTGCAAAGCTAAGACAAAAGCGCTTCAGAAATGTCATTTACAGACTATTAACAAAATAAATGTAGCACTTCATAATGGCTCTCTCGAACCTTATTGTTACCACACGGCGCATACGAAATTTCAAGCTCCCATTGTTCCCTGAAAGGAAAAAACAATAAACACAAGTAAACACAAGCCCAGGTACTCCGGTCGAGGCGACTAAGTACAATGTAATTTTTTCCGAAGGGACGCGGTCTCATCTAGGAGGACACCATGTCCGAGACCCGTTAATGAAAGCGGACAGTTCGCAGCTAGCAACGAGCTCATACCGGTGCACGATCCGACGCACGCCCATTCTCATCGCAGGTTATGGCGTGTCACAATATCCCCGCGCAACCTCGCAGGTAATAGAAGAAACAGCGAAGCCTGTTCATCTTCCGTGGAGCGGAACAGCGCTGAACAAATTGCGCGGAAATTTTTGTGCGCGTGCTATGTGCGCTTACTTTGTTTATGCCCCTAAGAATGATTGCGCACGTCACCGAAAAGCTAAAGGTGCATGGCAGAACCTCGCGTCTAATTAAACCCGCATGTACTGAAAGAGCGTTATTGAAAAACTTTCTGGCTCTTCCAGCCGAGATCAATATTGATTCATGCAGGTTTTTGTTACCTTGAAAGTAAGAATACGCTGATGAAAGTTGCCGTTTCCGAAACGAATTGTCATCATCATTAGGACAGTATATACGAAGTTGGTGCCTGACTGTATTGCTCAAACGCGTTGTTCTCAAGCTTCTCTAAATATCTTATTCGATGTTAACTTCGGAAAGTTTATTTTTTCATGAGTGCAACAAAAAACCTACTCATTGCACAAATTCAATTCTTGGAATTGAAGTACTGATTCTCTTCTGCTTAAAATTCTAATCGCAGTGCTATGACCACTAGCCCATTCACAGAGGAATGTTAAAGGAATTTCTTATGCGAAGCTTTGTTTACCCGCAGCTGTAGATTAGTGGCTTTGCGCAGCCAAGATCGAGGCCGCAGGTTTTGATCCAGGCCGCGGCGGGCCATATTTGATGGGGACGAATTGCAAAACCCCTGTGTATTAAGATTTAGAAAAAAAGAAAAGGGAGATCAAAAATGATTCGAAGTCGTCGTTACGGCGTGCCTAGATCATAATCAGATCGGGACTTTGGAGCGTGAAACACCCAATCATGATTTCATTTTAAGCTTTGTTTGCTCAGCCCTCCCCAATTTCGCATCCGTCGGTCGTCGGTCCGTCGGCAGGTTTGTAAGTCGGCATCTCACATGACAGGTCATGGGAAACCGGCTTATATAGCACCGAATTGACCCGCAAAATACCGGGTGCGTGAGGTAATTGACATAATTATGACTTAACAAATAGCAACGGTCGTTTCAGACGACAGCCAAGATATACGTTCAAAAAATTTTACATTCTTTCTTTTACCTCGGTTTTCTAAATATATTGAATAAAGAAATCTGCGGCCTTTACTATACGGACTGAATTCAGCTTCGATAACAGATGCATGGTCGGATGAGAATGGTTGTGTTGTTGTGGGGCAGTGGTTCCATAATATGCCATACTTTTACATGGCGTGGCTGTTTGTTAGTCTCCCTCCTGGTGACGCGCAACAAGTTTATAATGGGAACTACGAATCAACGTTGAGGCTAACGTGACCGCAGTAGTTCACAGCCAGCCACGTTTGGGGCGTGCAGGCCTTTTGGGAGCAGCTACATCTGTTACATGGGAGAGGTGCCTGATGACGTGCTCAGAAAGCTTGGCTGCTGAATATGAAGTTTGTTGCTGCTCCGTAATGGCTATAATTGGTTTTCAGGGTTCTCGCTCACCACGGCCTCCGTTGGTTGGTGAAGCTCAACCGCCTGCATGGATGTAACCTGACCAATGGCAGCCCTTATTTATTTGTCACAGGTAATAATCGGCCATGAACTCTTGTCTAGCTCTGAAAACAGAGTGTTTCGCGGCATTCAAGAAGGTGGCGATCTCGTAGCTGCAATGGTTCGCGTGTAAGGTGACAAGGACAGCGTACGGCTTTATCTCCTGTGTCAGAATGGAAGGTGATAACCTGGAACAAATATGCGGTAATTGTGACAGAGGGTTGAGTAAACACTGGGATGAGGTTCTTTCAATAAATTACTCGCTACTGAGGCATAGCCTCAGCGCATGAAATGACGAAGCCGTTCGTTACCAAAACAAGCGATTCATTAAAGAAAATACAGCGAAAAGAGGAAACAAAACTCGGCAATTTAATCACAAAAACAAAAGAGGAATTAGTCTAGAAAGAAAGCATATAAGTCAGAAGGGGCCTACAGTATCATGGTTCTCACTGGAGCTGTGGGATGGACTAGAAGCGGCGACAGAGGAGGAGCTCGAAGTGGAGTAGCAGTGACGAAACTAGAAGCCGTCGAAGAAAATCCTGGTCGCCCCCAGGCGAACACCACGGATCCAGTAATGCAGGAAGAAGTTCTGCAAGTTTCACTGTGACGTTCGGAACCTGGATGGGTCACCTTAGTACGGTAGAGCTCTTGTCACCGGACAACAAGTCCAAGGGCTTCACCTCTGCGACCGGTACAAAGGCTTCATTTCCTCTAATGTCGGTCGGCACCTCATCATTAGGCAGCCATTATCGACACTGCTGTGAAGACAGGTGTAGTGGAGACGGGTAACGGCTAGACGCCCTTGCGGCGTTCGCCAGCCGGAGCTCGCGCACGGCGCTGGAGACGCTGGGCCGCCTGGGTCGGACGCCCTCCCGACGTTCACCAACCGCAGGCTGCAGGAAGAAGTTGGTTGTCGTGTCGATCCCAGGTTGGAGTCTGGAGCGGCCTTGGGCCATGAGCTCGACTGGCCGCTACCCCCGCAACCTGGGCATCTTCTTCCTTCTCCTCTTCCACGTCTGCTACGATGGCTGTCGCTTGCTTGCTTCCGTGCTTGTTGCTCATTTCTGGCACTTGCCCACTACGATCACGGCACTCGCGTACTTCACATATTACAAACACAAAGTGAAGTGCCTAGACCGGTAGAATGAGAATACTACTGTGCAAGACGATCCGAAGTGACGTTCTCCAATAAATCGTGCTAGTTATATAGCCCACCTGTGTCCTTAGTTTATTAAAGCTATCACTTACTACAACAAACCTCTAGATGTCGGCTCATATTAAACTCTTAATCACATCGACCCCTTAATAGAAGAGCACCAGATATTCAATGAATTTTTCTTTTATTTTCAGAATTTTGTATGTTTGATCGAGCTACCCCATTCTTGCACCATAATGTATATGTGCCACTAGGTAGTTGCCCATTCTTGGCCAATCCTTCATAATGGGCATGTGACATGGTGCTACAGGGGTTATAGAAGCCTTGAATGCATTTAGATACCTGCAACACTTTCTATTCATGCCCCTCGCATCACCATTCTTCCTTCGAGAAGTATCGTACGCAGCCTTCGTCCTCGTTAGATAATTGCGTCAATATTTTACAATGTGCATTCGCGAGGTCCTGCGGTTGCATTTTAGCATACCTTGTGAGCGGTGCCGTGCATAAACATAAACGTTGCATGAGATTACGAGCGTCACCATTGTGGCGGATACATATAAACACTGTATGAGATCACACTTAGCATAGGACGAAAATAAATATAATTGTCCGCATCGCATTGATATTATAGTATTTGGGTGACCAAATGATTAAACCTTGGCTTCACATAGATTCCAACATGTGCCTTGGATCGGCATAATTTTTCTCTGATGCCCTTTCGCCTTCGTTGTTGTGTCATTCTTATGATTAATTTCTAGGAGCTCTCAATATTGATTCTTGTACATTCTATCAATAGCAATGACCTAAGGCAATCTTCTACTCCACATAATGTTGAAACAGCAGCAGGTGCGAAAAAAAAGGAGTGAACGAAAGAAAGACAGAAAGAAAGAAACAAAGAAAGAGTCAGCGCTTGGCAGTGACGCAATTTTTTTTTTTTTGCCCGATGTGTAATGAGAATGCAGAATTGCTTAAAAATTCGATTCGAATTTTCTTTCTTTCTTTCTTTTTTTAGAACTTGTCTCTCGTTAATTAAACAAGGGCAATAACGTGTACTGAGAATACACAGACCCCTAGCACATGCTTCGCTTGTACGCCCACAGCTTTGTGGTGTTCGAATGTGCGATATATTTATTCACCATTGACGAAACCACTTCTTTTCACTGACCTTGCGCGTGGCTATGTGACTCACAAGTCCATCAGGTGTACTTCAAGAGGGAATCAGGTGCTTAAAAGCTGGAAGCTTATTCTGGAATATAGTCGTTTTCTCAGGATTCCCTGGATTCAACATTCACGAATCTCGAAATGTTGCCGGCTTCCTTTCTTGCGTTCTTTATTCACCACACCTCCTCTAATGCAGGCGCCTTCTTAGATGGCTGGCTGCCGTGCACCAGCAAATGTAATAACTGATAAGGTGATACCAAGCGGCTAACCAGCTGCACTGAGAAAATAATAAAAATTATATTCTGGCGTTCTAAGTGCCACAATTACGGTGTGATTATGAGGCACGCCGCAGTGGAGCACTGCGGCCTAATTTAGACCAACTGGGGTTCTCTAACGTGCACCTAAATCTAAATACAGGATCGTTCTTGCATTTCGACCCCATCGAAATGTGCCTCCGAAGGACAAGTTTCCTCGCCTATACTGTCGAAAGGTGTTCGCATTCGAGTTATATAGCTACATATACGAATTTCCCGCAAATATATCCGTCAGCTCACGTCGTGTGCCTTGTTGTTCTTGTCACATCTTAAGTCCTCCAGAAGCGACACAAGGTAGGGAAAAAAGCTTAAAACCTCCAGCTAAGAAACTCCTCCTCTATAGGATGTGTCTTTGGAATGCTAGTGTCGGAGCACCCTAAAGAGGAATAAAATAAAAGTTCTGGAGGGGGAAAGGGATCTCGGAAGTAAAACGACAAGAACGTCACTAGTGGCTGGATATGAAACATCAACGTACAGCAGGGAAACGGTAACATTACGAGCTAAGTTTTCATGAGGAACAACGTTCTTAGAAAAGAAGGAGCGACTTTTTGCTCGCTGTCTTCAGCCTGAAGTTCGGAAATTTGTCCGTGGGGGTCTTGCTCGACACATGCTTTATGTGACAAGTTCTTGAATGAATCTCTGAATGTCCAGGAAATTTCTTTTTGCCTGTGTGCTGCGTTACATTAAATTACAACTGAAATAATGCCAGCATGCTGCAATTTGCAGAGACGGTGCAAGGATTCCTTCAACAATAATATTGTAACTAATTTCTGGGGTTTAACATGCCATAACCACGATGTGAATACGAGGCACGCCGTTGTGGAAGACTCCGCACCATGTGCAGGGGAAAGGGGTAAAGGCAATAAAAGGTGATAGAACCATGGTTTCTTCCTATGGCACGAAGTAGCGGCAGCTAGTGCCCAAGAAGGCTTTCTTTTTTTGTTTTTCAAGCCTTCTTGTCGAGAGCAATCATAGTGGTTATAGAAACATCGGTGAGGGAGATAGAGAAAAAAGCATAAATTGAAACGCAGGCATGTTAACCAGGAATGAGCCCGGTTGGCTACTCTGCCATAGTGGATGAGAATACAGGAAAAAAAAAGAATAAGAGTAGGAAAGAAACCGAAGAGTTGATGCACGCTGTAGTCGCTGACGTAATGGAAGTTCTCAGCGCTGTAACACACGACGGTTGCTCAGTTCGGTTTTCTTTAGGAATCGCAGAAGCATGCTTGTGGCCTTCCGAAGCTGTGGTATTCAGGGCCACGAGTGCTAAGATCTTGTTCGACCAGAAAGGTCTTCGATTTATCTGATTTAGTCTCGCGCGAAAGGTACGCCCTTCAATTTTGTCGACAGGCAGTAGTACATCGAGTGTTCTATGCCTTATTGTCCACTACAGGGATTGCTTTCGGCGCTATCGGTAATTCCTATCAAGAATGACTATTTAATGTCGAATGCAACACCTACGGCGTATGCAAGCGACAGTGTAGTGTTTATTCATTTCCGGGAAGACCAAGTAACAGGGGCACTTCCATGGAACGGTCGAGTGGGTGTAAACAATGATGAGTGAAATGATGTGTTCCACTTTTGCAATGTCAAATCACATGATAGTTTCCTTAGGTCCTAGGCTAGAATGAGATATGCCATCACCACCATTGGTTCTTCCAAGGGCATGAGCTTTAGACTGAGCCTTCGCTTCGCGAGTTCTGGCAGACTCGAAAATGTTAAATACAAACCCCACCGCTGAGTATAAGGAAACCGCGTCTCCGCAAAGAGTACATAATGATTGTGTGACACCTTCACGGCACGTAATTAATCTCATAGCTGCAGACTGGCGCGCACAGATCTTGGACTCGGTGCTTTGAATGACATGACGCTCTCTCAGACGCTGCGCTATTAAAGAGAACGTTTGTAGATTTCCGATTACCCCGCTAACGTCAATAAGGTCTCTGTGGAGGCGAAAAAAAAATGCAGCTGAAGGCAACGTGAAAACAAGTGCTCTTTATATGTCATGCATCACTTAAATGAGTGCCCAGCTCATAGTTTGACCTTCTTTCAATTTATGAATTCGCCAGTAGGAGCAGTGGTAGCAACTAGTATTCACTCTATTAACAGGGAACACACAGAAAGCGTACATGAAAGTAAAAAAAAAAAGAAAAAAAGACGAGAACAATGACAACAACAACACTTATGCTTTCGTTAAGAAAATAGTGAACATTGTCGCTTTATCATTATCGCGGTGGGGGTAGAAAGGCGGGAAAGGACCAGGGCGGAGAGAAAGGGAAAGAAATAAGGCGGAAGAGTGGTGAAAGAACTTTAGGATCCTGGGTCAAGGCTACATCGCTTGTAGATATCCTGGGCGGGCATTGGGCTTCCGGAACCACCAAAACGCGCTTAGGAAGGCGAGAGTGTTTGCGGAGCTGTCGTGGGCACGAACCACGCCAGAGGTCGATTCTATTGATCGACCCAGCGGCGAACGTAAAGGAAACTGGGAAAGCACACAAAAGGGACTCTGAGGGGGCGCTAATCAACCTTGCGAAAAACACGCCGAGTTCGATCTATACGCCAGATAAAGAATTTTTGAAACGAAGCTGACGAACGCGGATACAAGGGGCAATCAAATTTCACTCGTGCAATACTGGAAGGGTCGAGGACGGAAAACAGACCAACGCAGAAAGAAAGGAAGAGCCGAGCAATAGGTTTGGTTTATTAATGGGATTAAAACCACGTTAACGTGCTTGAGTCATCGAGAATAACGACTAGACTGGCCGTAGCATTGTTGAGCATAAAGGCATAATATCTGAATATTGACACGCGTGCCTGTTTATCTTCCCCGGGTGACCACTTTTCACCGGTTAACAACTGCTATCGCTCTGCGCAGGACGCGCGTGCATGTATCGGAAGTTTCTCGAATGTTATCGACGGTTCTATCGGCTGTCTCCGCATGAGTTCTGCGGAAATCATCAAGAAGGAGAAAGATTAATGAAAGGAAATAAATTATCAACCATCTATGTTTCGCACGAAGCAGCAAAGGAAGCCCGCACGAGCCTTTCAGAATTACTGCACAGTTCAAGAATAGTTTGTCCTGGTCCGGTAATCAAACCTGGAAGACGTGCCAGCATTCAGCGACCCCTTGGTTTCAGTAGCTGAATTATTGGGCCTCGCTGTACTGCCCATGGAGGCAGTTTCCTAGCCTCCATGGTTAGCTCAGATGGTAAAAATATTGCCGCAGAAACGTAGGTCCTGGGTTTTATTCCCCCTGATCAGGACAAATGTTTCTCTAACTGCGAAGCTGTCTGAGAAAATTGTATAGGGTTGCTCTGTACTTCGCGCTGCACTAAGGTGGATAATACTTATTTTTTCTCCTTCCAGGTGTCGAAAATTAGCTTAAAAGCACATCGCTCGTATTTCAAAGCTGGTTAAACTGCAAGAGAAGTCTAAATACTGGCGCAGAGAGCCGGACTAATTTTATTCTACTTGTCCGGACTAATTTTATTCTACTAATTTTATTCAAACTTGTCCAAGGACAATTGTCCTGGTACAATACTAATAGACCAATTGATTGATAGAGGTTTCCTGGAGAATGGCCGACATATTGCTTACATTAGGAAGCGAATTAAAGAAAAATGATCTGATTTTCAGTTGTGAGCGAGTATCCAGTTAAATGGGCAACTGGGTTTTTGCGGAGATACTTACTTATGAACCTTTCGAGGAAAAAAAAAGTAAGACACGCTTTCAGCTGTCACACAGGATTCGGAAAATAACCACGACCTTTTCGTTACGCCACTTGCGTTTCGCTGACACAACGAGATAATATATTCTCTATAACTCTGCAGTTGTATTTTCTTACTTATTGTCTTTCGCTGATGTACACACGTAAAGCATGATTGTCATATAGCTACCATGCACTGTTCTCAAACTGCCGTGCGCCCGGCTGTCGGGGCAACCCGTCACAGAAACCTATTCATCAACATGCGGCTAGCCTAACTATACCGACCGGCGACGTCTCGTCAAGCGCGAAACGCGTTCTGACTGAGCGCTTAGCGCCGTAATCAGCGTGAAGAGCTCGCTGGGAACTTCGTTCACTACGCGCTTTAGGCAAAGTGAAGCATTCATGGTTCAAGTACGCGGCTTACAAAGGCAAGGGTGACGGGGGGGGGGGGGGGGGGGGGGTAGTGGGCACGATATTCGCGTGCAGTTTCTCGACTAGTGTACTGAGCCCCAAAAGCGGGCGTCGTTCCTATCTGCCGACGACGGCCTCATCAATCAAGCGTCGCCAATTACGTGTAGGAAACGGTTCGGCGTCCAAGGCCTCGGCATTATACTCTGTCCATTGAGCAATGTATGTAGGAGACGGTTCATTAGGCTAACGGAGTAAGCTCTCGTCTCCGCTCGTGGCAGCGCCTAGCCGATGAGGTCGCAACCTATGCGCCCACTTGAAGTGAAGACGAAAAAAAAAAAATTAACGTCAAAGTAGACTGCTGCTCCTTTCAGCGTTGTGCTCGGCGTTGTTATTCACGGCGGGGAAACCGACCAAATTGGTTGCAGGCTAACTTGAAACAAACAATGGATGCTGGTACAAGAAAATTATATATATATATATATATATATATATATATATATATATATATATATACAGACCATTTTCAGCGGTGAATGTGGGCGGGCACATATACAAGTCAATAAAACGGCTTTCTTTTTTGCGTGCTCTAACATGCTACGTAGTTTCGAATTCTTCCAAACGCAGAGGAGTCGTCCGCGGGTCAAATAGTGAAGATAGGATCGCTGGATATATTCGCACACCAGTTTACATGGCTGCTCTTGTATGCTTAGTTGAAGCGTGGATGCCAGAAATGTATGGCGCGAATGAATAAATGTTGGGTGGAAAAACTTGGAGGTTTTATTGGCGTTTCTCTGTTTAGCACTATGGGTACGTTCCTGTGCAAATGCGTGGGCGTGACATTGTAGCTACAGCGTAGCTAGTTGGGTAGCGTTGGAAAGTAATACAAATGGTTTAGGTAACACAGATGACTAGTGAGCAGCACCATTTCTGCAGAAATTCTCGAAATAAAGGTAAAGTTTAACAAACCAGCCCCCCCCCCCCCCCCCCCCCAAAAAAAAAAAAAAAAAAAAAGAAACGAACAGGGCAGAGTGAGCTAAATGTAGCACGAAATTCTAGACTCGACTAGAATTCGACTAAACCATTAGACAAATTCCTTGCAGATGAACAATATTTCATCTATTTACCTGAAAAGTGCTCAAGAAGAGTGTATGGCGAATAGCACTATGTGTGTTATCCTAGCAGGTAATTACGATGCCTTCACGAGTGTAGTTGCGAAGAGAAATTCCCTCTTTGCACTGAACTGACCAGTTCGCTTGTTAGTACACTCCTCGAGGGCAAACAGTTCCATAAAAATTACACGCGCGGAAGTTAACGTGACAGATTAGAAACAAAGCTGTTGTTGGAAATACACAGTAGGAGCATATTTCTGTGTACAATATATATAGTACAAGCACTTTTGCCATAGTTGCTTGCAATACACTCTCGTAAATTTGGATTTTCCTGTGGGTCATCATTCTCAGGGAATACTGCTCTGATTTTCTTTAATAGTTGCAAGTTCTTTACGAAATAGCCTTCAAGAGAAGGGACGCTTATCAGGACTTCATAATATTGGTCTTTCCTATACTGGGAGATGCGACGGCTTTCTTCATTGACTAAGGAATGAAAAATTCAGAGAGCACATTTATGGGAAAGATGGAGAAATGGGTGTGTGCTGGAACGCTTTAACATACTATTTTTCATTCGCGAGTTGTGCAAACGAGATTGACGAGGAAGCAGGACAGAACAAAATAGTTGCTCATGTAAACGTACACAAGCCCGATATTCATTCTCTTTACGTATTGTTTATATATGTTTATATGAATAATAATGATCATTATAAGGATTTTACACATAATTTTGGAAAGTGCTTACCCGTGATGCAGTGTCTGTCCTTGAAGGTGCAATTAAACCGTACCCGTTAATCTCAAAACATCTTTTTGCGGTGAACCCGGTAACACTACACAACATTTCGATGGCGCAATATGTACAGAAACCTTTCCTTTGGCATTTGTATGTAGTTTAATTTGCGAAAAATTTTACCTTACCAACTTTTTCAGACTAGAAGTTCCGCCCGTTCCAATGACTTGATGATGATACGCATACCGCATATAGAGTTCTTGCTTTACGTCATAAACCTCTAGGTACACATCCCACACCGACAGTATACGTACCAAGGAAGGTAACAACAGTTAACAAATTACGACAACGAAGAACTACACCACAGAACTGCCTTTAGCAGAATAATAGAATATTATTGCTTATTAATTATTACGCACTCAACCGAAAAATCCAACAGGCCACAGCAGTGATTACACAAATATGAGTTATGATGCCACGCAGGTAACTTGTTACCCTTTCCAACAAAAAAGATGCTCTTGTCTGGCTTATGTGACGTCCCTTAATGTTTCTAAGATATGCATCAATCATGCAAGGCCACCATTGCGAGTCACTTGCCTTCGAACGCACGCAAGAAAGAAAGAAATTGCAAGCTGAAAGATAAGTGCGCAGGTAGGTAAAAAAAAAAAAGAAAGCACTGCTAGCTTTCGATTCTCGTCTTAATGATGCGCAGAGACCGTTACCGGGGAACTGGAAGCATCTGGAACCGAGACACACTGCGCTGTACACGTTCGCCGCCCGGCCTTGGGTGTTTCATGCGCGTCTTCCATTAGGCTTCGCTACTTTGTGGTAACTTACTGCACGAGGCCTCAAAAAAGCTACGCTGATGCTACACAGGCCGCCTTGGCAGAGAACGTCGTCGAGGCCTCGTCCGCGGAATAACGGGGCCGCGGCAACGGCTTCTGGAACTCTTCACACGTGATCTGTGAAGAATGAGAACTGTGCGAAGATAGCCAGAAAGAGAGACAAAACATCAAAGAAAGAAGCAAGAAAGTGAATGCCAGTCCATGAACGAAGTACAGGCGGGAAGAAACGGGGAAACTTTCTCATTGGGGGCTAGTGTCTGGCAAGCTGGGCTTTCTGGCGATCCGCTAATTTCGTTTAGCTGAGAAGACGTCGCCGCAACTCGCCGGCGTAGCTTAAACAGGTCACTTTGCCGCTAAGAGAGGAGAGAATTCAAAAGGGAAGCGGCTGAAGTGGTTCCGCATTCTTCCGTCCTAACTAAACCTCGCCGTCCTCGCTAAGTTGCAGGGTAGGATTGTGAGAAGGCGGTGGCGAGAAAATAGAATAAATAACGCGCAGTGTTGGAGAATTTCGCAAGCTAGCTCGCTGGCAGGAAAAAGGAGAAGAAAGTAACAACCTTCAGAGGCTGGAGATTAAGTAGAAAGCAAGTACCGTATTTGCACGATCGTAACACGCACCTTCTGTGAATAAAAAGTGGGTTCAAGTTTGCATGCGTGTTACACTCGTAACTAATTCTACTCAAAATGAAAAACAAAACAGTTCTGACTGAAAAAAAAGAGAAGCTAAATGCAAGGTAGCTAGCCGTACTGCCATCAAATGGACAGTTTTTTTTTGCCTTGCCTTGCGGTTGCCATTTCCATGTTTGGTGTGCGTGTGGCATTTCTAATGCATTAGATGGAGCTGAAGATGACTTTATGTTTTCGGTAGACAGCGAAAAGGACGTGTCGTCGGACTCCGATAGCGACTAGCTGCTATAAGATTCAGCTGTGTGCGTGTCTGTGAGCCTTTGTATGTCCCATAAAATCGTTTCAACAGGGTACGCGTCGACTTATGTTTCGTACTTGATGTGCGTGGTAGAATCGGCACAAAGTTTTTTTGTCGTATTTTTTATTTAGGCGGTAATATATCTGGGCGTTACTATCGAGGGTTCGGTACATTCGTGCGAATACGGTACATCTTACTCCTATTTGTTAACATTTCAGATCATCAGTTTTGTCAATTGGTAGCTGTGTATCTGTTTCATTTTCCCTGCCTATATATTCAGTGACTATTTGAAGACGTAGAAAACGTGGATCCGCAATACTAGCCATACTATCAGCCACTAATATTGAAGAGAATAGTGTTCGATCTATCCGTCTTTTACAGGTTCCAGCACATATGTTCAAAGAAACTGAACGGCTTCGTGCTGTCATCACAAACAGTTTGCTTAACACCAGCGGTCACACGCCGTGGTGGCTCAGTCAGCTAAGGCGTTGCGCTGCTGAGCATGAAATCGCGGGATCAAATCCCGGCCGCGGCGGCCGCATTTCGATGGAGGACGAAATGCAAAAACGCCCGTGTGCTTGCGCTGTATAGTGCACGTTAAAGAACCCCAGGTGGTTGAAGTTAATCCGGAGCCCTCCACCATGGCGTTCCTCATAATCAGAACTGGTTTTGGCCCGTAATACCCACGAAAGAAGAACACCAGCGGTAATGGTATTAAATAGCTACGTGTGAAGTACAAGGCCAAAAGGCTCAAGCAGTTTTGCAAAACTCGTTTTATTGCTTCTAAATGCGACACTTTCAAATCGGCATAAAAAATGTGAATATTTTTCTTGCTACGTTTACAAGCTACTGGAGACTCGCCTTAACGTGTTACTGCAGTATACTGAGACGTACATCGATGCCATACTAGATAGTGCACGAAATCTCCCTCCCATCTCTTCCGCTACCTGGTTCACACAAGCACAAAAAAATGCACAAAATAGAACAAGTGACACCATATACCAATTGAGTTTTACTGTATGTATGATGAGACTTAATAGAGGGAACTCGGGCGCATCCGCTTCTTCAACACGACAAGCGCTGGAAGCCAAGCTTAATCAAATCACAAACTGAACTAAGGAAACATTTAAAATAAAGACAGTGGCTTATCAGTCCCACATTTTTCACCATTTCGTCATATATAACGCCTCTGCGGTGTTCTCTATGCCTGCCAAGAATTTTAGTCTTTAAACATGGCTTATTTGCCAGCCACAATTATTGGGATTCCAACTCATGTCCATGTGGCTATATGCATTATATATGCAGCCGGACCTGGTAATCCTGGCCCTAAGGAGGGAAGGAGGAACATTTGCACTTGGTGAGTTGTGCAAGGCATTCCGCTCCGTATATATTCTGAGAGTGGTGGCGTCTGTTGATGTATTTCAGAGCTGGGTAAGGCATAAAATGCGCAATAACAAAAGACGGGTGGTGACGCCGCTTTGAAATTTCCACACCAGCCAACCGTGACGTCATAGATCTCGATGACGTCAGCACGGGCCTCGTTAATTTTTTGTACTACATTCTTTTCTGAAATAGTCAAAGACAGAATTTGGCAAGTTTCAAGAGAGACAGAGAGAGATAAATGCGATGCGAAGGGCGGAGAGGTTAACCGGAAGGTAAATATACAGTTTGCTACCCTGCACTGAGGAAGGGGTAAGAGAATACAGAAAGATAAAAAGAAATAAACCACAGATAAATAGAGAGATAAGAGAGAAAGGGAGAAAAAAAGCCATACACACGAACACACGTAAACGAAGGCGGTAGTGTCACAGTCGATCAACTAAGCTGTGTTGACCAGAGGAACTTCAGTATAGCGCCTTCGCTGCCTTCTGGTGGTAAGACCGTATTATCCTTCACTTTAATATCGTCTGTTCATAAAGCGGCCGATGGTGGCGGGGTCGCCGCCCATCGGGGACGCTCTGAGGCCGATTCAAGCGAGGATCTAGCGGCCCGTCTTGCAACCTTGAAGACGGTGAACCTGTGATGTGCGATGTGCTTCAATGAATTCTTCGATGGTGTTGTGAACTCCCAGTTGAAGAGGTTTCTCGTTGCAGGTGTGTCTTGGTAAGCCGAGGGTTACCTTGTATGCGTGTCGTATAATGCAGTCGAGACGAGCTCATTCTGTCTTCTGTAAGTGTAGGTATGGTAGTGCATAGGTGAGACGGCTGACGACAAAGGCCTGGACGAGTTAGAGCAGGTCCTTCTCCTTGATGCCTTGCTTTCACGCTCACTCTGTGCAGCAGTCTCGTGGTCTGGTTCACCGTCATCTGGAGCCGGTCGATGGTGATGCCGTTCAGCCGGTTCTGCTGCAGTGTCATGCCCAGTGCTCGTATGTGCTCGACGTGGGTCACTGGCTGCTGGTTTACGCGTATCGTGAAGTGAGGTGGGGGTTGCTTGTGCTTGCTTCGGTCGGGTGGTCGGATCAGGAGGAGCTCCGACTTGTGCTAGGAGCACTTTAATCCCGCTGCCTTCACGTGTTGCACGATGATGTCGGTGGCCTGTTGGAGCGTTTCTTCAACTGTGCCGTCCCACCCTTCACACGTCCAGAGTGTGACGTCGTCGGCGTATAGCGCGTGCCTGAGTCCAGGGACTTGACTCAGTTTTGGAGGGAGGATGCGCATTGGGAGGTTGAATAGGAATGGTGACAGGACTGCGCCTTGTGGCCTGCCTCTGTTCCCGAGCCAGATGGGAGGCGAGCGCAGGTCTCCGACCGAGAGCTCGACCGTCCTGCCTGTGAGGAACGACCTGATATAGTTGTAGGTTCGTTCGCCGGATTGCAAGTCGGCTAAGCTCTCGAGCACGGCCGCGTGGAGCACATTCTCAAAAGCCTTATGGACGTCCAGACTCAATAGAGCTTTCGTGCTCGAACCACTGTCTGAATGCAAGAGGTCGTGGTGTAATTGAAGGAGGACGTCCGGGGTAGACAAGTGTGCCCGAAAACCGAGCATCGTGTGTGGTATAAGATCATGTTCCTCTGCAAAGTTTTGTAAGCGCCAGAATATTGCATGCTCCATGAGCTTGCCTATATAGGCCTGAGGTAAGGGAAATGGGACGAAGATTCTTTAGGTTCAGTTTCTTGCCCGGTTTTGGTATATGAACGCCACCCGTGCGTGTTTCCACTCAGGAGGTAAACGGCCGGTATGCCAGCACTCGTTCATGTATTCGGTTATTGCTCTCACGGACTTCCGGTCGAGGTTACGCAGCGCCTTGTTCGTAACCCCGTCGGGGCCCTGCGCTGACGTCGTGCGCAGCTTGTGGAGCGCAGCGCAGACCTCTGCCTCCAAAATGTCAGCATCCAGCTGTTCGTTGGGAGCTCCGACGTTGTGTGTCAGGTGCGTGTCGCTCTGGCTCGAGGTGTTAATGTACAGGCTGGCGAGCTCCGCAAGCAGCTCCACGTCGGTGCCTGGGTGTCGGTGTATTATTTTTGTCAGTTGCTTGCGTGCCGGAGACTTGGTGTTGCCGGGATCCAGCAGGTGTCGCAGCAGGTGCCATGTTTTCTTGCAGCCCAGCTGGCTGTTGAGGCTGTTGCAGATCTGGCCGCACTGCTGACGTTCCAGTGTAGAGGTGTAGCCTCTATCTCCCGTTCGAGCTTCGCTATGCGCCTTCGCAGCTTGTTGTTGTGACGTTGACGCTGCCACCTGTGCGTGAGGCTTTCGCGCGCTTCCCACATGTGCAAGAGGCGGGAATTAGTCGATGGCTGCTCTTGAGGCGCTGCCACTTCGTACGTCGTGGAAGTCACGTCGTGGCTCAGTGACCTGATCCATTCGTTGGGATCCGATATGAAGTCGGGTGCCGTTTCTTCACGTAGCTGACGGAATTTGTCCCACTTCGTAATGCAAGACACGTGAAGCGCGACACATGGTAAACATAGCAGACCAATCAATGAGAGGATAATTGAAATCGCCAAAAATACATATTACGTCGGTTGGACAGAGTTGTGTAGCACGCGCTATGTTATCGTGTAGTTCCCTAGTGAAAGAAGAATCGACATCTGGTGGCCGATAACATGATCCTAGAAGTAATTTAGGAGAAGATGTAACGCATGCCGCCCAAGTTATTTCTATCTTAAGGTTAGTGTCAATTGGAAAGGATGAGACTGTCTTCTTGACGGCTATTACCACGCCGCCTCCTCTTTTTCCAACCCGGTCACACCGATATATGTTATAGTTACTTTTATCTGGGAAAAGTTCTTCGTTTGTTACGTCGGAATAGAGCCAGGTCTCCGTGAGAATTATTATGTCAGGATCACTGTCATCTATTTAAGAACACAACTCACCCTTTTGGGCAGTAGACTTCGAATGTTAGTGAACGATACTGATAATGATGGCAACTTTACCTCACACTGCTTACGCGTGCGCGTTTTAGCGTCAAACTATCTTGTAGACTGCACAACTACGTTGCTTGAAATGTCAAAAACATAGGTTTTAGCATCAATGCGAAGTTTATCCACGGATAGCCTGAATGGTTTATTCTGCGCTTTTGCGTACTCCAGAAGCTTCTGACGTGCCCCCTTGTCGCGTTGTCAAAGAAAAATCTTCGCGTATGTAGAAAAAAGATCGCTTGAACTTGCTTGCATTTGACAAAATCTTTTTTTTATCCTTGAAAAAAGTAAGCTTGCCGATGATAGGCCTTCGTTTTTCCTTGTTAAACCTGCCCACCCTGTGAACACGCTCTAATTGAGGGCTTGTTATGGAAATGTCGAGGATCGTCTTCTAAACTAAAGAAGAGGAGGTTGGACCTACGCAGCCTGTTTTCAGCATCATCGCGTCTATTCGTAATTGTCGACAGCTGGTTCGTCACAACACGTAAAGCATCCACATCACCGGAAGGCATGGTCGCAGACAGAGAAGCGTTTACTTCTTCAAGCGAAGTCACTTTTGTACTCAGGCGTTTAATTTCATCATCAGCCACTTTCAACCTATCGGACACAACACGAGCGGCGTCGGAATCCGCACTAACCCCCGCTGCAAGACGTGCCACATTGGCTTTCTCTAGGATTTCTACTTTACGCTTGAGTTGTTTTATTTCGATTTCAGCGGTAGCATGTTTGCAAAGTGAAGCCTCATAACTTTCTTTGAGGTTACGTATTTCTTCGAGGACAACATGGTCAAATACGTCGGCTTCAGACTTATTCATAGGGCCTGGATTTGACTCTGCATCACCAGCAAGCATTAATAAAAGGTGACACATAGCACCACATACACCAGACGCACAACGTGACAATCGTTCCAATATATAACTAAGCTCTGGCGGGCACGACACCGCAAGGAGGCAACGGTTACTACTTCTTGCACAAGAAGCATTACTCAAATAACTTAAAATATCATAGGCCGTAAGCGTTGCATCTTTCCCGCGGTGTCAAGCCCAAACTGCAAAGCTGCCGACTGGCGTTTATATCCACTGCTGCGCAGTCCTACTGTAGCGGTGGTAGATCTGTGTTGCCGGATGAAAAGGTCATTTGCATCCAAGGCTGGAATTACGAGCGTTGTCGATCGTCAATCCGGAGGGTGGGAATCTGAGACAAGCCAAGACGCGTCGAGCACTCCGGTGCGCTTAGCACAGGAAATCTCGACAAACCTGGAGGCTTACCCCCTTTGATGGCCCGTCAAGGAATCCATTGCGCAGGCATTTGGCGTCAGATAAGTTGACGTTGGTCTGGAACAAGCTACGGCATTCAAAGCAAGCCAGGAGGAATCCAGCATACCTCATCACACTGCCCAGATAACAGTAACCTGAAATAGCATAGGCTGTAAGCGTTGCATCTTTCCTGCGGTGTCGAGCCCCGTATCGACACCACGGGAAACTAGAACTTTTTTTTGTGCTCACGAGGGTTTTGACGGGATTTTAGGACGCAAGCCTCCTTTCCCAAGCGTATAACCCCTGAAGGAAGCCGAACGCCAGGCCGAGGTACGCTCGTGCGCATTTGAACCAGTGGGTGCCCAGCAGTGGTGGGAATCGAACCCACAACCTTGCGCAGCCGAGGCGGGCGCTCTACCACTAGAGCCAATTGGGCCATGGCCCAGTATCTCTCCGGCAGCATGAGTAGAGAAAGCTGCTTGAGCGCTGGCGACGAGAATCATGCTTTCGTTCGGATTCCTGGTACCGAGAGTCAAGCTTGTGGTGGAGCCAAACACGAAGGAGGTGCCAACAGCCTCTCGGCAGGCATATATTCTCTAGGCAGAGAGCCCCGGTACGCCGACATATCGTGGAAAAAAGAGGCACTAGGCCGTCTTGTGGCATTGCCGCGAGGTGGTAGGAAGGGGAGAGGGCAATGTGCCTCATGTGTGCTCTGAACGCTTCCAATGTCATTTGAGCAATCCGAGACAAACCATGAGTACTTGCGCGTGATCACTCTCGAATGTGCGAGTGTTGTTTTTGCAAGTATTGGTGAGTACAGGTAAGCTGTATATCACATATCTCATATCAGAGAAACAGCGTCCACCAGAGTTGTAATGTCCGGTGCACTGACGTACCCGACGTGTTTCTTCAAAGAATCTTGCAAATGTGTTAAATAACCGTAAGGCGTTCCTTCATTAGTGAAAAACGGCGGGAAATAAACAGGGACACGGGAGCAACGCAGGAGAAGCGCTGACTGCCAACTACTTGGCTTTATTGTGCTCCTACACAAATATACCTTTGAAAAGGGGTTTGTATGGAGGATGAATTATCATGCACTTGCAGCCGTCCATGCGTCAAGGAATTAAGAAGTGAACTCGTAAGAATGAAGCTAAAATGCACTATCAGATTAGTGGCGGAGATACCTAAACTCTTTGCCAGTAAGAGCGATTCTTCATATAGGCTACATGGGGGCTCTAGCTGAGATGTCTTGATCAAAGATGGCTCCTAAGAATTCGTGCGTCCTGGCGCAAAAAAAAGAAAAAAAAAACGTTCTGACCATTCATAGATATGACGTACGCCGTCATTTGCTTCTACGTACATGCGACCAGCGCACATTTCTCAGGTGAAACTTGAAGGCCTTGTTCGGTAACGTACGCCGATGTTGAAGTCACGGCTTTTTGAAGCCTCGAGTGCACCAGAGGACATGTTACGCCTGACGTCCACATAAATGTCGTTGGCATACATTGACATCTGGACGGCACTTAGTAAGTCACCAGATTGACATTATCAATAGAGAAGTGGAGATGTCGACAATCAGCTATAACGTTTGGATAAACTTTGTAACGTTTGAGGTAATAGTCCAATCTGGCAAGGATTATGCGTGCCATCACTTTCCCTGCGGTACTATCCAGTGCGATTGGGCGGTATGATGAGAGCTCTAATGGATACTTGCCAAGTATGAGGAGTGGTACCAGCCGAATTGTCTTCCATTCTTGAGAAATCCTTCCATCCTGCCAAGATTAATTTAATATATCCAGAAACACATTACGTGCTAGCTCAACCAGGTGGCACAAGGTGCAATACGATATGCCATCTGGTCCAGGCGACGATGAGCAATTACGCAAAAGAAGAGCGGCATCGAGCTCTTCAGTGGTGAAAGGCGCTCAATGTGGTATGATGCTGTGACTTCCAAGGGAGCTTGTGTACGTTGATTGGCCTGCAATCCCCCAACAAAAATCTTCCGCTACCTCAATATCCTTTCGAAGTTGGAAAAACACCAGGGCTTTAAATGAAACACATTGTTTGGGGCAAAAAAAGTTTAAAGAACTTTCACTAAGCCACAATCTTATAAATATGAAGAAAAACTTACAGATCCATGACGTCACACTGATGTACCTGCGCTTGGGTTCGGGCTCAATATTAGCAAAGTTGAAGTTTGCCCTTCATTTTATCTCCTAATAATCAGCTTATTACCGCGAACATGACGAAAATAGGGTTTCGAGATTATGTTTGATCAGTCCATAATATATTATTGTTTCTTTTTAGCATCCCTTTGAACTGCTCCACTTGAAAGCACGACGTCATGATCGATCATTCAATCCCAGGTCGAATATCAGTATTTGTGTTCTCGTTCTGTCTTAACATTGTGCGGTGTTTCAGTTGACAGCCGGTGTTTGTGTCTTTCTTTTCGCATATGTTGTGTGCGTGTAAAGTCAGGCTCTTCTTTGACAATCGGATGCAATTGTATATTTGCAGGCCGAAGTTGAAATCACCTGGCGCAAGACAGGGCTGATCGGAGATAGCTTGGAGAGGCCTTCGTTCTGCAGTGAACATAAATAAGATAAAGATGATGCTGATGACGATGATTTTATAGGTGATGTCACGTCCTTCCTGAACTGAAGCATGGCGAACGAATGAACGCGTTTGACGTATTTACTATATCATAACTGCTGTGCGCAGCAGCATTTGTATTCCCTCCTTTCGCCATCTTTCCAATTCAGCATAACGCTATCACAAAAATGAGTCGGATGAATCATATTCACTTCTAAAGAAGGCGCATGAAGTAGCGAAATCTTTGTTATAACTTTCTTGGCCACAATTCCTTTAAGCAACGCGAAGCTTTAATTTTCTGAACTGAAGAAAACATTACCAAAACACGTAATATTCTTCCCCCCTCTCCATTCTATAGTCCCTGTTGCAGCAATTTTAATGAGGAACGCTCTTTAAAAATGAAACACCGTGAGGCCATCTTTATTACCACCTTGGAAATAAATCCTTTTTATAATTTCAGAAGGGCGAGAACGATAAAAGAAACATTGCTTCTTGAACTTCTCAAAAACCTTAAACTCCGGAGAGAGCTTTAAAGGAAAGCAACACGCTTGCGTCAGCGACGTCCAGTCATGCCTGAACATTGAACGATGGACGATGATGAGAAACAAGGGACTCATAAATGTCTGCGTAAAAAGCACGATGCGGGTCCCAGGACAACACTGAGTACGAAAGAAAAATAAAGAATAAAAGTGACAGCCGAAATAATACAAAACAAAAACATCAGATGAAAGCAAACGCAGGTTTCTGTTTTCAGCAGCAAGGCAGTGCGCTTGCTGAGCACTGAGATCGCGGGATCGAATCCCGGCCGCGGCGGCAGCATTTCGATGGAGGCGAAATGTAAAAAAAGCCCGTGTGCTTGCGTTGTAGTGCACGTTAAAAAACCCCAGGTGGTCAAAATTAATCCGGAGCCCTCCACTACGGCGTCCCTCATAATCACAACTGGTTTTGGCACGTTCAACCCCTAGAAAGAAGAAGATGTTTTCAGCGGCGTGAAGAAGTTTGTCAGTTGTTTACGTAGCATAGCTTAATAAATTACTGCGCTGCAATCATTCAGTCCTCGCTTTATGAGGCGCGTTGAGCCTGGTTTCCTGGAACAATTGCTTTTCGTGCGAGTGAGTCCTTTATTATCGCTACTAGAGATTAAAAGAGATTAAATTCGAATATTTATATTTTTTTGGAAAGTTCTTCACATAGGGCCAGTCAGAGAAGAAAGATTGGTAAAAGTGAGCAGTATCTCATTTGCTTCCCGAATATTTAAGGACGTTTTTAAAGTCCAGTTTACTTTAGCGAGCGTACAATTGAAAAGTCCGAAGAAAGGGAAATTACCATACGCTTTACTGTACCTATTTACATGCAGTGAAAGGGTGCGTCGCAAGCAACAGCGTAAGCAGGGGTGAAAAAAACGAAGAAATAAAACACATTCAGCGGCAAAGTTGCGGGTGGCTGCTGAGCAAACTGACTAACCTTTTAAGCCGGTTACTTTTTCTTTTTCGTAAATAATAATAAAAAAGAAAACAGATGACTCGCCATCTCGACCCTGCGAAAGTGGACGTCCAGCCAAGCTGTTGGAAACAACCACTACAACTGCTGAGGGGCGTGTGCAACGCTTTATCGCTTTAGAGTAATAATGGGTAGTAATGGGAGTGATGGTAATTTTCACAGCACGCCGGCGCTGGTCGTATTGCCGTTTCTTTTTCCCTTAGCCGCTCCCCGTTTTCACGCTGATCCTCGGGAGTCCTAACTATGCGTTGCGTACCCATAGCGGTGCTACAACAACAATGAAATCAGTTGCTAGGCTCGTTCTTTTATATACGAAATGCTACGGATGTCACTCCCCACGTCGGCAGCTACTGTCGCGCGGCAGCTTTCCCAACAGCGATCTTTACCGAGAAACGTATGCGGGAAGCGCTACGTGCTTGGTATTGTTATCAGGAGCGCCTTATCACCAATTATCTGGTTCGGATTCTTGTTTTGTACTTGTTCTTTATTGAAACGAATGATGTTCTGTATGCTGTATGTGTGATTCCAAAGAATGTATGCACTTTTCGCTTCACTTTGCTGAGTACTTGAAGCCTCTGCCCTAAGGGGGTGCGATGCCGCCGGAATCGGCCCACATTTTTTGCTCACGGACGCGGACACGAAAAATGCCGACCACCGAGAGGCTAACAGCTTCGCTGTAAAACATTATCACAGTTTCGCCATAAGAGCGAAACAATAAATGCGATAACAATATGTTAGGACATTAGAATGAAGTGTAAGACTCGTAGCTATAGTGGCAGCATGAATTCAAGTAAACGTAAGCTTAGTGGCTATGGTGTTGGGCTGCTAAGCACGAGGTCGCGGGATCGAATCCCGGCCACGGCGGCCGCATTTCGATGGGGGCGAAATGCGAAAACACCCGTGCACGTAGATTTAGGCGCACGTTAAAGATCCCAAGGTGGTCCAAATTATTCTGGTGTCCCCCACTACGGCGTGCCTCATAATCAGATCGTGGTTTTGGCACCTAAAATCGTAATCTTTTAATCGTAAGCGGACTAAGTAACAAACAAGTTGTTATGCTAGCGGTCCTTTGTTTGAATTCTGCCATCGGACAATGTCATGCATGTTTATTGATTAACGCCAACGTCTTTCTTAGCGACTTTACCATCACTTTCCCGTATCCGGTATGTTTCAAACATCTTTCCTGGTAAGTGCAGAGTCGCACCAATGAAATTACATCACTTTCACGTTTGAGCTGTTTTATTCTATCGCACTCTTAATACTTAAGTCTGAGAACATTTAGCATAAAAGGAGTGCGATCTGGGTGTTTTGTTTCACAGCATTTGCTTGTGGGCTGCCATTCTAAACATTCTGAGGAATAATTTTGTCAGGAATGTAAGACCTGGCATGAGCAACATTAGTGATGGAGTGGTGCGACAATATAACCTGCTTATACCCCATGTCATATAACATGGCTTCGCGTGTAGCATACATATACCTAAATATATACGGAACCTCACGGTGGCAATGACGGCAAAAATTTGGTTGGAGTGTCCGTATAATTTCTATCGCAATGAAAAGAAAACTGTGCGTAGAGGTAGGGTAGTAACAGTTTACGATACTTCCTCAACAGGGAAACAAATATTACGAACGTATGAAAATTAGACAGAGAGAAAAGGCTAAATGCTTATAAAATATTTCAACGTGCTATGACACCTACCAAGGGTCGCCAAAGGGTGTAAGTCTTTCAAATAATGGCTCCGTGCTATTCTATCACGCAATAATTCACTACCTGAAAAATACGGGTAGCCAAAAAGCATAGGGAGAAACTATCGCAGGGTCTGGAGTTTAGAATTGTGGCAGTCATGGTTGCAATGGATCGCCGCTCCATGTATGAAACAAGAAGGAGGCGTGCTAGCTCCAATACACCGGGGAAGGAAGAGCTTTAACGAAACATTTAGAGTTTGCTGAAGCGCCTCTTTTGAATGCGAATATCACTTGAGCCATGGCCAGCAAATTATCTGCAGCAGTAGGCGAACATATAGCTCCTAGACTTTTCTGCGGACACAGAAATAAATCAGCGTTTGTGGTAACTAGTCTTGTACAGTTATGCGTGAAGTGATGAGCCTAATCTCTGTAGTGTGGACTAAACTTGAACGGAAGTGTGTGCTTGGCCATACCATGCGGTTCGTACCTGGAGGACTCTTGCACCAATGAATGAGGACTACAAAGCGCATATAGTGTTCAGTTAGCGGCTCGGAGTGACAAGGGAACTCTCCGTTCTAGCGTTCTATTTATTAGTATTGTAATTTTTCATTCAATAATTTAAGTGGTGCGAGTGGTTTCTTGTTATAATAATAATAATAATAATAATAATAATAATAATAATAATAATAATAATAATAATAATAATAATAATAATAATAATAATAATAATAATAATAATAATAATCCAATAAAGGACTACAGTCACTTGTTGCCTCAATCTCTCCACAGCAACCCATGTGTAACCGTACAGAACAGGGCGACGCAAGTCCAGTGTGCGAAGAGCGAAGAATGCCAAATTTATAAGCAGAGGCTATCACATCGTCAGACGAGATTTGGCACGTTAAGCCGCTTCCGAAATAACAAAACGGATGTTCAAAAAACGCAACGCCTAAGAATATCAAGACATACAGGACTTCAAGAAGTGACGGCCTCAGCTTCAGCAGAAACAAGTTTGTATGGAGCTGACAGGAAAGCGAGGCTATCGAAAGTTTAAAATCAAAGCGCGAAAGCGTCTAAAACACTCTGAAAAGAGCGAGCGAAAGCCAAAAGTAAAGAACGAGTGCTCACTCTGTCGAATTTCCTTTGACGCATGGCAGGTCTACGAAAGACGCACAAAAGATCACACAGAGATAAGTTGTCCCACAACTTCGGAAAAAGGCAGAACCGCCTCTGCGCGAAACTTTCGCTGTCGTAACACGTCGTCTTGAGTTCCGCGTCACAACAAAACGCAGCTTCAAGGAAGAACCTCGCCTCCCGACTACTTGGAAGAACATCAATCAAGGTTCCTGTCAGGTTTAGCTGATACTCTTCCAGGGTGTTGGAAAATCAAAGCCGTTATCCAATTTTTTGCAGCTTTCTTTTGTAGCCCCAAGAAATGCAAACAAAAAGAGAAACACACAATGGGTCTTTATAGACAGAAATATTAAACTTAGAAAACCACAAATAAAGAGGAAACGATTGGCTATTTTAAATAACATCTGTTCCCCACCTGCTGACAAACGAATCATTGAAAGAATTAAGTTTATTGTAAAGGATCACTACATGACCCGTAGGTGGGTGCACGAAGACGCAAAGTGGTATAGAGTGAGGTGGTGTTGGGGAAAACCCCACTTCACTGCTGACAGCGGCACAACTTGCCTCACCCCTGAAGGCCTACATTCATGTGGCCACGAGAGTTGTCAGGGCAAAGTCACAGAAGTACTGAAGAGCAGCCCTGACCAATGCCACGGATTGAAAAATTCACTCCTCCAGAGTACTTACCGTGCCATGATGTTGACTACAGAAATATTGGCACCCGAGGCCGTTCCAGAGCAGGTGGCGATTAGTGGGTGGTAGATCTTGGCATGTCACGCATGGCACACTGAGTAGTTGCTATTATGCCACGCCGTTTTGTGCTTCATTTGGGATATCTGCGCATAGCAATAGGCTCGTAAGTGCGCGACTTTTCGACAGTGTCTTCATTTACCGCGAAGCTACGCCCAGCTTTGTAGGCAAGTAGTTGTGCCCCTCTAGTAGTTGGATATCCTTTTGGTAGGGGGGGGGGACGTTACGGTAATTTCTAGCGTCCGCTGGCACACGCGATGGTCTGCTGTGCCGGCTCAGGTGGAACTGCGCCGGAAGAGCGAGAATGCGCCAAGCCGCTGGCCAGCGCGTGGATAACCTGGTAAACCTGGTTGGCCATGTTGCCTGCGTGGCCCGGTAGCTCGTATTCAGACTGATACCAGACTGATACCAGACTCTTCTGAGATGCTCCTTCCAACTTCTTTGATGGCATATGGCATGACGCCTGTTGGCGTGGCAAAAAGCATCACTGTATCTGGGCTGCCAATGTGCACAGACACTGTGTGATTGAAGATCAAACAGTTCGTTCATCGGTATATTGACAATGCGATCGCCTGCAGCTCAAGTTCGCCAAACGCCTGTCAACATTCGAACATAAGTAGCTGAATAGTTCCGATCTTGATGTTTTTACTAGATCTGAGAACCACTGTCACACCACTACTAGCTACAACGCTTTGTTCGATATCTTGCCAGTGTGTATGACAGTCCCTTGTTCTTAACAGCCCTAGGCCTTATGTCGTTTAGCCTGGTTGTAGTCCTTCTTACAGGCACTCTTAGGTGGCGGCTTCGGCGTATTCCCGTATTGGCAGGCAAGAAACGAGATGCACATTGCCAAGAGCAGTGCTTATAGAGTCAAAGCTCTTGCCCTTGTTGCGTCCGTTGTCGTCTCTTCTTGTATCGTTTGTAGCTTTCAGAACTTCGTCGAGCATTGTCGCTGGTGTGCTTCTACAGTTCCGACGCACGTGAGAATATGGTACACTTGCGTAATTCGTCACTGTGCTCGAACCGAGTCGACGTTTTCTTCAACTGCACAGATCTCTCTCCGAGAAACACATGTGGATAGCTTTGCTTTTTTCGCGTGAATGACCATTTTGTGTTCCATGGAACTTCCTCCATCTTGCGTATTTCTCCAGAACTAACTGTGCCATATTAGTGAACTTATTAACAGGTGAAAAACAATATGTATAAGGCTTAAGAAAGGTGCACACTGTTGTTGGGCTTTATCACTAAATATTATGAACAAAGAACCGCTAACGCCAAGGATAAAAAAAAGAATCGCGTGTTCAAATTAGAACAAAATGATAACAAAATTTGCAACAGCAAGTTGCACTGACAACTTTCTCTCAAGAGTTCCACCACCCCAACTTAATCTAGCATTAAGTGCAAAGTACATGTGTGTCTTGGCATAGTTTATAACATAAGAAAACTCGTGACTTCCCGAAACGCCTTATGAGACCTTCTTCTTCGGCACAATATTCAATATTACCACTGAAATGACGTCTGTGAGGCTTTCATTTTTTTATTGTGTTGCAGAAAACTGGACACCACTGACGAAGCACAAAACTAACTGCGAACTCTATTAGACACTAGTAGAACCTAAACCAGATATCATTATTACTTTTCTGCTCACTTCCAGACACATCCATTAATTATTAGCGTTTTTACCAATCCTGCAAAAAGCATATCTTAGCAGAGCTGGCTAATCTACGTGCTCTGGTGCTATTTACCACAATGGTATGCTGCTTTGTGAATGTGCCATGAAAACGGTAAATACCGCAGGAAATGGACAAGATAAGACCATAATAAGTGATGTCGTCATGTCACCCTGACGATAAGGTCAAAGTATATGGAAGGGAGCCCGATCAAGCGAACGCGGTATTACTGGTGTTGTCTTACGTAACCGCGCACTGTTTGCTTAAGCCCTATGCCTTTTTTCCCCTGCATAGGAAAGCGGAGGGTGTCGTTGCTCCCACGGACGTAGTTTATTGCCCCGACCCGGGAGAGCCATATCGCAGACTAGGCTACGCACGGACCGGTTATCACTGTTATTCTGGTGCGCCTGTTTGCATGCTTTGAGCGATCAATGACGGCGGCGCGTCTTCGTCGCTTCTACTGCTTTTTGCTGAACGAAACGCCGCTTGAATGAGTTCCCAAAGAAGAATATTACATTACACATCCTCACATGAGCCTGATTACGCACATTGCAAACGGTGAGTTTAGGCTCATTCGCGTTTTAAGAAATAGAGCCTGATCTCATATGAATTGAAGGAGTCAGTTATGTTGAGCTACCAACCGCCTCACAAGCACACTCAACCCACACTTGCCAAATGATAATGACAGCTTATACTTATTGTCAATGTTACTTGCACTAACAGAATATTTGTAGAGATTTATTTCTTCTTTAAGCTAGTTATATATGTATGCCTATGTAGATATTTATTCTTTAAGCTGAGAGATATATGCATATGCACATGCAGTATAGTACATAAACATAACGCACCTCTCTTGAAAACGAGGGCTAAGAAAACCTAGAGCAGATACGCAAAGCGGTAAGTAAAGCAAATAGTTTCGCGAGTCAGTGGCACACCTGCAATGACGCTTTTGTTTTTACGGCTTCGTGCCGCTGCGCAGGTAGTTACGCATTTATTTCGCAGGTGCGGTTGCGACATTCTGATGAAGGGTACAAGTGGGGAAGAACACTATGTAGTCATATTTCGAAATTTCATGGCAAATAAATGTGGTTACCAAGTGAGAAGCCACTAAAATTCGTACTTATTGTCTGATAGGAAGCTTATAACACAGCTCCCGTGTACTCACGAATTTTCGCAATGGTGGGCTCATTTTAGAAACGCGAAGTTGGCAAAAGCTGATGACAAAACCCTCACTACGCGTTCCATCCTAGCCGATATGTTGCTTCTGCACAAAAGTCTTCACTAGTCGTCCTATTGGCTTTCATAGTAGAGTTGGCCTATCATATGTTAAGATAGTTTATGACAAAATGTATACGGCGGTGGCAGTAGACAACCTGTATGCTATTGCTGCTTCCTATGTTTTTATTGCCCATGTGCGCCAACTACAAGAACATGTTGAGTGCTCAACGATTACAACGCGATACTCGGAGTGCGTGGCCGCCGGCGCATTTTTGTGCCACCGCTGAGTGCGGAAGACACCAGGTTGATTCATTCGGGCATGCGATTTATTGGAAACGATTGGTTGGAGATGATACTGGCCACAATCTTAAAATGGCTTCACTGCATGTTCTCCAAGGGCACACCCCCCCCGCACCACGCAACCATCCGCGGCGCGCCGGTCGCTGCACTCCTGGTCACGCAGCGTGGCGCCATCTCTCGAGAGAGGCGGCTGAAAACCCGCGCCGCGGAACTCACGGACCGCTGGCGTTGAAAAGAGCCCAGGTAACCCTCCCTCAGAGCCAAAAGATGACAATCTAGTGTATGGTGCATTGTATCTGCCTTTTGAACGTCGCTATTGAAAATGACAAATAAAACTTCAGCATACTAGAAGTTGCAGCTTGAGTGATATTCTGAAGAAACATTAGGAAGAACTCGGAAGCAATATTTTTTGTAACTTGTTTGGGTGCAAGACTACGTTACATACACGCAAGACCGTGTATGTAACGCGGTCTTGCACAAAACATTGGGGGCCAAAGACCGCATTTTTTAAACTTTTTATGGTTGCCCGGATGATCTCGTTTTGTTCTCGCAACGATGCCTGGATGTTCTCGTTTGAGTGCCCGGATAACGGCTCTGACTTTTGGTCCAAGGTCACTAGAAGGCCGCCGACAACGGGAGTTAAAAGCATTTCATACTTAAAGGCGAGTGCCTTTGTAATCTGTTTCGTCCCACAGCGACTACCTAGTGTTTTCCGGTGGCATAAACAGCGTTTGCCGCCATGCGGTTCGAGTATCGCGTTTCAATCGCTGAACCCTGTACATGCCTGTTGGTAAAAGGTACAAAGCCATACATCAATAGACTTTCATGAACAGCCGAGGCCCTAGGCATTTTTTCCCTAGTGATGGCCTCAGCTTCCATTTGTTGGTCCCGTTAGCCCAGAGAGTTATTATCGGTATCCGTCAAGGAACATACCGATAATAAAACAAAATAAAACTAATACTCTCTGGTGAAATAGTTAGCTGCGTGATAACAATGCATCGGTATTACGTGAGAAAATTAAAACACATTTACCGCCACTACATGCCACGTGGCTAACCTAGTCAGGAAGCGAGGACTCCCGCTAAGAAAGCATACACTGTAGCTACGGATACACCCAAGGTGGAACAATGTGGTCTATCACGCCAAAAAAATTCAGAAGCCTCATTCTGAAAGGTTTTTTTTTTTCGATCACTGATGTTCTTTTTAATTCATCCGTCTCGCACAGTGGCTGCGCAATCCGTGAAATATTGCGGTGACTCGCACTTGTGCGAACTAGGGAGAAGAGAAATTTAAAAGAACTGTTACATTATATGGCCTAATATCTGCATTTTTAGGGTGTCACGCGCACGTACGGATAAAAAGACATTTCAGCGTGCCTGAAAGAAAGACGGTATAAATTATAGGCTAATAAACAAAAAGAGATAAAAACCGAGAATAAACAACGAAATAGTCGATAAGCACGAATTGCGATAATCACAGTAGCCATGACGGCTTCCTTCCCGCTTAGCCGATCTTCTGGCACATTTACGTGAGCGAAGAAGTAGCAACAGGCTGACAGTGGAAGTTGGTTTGATTCCTTTTGATTCTATCAGAAGGTTTGATAGCTTTAGAGCTCCCTTCAATCTTATGCCTTGTCGACAGAAAAACAGTTCCATATTCCTCATTCAGTATATTTAGGACATATAGTGAAATCTGAGAAAATAAGGCAATCACAAAAAGAACGTGGCAATGTAATTTTCGATGTCACGTAGGCAGCTGAAGGGCAAACAAGACGCACTACTTTAGGTGATCTGACAGTGATTATCAATATTTGCACTTACGAAGCAATAACCGCTCGTACCGTTGCTTGCTGACACCAAATGTTAGTGTTAGAGGTCCTTGGTGTATATTGGCATATGAGCTTCGACTCTGCCGTCACGACTAATTGTCGATTAAACAAGCAGTCGATGTTTCCTCTCACATTACTAATTAAAGTTCACGATGACGCATCATGCCGGGTGGACCTACCAAGGAAGTTTTTGCTGTGAATGTGGACACTTTTGCGAATTGGGGGCCTCGGATAGAAGGCTTATTCTGCATTTGACGAAGCATAATGACAATACTGCTGGCGCTTTTTTTTAATTTTTTGCTATGTTACTTGAATTTTGCCTCCCCCATCCCTCGTTTTTCTGAACGAGTACGCAAAATATACACTTTGAAACAATAGTTGTTCCGATGGTTGCCATGGTATATTACACGAAATATTGAAATGCATCTTTACCGTTACCCACGCTGGATACTTTCTTTTCCCTGATGCGAAAGGCTGAAAAACTTTCATAAAGGATGGTGATGAATCAATTTGGAGTAAAGTAATTCAAGTAAGTGTGTTTAATTATGGTCATTATGGAAAAGATAATTACAATTTCGATCCAACTTAGAGAAAAAGTAGACGAACAGTTGGCCTTCGACCAACTCCCATTTCAGTATTTTTGAAGACAGAAACAAATAATACAAATTTTGTAATCATACAAAACATGGAGAAGATTACAGACGGGTATACGTGCATAGAATGCATGACTTGGACGCGAAATTTTGTGGTAATGCTGTTGATACTTGCATGGTATGTGCTTTTATCGGGCGACCGTAATAGCGATTATGATGCATTCAATATAGTGCATCAGGTACTAAGTTCTGCATACGTATTGTGCGGTTGCTCCTTTGTTGGAGCAGTGCTTCCAGCTGTCGAATTTGTTGGTGGCTGAAATTTTATTTTGTCTCGGCGCAGTTGCTTTCTCGAACGCTATTGAATGTACTGAAATATTCTGTGCGCGCTGTTACGCATATTTGCTGCTCTCATGTACCTCACTGCATGCTTGCTAAGATACGAATCTTTGTAGCTTGTTGGAAACGCTATTTTCTGGAAATTCGAGTAAGCCGCCTGATTTCTCACCTGCATGCTTAAAAAATCTCAACATCAAGCGCTATTAGGTCTGCTTTTTTTTTTTCGTGTGCTGAAGATCATAAAACATGTTTACAATAGAGACTGTCACATTTCTTTTTTCCTCAAAACTCTGCCACTGTAACCTTAGTCGTTGCTAAGGAATGGAAGTCTTGCCCCGTATAACATGTGGCCAGGCTCCCACGAGTGCGGGATTTGTGGTGAGCACTGGCAGGTTAAGGGCATCATTGAAACAGACGCTGGGAAAAGTCTGCGGCATCGACAGAGACAGGTCAAGATTTATTTTCCCCCGCCGTGGGATCGTTTGTCTTCGCATTCGCGCCGTGGGGTTATCCGCAAGCGTTCCTGACTGTTTTATGGCTCAACTTCGCTTAGAATTTAGATTTTGCTCCTTTGACTTTTGTTAACGCATTCGGTTTTTCTCTTATAGTTTGGAATGGCTATACATTCTTTCAGTATGCTTAGTCTCGCTATCTTTTTTTATCATGTCGCGAACTAAACATAGTGAACGAAGAATACATTGCGGGGGCGCCAAAATACGTATTATCGTAAGCTCAGCATGTTTGTCTAGGAGTCCTCGTTTTATGTGTGACGTGACTGCCAGAGTTCTGGAACTGAGGCGCAAGTTATCAAAGGTCACACGGTTCGATAAGCGGGCCAAATTATCTTTTCTATAACGCAGACCCTTTGTCACATTTCTCGCCAAACCTCAAGATAGAACGGGCTTTACAGCCTTCTACATCGTCTACGCCTCGAAGTGGCATTCACACCCCCCTTTTCTACATCGTATACGAAAACGTTTAACACAACCCATCTACGATTAATTTAGACGTTATAGCGACTGCATTGAAACAATGTAGCGATACACGATATTGCCATTGCATACACACGAAGTGGCAATCTTGCTGCCCATGACAATGCCAAATGATACCACGACACAGTACAGTTAAGCGCCTCTGCAACAAACACTTCTGCAGTGAAATTGCCTGTATAATAAAATAATAATTCTGTCTCGGTTCTACTGTGAGCTGTGTGGCGCGCAGCCTTTGAAACAAAGTGACCTGCATAATGAATGATGTTGGAGGCAAGTACTTTCTTTTTCTAAGGGCGTCCGCCTGTGTATCTTGTAATCGCTGCACCCCAGTTGAAACTACGTAGTATCCCCAGTATTCTGGCTGCAACTTCGCTGCAGTGGCTCTCTAATAAGCGGCTGCGCTCGACGCGGAGTTGTCTATTTTGGATGAGGCGCCTTAGCTGTAATATATTTAAGGCTACATTCTCAATATCGCATCTATTTAGGGGGAATGGCAAAGAATGAGAGCATAGCAATATCAGATACCCAGTGGCACAAGTTATCTGTACGGCAAGACCGCAGCCAGCCCGTACCTATTGCCACAAGCTAATAGACAACTTGGGTCACTGGGTGAAAGAGACAAGATACATACCGCAAAGTGAATAAAGTCCCGAAAGAATGCGAATCGCCTTAAACGACCTTGTGTTACTCCGTACATTGTGGCACCGTAAAACATCTAATCACCGAATTTACACATTTTGATAAAACTCGGGAGACACTTTGTGACCGTCTTGACAACTTAGGCGTCTTTTATCTATGAAAAAATTACTCAGTATCTGGTCCTTCTCCCATAAATTAAGAAAAGCTGTTAACTTCCTTGCGCGATGTTCTTGTCGACAGTGACCTCGCAAAGGGGTTTAAGGAAATAAAACTGAACTGAACTGAACCTCATAAGGTTCTTGTGTATGGTGCTATTTGAGTGGCATCATGTTTGTCTCGCGGTAACGTCATGATGACCTTGCCGTGTCATTGATATTTGGTGTACTTTGGTGGCGTTGTTCTTATTTTTATCTGACTTTATCATTATGAGCATTATTCGGAGTTACTGACTTTTTCAGCGATTTGATTTGCACTGTACTATTTCAACATGAGCCGATACTACCCATGCCTTTCACTGCGCACGCGCCGAGTATGCATTACCTATGATTTGTATACATTTGAACAGTTATGTCAAGTACGTTTTATGTTTGCCGAATATGCACAGTTTTCTTTTTACTCTACGCAATTGAGCAAGCTTTGTATTATGGAATTTTTTAAATAGATATTATTCTCCTGTGCACTGTGTTCTTTATATATATATATATATATATATATATATATATATATATATATATATATATATATATATATATATATACAGGGTTATTTCTAGTTGTAAAACAAATACCCCGGAAAGTGGATGGGAAAACAGCGCTGCGGTAGTTCAATGATAAGAGCATAGCACGCGTAATGCGAAGACGTGGGATCGTTCCCCACCTGCGGAGAGGTGTTTTTTCATCCATTTTAATTTCCATTAATTTAACATTTCTTTAATTCCATTAGTTTGTACGAGCAAGTTCCCATATATATATATATATATATATATATATATATATATATATATATATATATATATATATATAGTGTTTGACTGCGTGTTTGACTACCATTTCTGGAGAGCGTCTATTAAGCAGCCAAACTTCACATGCTGTCGCAGTTAATAAGCAACAAAAATCCTCTTGCAATCGTGGTTGAGTATTCTAAGCGATTGTGATGGAGAATTGCAAGCAGATGTGAAGAACAACCAAAGAAAAAAAATACACAACAGAACCGCAAACCTCCTCACAGGAGTTAAAGGCTAGGTTATAGTTGGCGTTCAAGATTGCGAACAGTGCGGGAGACGAGATAAGAGGTTAACAAAAACATATCGTTGTGTTGTTTTTAACTATGCTGCAACTCCTTACCAGTGCAATCGCAAATGGGATTGGATGGGAGTACGTAGTACAAAGAAAGAAAGAAAGAACTAACACGTAAGAAAACAATGCAGTTTAATGTACACATACACAAAGCAACAATGCCATAGGAAATAAGCATGCAAGAAACCAATGAAGTTAATGACACCAATAGGTTGAACATTCTATGACATTAAAATATTGTGGTACTGGGAATGACCCTGTTGCCAGGTATTCGATTACACAGTGATTAGATTTGGGGAAGAACAGCTGAACGCATTTGAACGCATGTAAACCTAGCGCATCTGTCATGCTTAATTGTATATTCGACTGTGCTTCACGCCATGGCTAAGTTATCTTTATCATTTTTTGAAAAGTGAAAGGTGCACTCATGAATAATTAAGAAATCCTATTTGTAACCTCCTGGAAGAAATTGTGTCCGTATAAACCACAATATAACTATTCATCGTTACATAACGCCTACTGACGCTTTTTTGTCTTTTTTTTTTGTCGATACGATAGGAATGTGGAAGAGTTTCCCTGGCGCTGTTGTAGCCAACCAACATACTGCAAATTTTCAATGCGCATTGGATACGTACTTTGGGAATGGTGTACACAGAGTTTACTACGAACATTTTTCTGTTTACTTCCCGTTTTGTATTGTTCCTCTGTTGTTCCGTGTTATGTGCCCATTGTGTATCAGTGAATATGCGTGTATCACAGTGTGTTTTGTGTCAGTGTTTTTTTTATATACATTACCGTCCCTGTACTGACCCCGAGAATGTGGTTGACAGTATCGAATAAATTAATAAAAGAATAAATAAATAAGTAAATAAACGTGGGCTGCTTGCAGCAGTGGTGCAAGACTGGAGTAAACAGCGGAGCGATTCGGTATTCCGAATCGGCTCACCGCCGAGGCGCAGATTCTCGCTTGGCCGCGCGACGCGCTTCAAGATGAGCAGCTTCTTCTGATGAGCAGCCAGAGGGGCCGGCTGCAGTCACGGACACCGCGCGCGCTCAGCGTGAACGCGAGAAAACGCGGACGGCGTCGGCAGCAGTTCTGCGCGTTGCCTCGTTGGTGCTGCTACAATTTCTTTCTCTGTCTCTCTCGCTCTCATTTTCTCTTTCTTTCTCCCGAGCATAGCGCCCATGGCGCGCATGCTCTCCTTCCCTCTCCTTAACGTCCCATGTCAAGACAGCAAGGGCACTGCACGGAGAGGAGGCGAAGCATACGCCGCTCCACGGGGTGGTTGCTGGGCAACGCATGGTGACGTCATTTTGTACACGCTCCACGGACTGACAGTCGGCTTCGACCTCGTGCTCAGCAGCCCAACACCATAGCCACAGAGCAACCACGGCGGGTGTCAACGGGTTTTTATTAACTTTTTTTTGCTTAAATCTTCGGTAGATTACAAGAAGGTAAGTCCAGAATGCTCAATTTTCGTTCGATGTTGTATGAAATCTTATTAGCAACCTCTTCCTTTCAAGTCCTTCAGGCCCTTCTTACTAGGGAATCAGTCCATCAGCGACACAATTATATTTGTTTACATCATTGTGATGCTTGTGGAACAAATCAGTTAGATATCGAAGAATTGAAAAACGTCCTTCAGGAATTTGACGATCTTTTGGTGCGCATTCGGCGTCTCCTAACTTTCCGCTATCATACCATTTTAGCACTGCATGTGACAAGTTGCAACAAGTTATTAAAGACGGTTTGAGGCCACAATAGCTTCAATGGAATGCAAGTCGTCCTTGGACACATCTGCGTTACCCTTGAAAGTGTGAAGCACATTATGTAGTCGCTTGAGGTAGCTGAACCTCCGAGAAAAGCAAGGTTACTTGCACTTTTGTAATACTGGCAAGAGAGACGGTTTGCTCGTCTATGAAATCAATATTACGTGCTTCCGATCTGTCCGGCCGGACGGCTGAAAGCCGCTTATAGTTTGATGTCTGGCCACCTTTCTCAATTCTTCCGTTCAAGCCACTCGTAGGGTTACGAAATACATTCTCCCCGACGTTCTCTTGTTTTATGTCTGCATTATTTAACACCAGCGAATGCAGGAATTTTTGAGTTCTAGCACTGACGAATGGCTAGGAAAAAAATATTAAACCTGCAGAGCTCACCTCCGAAAACGCCAATGCACTGTGTCATTCGTTACTGAAATAATGATCGTTCCTTCTTCGCTGGGCGAAAAAATATAGAAGCTATTGAGAGGCAGACATATTGAGGCTATAATATTAAAAAAAAGAACAAAAAGAGCGAGTATCCACCACAGAAAACAGAAAGAGCAAAAGAGAATGAAGAAAAAAAAAGAACGAAAAAACGCCGTAGTGCGAGTAAAATACAAACTGCCGTTGGTAACTGTTTCTTTTTTTCTATTTATCCGCAGGCTTCTTTTTTATTTCTTTTTTATCTAATGCATCCCCAATATGTTGTACCGCAGAAAACGTATCGAGGAGCCTTAGCTGCTTTCATGTGCACTGAACCTATTACTCTTTTGCTGTTCTTGTCACAAAGTTTTGTGCAAGTCTAGCGGTCTGGGAACATGTCGCAACACATTGAGGAAAGGAATGAGCTTACTCCCAGACAATCTTTTTTTTTTGCGTATCATCTGCTGAACTGCTTACAGCGCCTTGACTCTTAAGAGGATTGTTCCTGCCTGTCGTCATCGGTGGGCTCTTAATCACATCCGTCCAACATTAAAGCGGGTTCGCCTTAAGGTAACCGTTGCCTTTCGTTGTAAGCTCGTTGGGGATCTAGAATTATTTCATCAGAACACATGTGTCATTTGCTGTGGCAAGTTGCGTATTCAGATGGTGCTTTGCATCGTGGACGTCGACCAGTTTAGTTAACCGCATGGCGTGGTTTGCAGAAAGCTTGCGCTGTATTTATAGGTGTCTGTGGAATGCATGTGAGCGTTACATGAAAAATGGCCTAGCTTCAATTTCACAACTGTGCCTTTCGATGGCAGACTGTGATATAGCCTACGCTACCGTTCCTCAAGAACCATGCCACCATATATATATATATATATATATATATATATATATATTGCAAAGGTGGTAAGCAGACAAGACACCGTCCCTGCGATCGCCTGCTTTACTCTAACTTCGTCGTCTCTCCTCGCAATCACAAAGTGCGCTTCGTCTTCACACTCGGCCACGCTGCAAGTTATCGGCACGGCTTGCAACCACGCAACTTAGCGCATGCAGGCAACTTGTACAGGGACTTAATTCGTCATTGGTGAGCCGCCAAGCGCGTGCGCAACCAGCTTCTCCAGCGGGTGGCACTGAGTGCTGCACTCTCCAGGTCGCTGGTCTCGCCGACGATTATCCCGTCGCAGATGGGCACGTACGGCAGGAGATTCTGTACAATGAACAGCCGCACTTCTCAGCTGTCGCGTGCGTGTTTTCAGTGTTTCCGATGACCTATCAAGTCTCGCCGATGTGCTTGAATCCTTTGAGTTCGAAGAAATGCAGGCTGCTGCTGAGTTGTCTTTGTCCGAAAGTGGAACAAGGGTTGTCGACTTCGAAACCGATAGTTGCTTGCGCATCTTATTTCTTGTGCGCCTCTAGTGCGGTCTCTCGCGAAGGTACTTTGCGATCGGCTCTTGAGCGTCTTTAGGCCTCTTGCACGTCTTGCACGCATTTCGCGTACGGGCAGGTCTTCGATGAGGATGACCCCAGCCGTGTTACTCGCCTTCGTTTCCTTCAGCGAGGCCTCACTCAGCGCAGGGCGAACAGCTACGCATTCAGCCAATGACTGCGTTGAAATCCTAGCGTCTGACGGGCCAGGACGCATCTGCCTGCTGTGATTCGTGGGCATATCGGGTTCCTGGAGTGATAGCGCCTCAAGTACTAAAGGAACTGGTGCCTCCGTGTGCTCCGGCGTTGATGAATTCGGGAGCCGCTTCATCGACTGCTGAGGACGGAAAGTGGTCACGGTCTTTGAACTAGATGGTGTTGTCCCAGATCCGCGGCAAAAAAAAAAAAGACGGCTCGCATGAGCAGTCGACAACGGAGCATGCTGCAAGCCTTTAGCAAAAACTTGCCGGGTGCAGCTGCAGCGGCGAGATGGCGCTGCTCCCGAATTTGAGCACGGAGAGAGGCGACGAGAACTGGAGCACGGGAGAGAGGCGACGCACGCCACTAGACATGGCAGCAGTTGCCGACAAACTGTATATATTTAAGTTAAAGGTATGTACGGTACGTTTCTGGTAATTCTAAAAAAAAGTTGTCGCAGTTTCACCCGAAAGGCGAAGCATCAATTGCGGTAGCAAATTAGTAGAGAGCTATACGGAGTAAGGATAGTAGTTTTATCAGCTGTATAAACTTGGACATGCAGCAACACCGGCAACACGCAGAACTGTTGTCGACGCCATCGCCGTTTTGCCCGCGTTCGCACCGAACGCGCGCGGCGTTGGTGACTGTTGCCAGGGCCTCTGGGGGTGGCACGGAGGTTTTCGACGAGATCAGACGGGAAACTCTTCGAGCAGCATAGGAAGTTTTGTAGCGTTAGCTACACTGGCCTAGCCAAGCCCGTTTCGCGCGGCACATCAAGAGCCGTGCTGCGCATGCGCAAGGATCAGTGATGTCACATGGCTTGCGCACCGGAGCCACCGGAGCCGGTACCTCTCGCGCACTCCGCCGCCGCCGCGCGCGACTCACCGCCGCCGGTTTGCGCATTCCAGAGGAGTGACGTCGTAGCCGTGGTAGACGCACTGGCGCCGGCGCGCGCTCGCTGTGCAGTCGCCGTCTGACACTGCGCTGGAGCCGCTGCGCTTCTGACTGGCGTTTGTGTGTGTCATTGGAGCAGCAGTAAGCATGACAATCAAGCTAATCCTTGACAATCTAGACAACCAGGAAAGCTAAGAATAATCAGCTGAACCTTTGCTAACGCTACGTATATCCTGGCATAGCCGAGCTAAGCCACTGCAACATTTTTGTAGCGTTAGCTACACTGGCCTAGCCAAGCCCGTTTCGCGCGGTACATCAAGAGCCGTGCTGCGCATGCGCAAGGGTCAGTGATATCACACGGCATGCGCACCGGAGCCAACGGAGCCGGCACCTCTCGCGCACTCCGCCGCCGCCGCGCGCTGATCACCGGCGCCGGTCTGCGCATTCCAGAGGAGTGTCGTCGTAGCCGCGGTAGACGCACTGGCGCCGGCGCGCGCTCGCTGTGCAGTCGCCGTCTGACACTGCGCTGGAGCCGCTGCGCTTCTGACTGGCGTTTGCCAGTGTGGTATAGCCATGGAGAAGGAGAGCGCAAATGCTGCTCAACAGCGCAGAAGAACGGAGAAGCTTGACTCATAAGAATAATCTTATCTTAAGAATAATCTTAAGAATAAGCTAAGAATAATCAGCTGAACCTTTGCTAACGCTACGTATATCCTGGCATAGCCGAGCTAAGCCACTGCAACTTTTTTTTACCACCTTGTCGCCTCGCAACGTTTTAATATAAATGTGTATTTGGTGCCGCAGCTAAACGTCACCTCACCTCCCCTCCCCTCCCCCCACGGCCTTTCGCGCGACGGAATATGTCGCGTTTGCTCTATTTATATGGTGATGGTAAAGGAGGAAAGAGACGCTTAATTCAGCATCCCTTTGGCGCTGAGCCGTGCTCCCTCAAGGGCTGCAGAAGATAGCGCCAACCTTTCCCTTTCCCTCAAGAACCACTTATCATCATCATCAGCCCTTCAGGGAGCACGGCGCAGAACGTGGGTTTGTTATACGCCGTGCGTTCGCTCCCCGTGAAAGCGCGTGTCCCTCGCACCCTTTCACTCGCACATACAGCGTCCGGGGCGCGGCTACAATTTTATCGCCGTGGACGTCATACGGAACCTCACGGCGACGACGACACCGACGGCAGAAATCCTCTTTGAGTGTCCATATAATTGCTATCGCAATAAAATACACAGCGTGCAAATTTGTCAAACGGACAACGGACGCAGGGTCTGCAGACGCAAATCCGTATTAAGGCACCGTAGCGTCTAAGCAACGCTACAGAAGCGGCCGCACGTCAAGTAACACTTCTGTGACCATGGGCACGTCCTTGGTTAACCTCCCTACCTTTTCCTCTTCGTTTCTCTCTCTCTCTTCCTGTGCCCGCTGTGGTAGCTTTGCGTATGGCGTTGCTCGAGATTGTGGGATCAATCCCAACCGCGGAAGGCGCATTCGGGGGGTGGGGACAAGAAAAGTCAGAGCCCTTGCACCCTGTGAAGAGGGAAGTACAGCGAAGCTGGCGCTTTGGTGGGATTTGCTATGTTGGGGTTGAGCTATATTGGGGATTTTCTATGTTGAATTGGCTACAAAATAGTTAACCGACCCTTTTACTACGTACTCGGGAAAGAGACGTCAGTGCCGACTCAAAGTAGCCCAGTGGGGTATTTTTGAACTCTTATACGATGGCTATACAATACTCGGCTCTCAAAAAGCTGGCTTGGCATCCACGGGCCACGGCCTTCCTCGCGCGTTGCGGGGGATGCGACGCGTCGGCGTCCACAGGCGACGGCGTTCCTAGCGCGTTTCTCACGCTTTTGTACAACGTCCCCAGACAACGGTCCTTGACCAAAATATTAAACCGACCCCTTCGCTACGAACTCATGAAAGAGGCTTCAGTGCCGGCTCCGAGTAGCACAGCGGGTGATTTTCGAACACCTCGACGATGGCTATACAATGCCCGCCTCTGAAAGGCCTGGCTCGGCATCCACGGACGACGGCGTTCCTAGCGCGTTCCTCACGCTTTTGTACGACGTTTCCAGACAAGAGTCCTTGACCAACGCATATACAACCAACGCTAACGCGACCTCCTCTCGCACCCCACTGCTACGTTGACCTACTTTTTTCGTAGACAGGCGGGAGCCCGGAGAGAGCCGGCGGCACAGGCGGCCGAGGCCGACAGTGCTGCACGCATGCGCCGCAGTCGGAGAGTGGGCACAGTAGTAGTAGTGATTTATTGAAAGAAGAAAGTGACGCTTATTTCTGCTGCCCTTATAGGGAGCACGGCTCAGCATCTGAGGGGCGGGGAAGGGGGGATAGAAAGTAGGAAAAGTGGAATAAGGGGAGGGAGAGGGTAGTCGTCATCAGTGGGCACACACATACACAGTCATGCGTGGCAGCCGCCTATCTCTCCCCCGTCGTGGGCACACACATACACAGTCATGCGTGGCAGCCGCCTATCTCTCCCCCGTCATCGGTCCGCCGCGCCGCGCCCTCCTCGCCTTCCGTCCATTGATCAGCGGCCGTGCCAATAGATGCATGAGGAGCAGCCGGAGGGGCCATGGAAAGAGCGCGCGTCAGCAGCCGAGGCGGTGGGACGCAAAGCAGCGCCGCCGGCCTAGCCCCGCTACCCTCCCAGCAGGGCTCAACTCTAGCCGGGCGCAGCTTCCAGCAGGGTTGCCGCACTAGCCTCGCAGCCGGGCCCAATTCTACTCAGGGGGTAACGCGGCGTAAAAGAAGGTCGACTGGCGCAAAAGAAGAGAGTGGGGGCTGAGCCGACCGGGAGGGAGGATGAGCCGTGCACCCAAAAAGACGACGGCCCTCGAGCCAATGCTGATGATGGTAGTTTTTTTTCTACACGCGGACACGATCCTCGGGAACTTAGCCCTTAACAGCTTCGCTGTAAAAAAATACGCTCGTGCACTTTGATTTAGATACACATAATTAATACTGAGTATGCCACTATGGCTTGACTCATAATTTGTGGATTTGGTGCATACAGCCCCATAATTAAATTAATATTTAATGCCTCTGCCACGATCCGATGTGCCTTGTGAGACAATGACTATGCTAACCTTCTCGGAGGTGATGAACATTGGCGCACAACAACGCCTCAAGGAAACACGCCTCGCTGTGTGTACTACGCAGATCACCAGCAGTAGTGCTCGCAAGGTAACGTTTAACATCAACCCACCTCTTCGTATTGTACTAAACGCTGAAGAACATTCGCCGTCTAACATCACCGCTAATTATCCTCAATCAAAGCAAATAGCAGCGAAAGTTTCGCTTGAAGAACATTCGCCGTCTAACATCACCGCTAATTATCCTCAATCAAAGCAAATAGCGGCGAAACTTTCGCTTATATCAATTCCCACAGTGCGTAAGATCCGCATGTACTTTTTCCATCTTTCATTTCTGTGCATCTCCGTCAATACATGTTTTTTCTTGAAATTGTATGGGGAAATCTTGAGCTCCCTTCGCACTGCTCTTATCGTTGCTGTTGCTACTACATTCAGCTCCAAGGCCAACCTTCTGATGCTTCTCCGTAGCTGGCATTGTATTCTCTTCCTCACAATTTTCTGAACATGAGAAGTTGTCACAGAGACAGAACGACCACTATGGGATAGGTCCGTTATGTGAGCCACGTTTGAGAGCCCAGTGGACATTCTTGCGGTGAATCTTCAGAAATTTAGCGACTTCGGAAGGAGAGTGCCCTGCCTTGCTCAGTGACGAGATTGCGGGTTGGTGCGATCTAGGGTAAGCCATTTTCCGAAAAATTAACAAACCTGCCTGAAACACTGTCCAAATACAGAAGAAATATTGAATAAACGTTTAAAGAAACTATGCGGAGAAATGGTAAAAAATTAGTCGCAAAAGTATTGATGAACATTCGCCGTCTACATCACCGCTAATTATCCTCAATCAAAGCAAATAACAGCAAAAGTTTAATTATGGCACACTCTGTATATGACGATAAATTAAAACTAACGTTCAGGAAAACACATCACATTAACAACAGAGAATAAGTTTCCGTAGCACCTATGGCATTTCATTAAGACTTTTAATGCCTTCTCCCGAAAAGCAATTGATTTATGCCTATCGGTCTTATTGCACATGCCTCACACGAAGTTACAATCTGAGAGATGGAGGCGGCGGGGGGCGGGGGGGAGGGCAAGTTATCATTGTTTCTTGACGTGGTGTGGAAGGACGTTGCTGATGAGAGCAATGACCCCTATTAAACGAGCAATACTTAATTTATCTTCAGTGACATGATCTCTCTAGCCAAGATCGCTCTGTAAGTTCCCGCTCAGTAACGTAGACGTTTTTGATTGCATTCTTCCTACCACTTTTCATTCTATTCATTATACTATCATTTTTCGCTCCGTGTAAAGTCCTTCCATCATTAAAATTCCTAAAATTGCGAGGCTGAAGCATATAATTACCCAATTTCTGTGCTCCAAAACATTCACCCGCGGCTGTGTTTGCTGTTATCGTAGTTCGCCAACATTTTGATGTGTGCTCTCATGATATTCCATAATTTGAATTCATAGTTGTACCTTTGTGCGAAGCTATGCTCGACGAATGCAAGTGAAATAAAAATGTCTAGTAAAAGTGGCAGCAAACCCCACACAGTTATGAGAGCTAGAACAGTAAAATAAAAATAATTAAAAAAACGGAAGTCACTTGTTCCTGTCGCACTTGTGTCTCTAACCGTGTCACTGTATCTCACTGCTTTTAATAATAAATATAATAAATCCCCACCATCTCGCCTGGTTTTCTATTCCAATGAATAAAAAGAAAAGCGGCCTAAATTTACCCGCTGCTGAAAGAAGCTCTTCCAAGCGCGATGAATGCTGTTTCCTTTTTTTTTCCGTGGACACGCCTAGGCCTGTGTGGCTTCGGCTCCAAAATCACTACCGCTCAGTATACTGCATAGGCTAAAGTAAACAGCTCAAAAGGCGAGCTAGAGACGTCAAGCCATGGTTGCCCAGCAAGGCTTCTTTGTTACTTGCGCTCTTCACGACTTCATTTCCGCTTAGGTGCCGTAGTGAAAACAAAGTCGGTGCCAGGTCTCGTCTTCATTCTCTTTCCTCGCGAAAGACGTAGCTTATTCCAGATGTTTAAGGTCTCGGGCACACCATGTGGACATATTTTCGGTCTTCTACAGAGGCTGAGAAAAAAAAAAGGAAAGCCCGAGCAGCTATATATTGTCCTTCGTTCAGAACGAACGACACAGAAAGAAAACAGAATAGAGCACGCACAGCTCTCGGCTGTCGGCTTCATTAAGCGTCCTTTTTATCGCACTATTATATTTTTCTTTTGGACGTCATTATGTTATTTACCAGCAGCGCAAAAAAAAACGTTTTTTTTCTTTCTTTTCTTTTTCATTGACGTCAGCGCATGGTTTCTGAAGCTTCGACGGTTGCTACAAACACAACAGGACACTCTCGCTGAGAAAGCGGAGAATAAAATATAACTTCTTTGGGCCGCTTCCATGCTCGCTTTGTACAGCCACGCATGTGCAGTGATAAAAGAAGTCAGTGTTTCGTCCATGTGTTGCAGCAATCAATGTGCTTAAGGGTTATGTAATACTTCATCCTTACGATCATTGTGCTCCACTCTCTTTCTCGGTCTATTCCCGCACCCTCTTCCCCCGTGCAGGACATACAACCAAAACTACATCTGGTTAACCTCCTTGCCTTTTTTGCATCCTTTCTGTCTCTCCTCTCTCTCTCAGTGTTATGATTGTGTATAGGGGTTTCTGGCGCAGTAGCCAGTAATGGCCAAAGATAGTCAAGGAATGGTATGATGTAGGCGATGGTGCGGTCAATCAGAAAGGATATATGTAACATGGCCTGTATACATACCTAGAACACCCGCAGTTAAGTGTGTAATATATATATATATATATATATATATATATATATATATATATATATATATATATAATACAAATATGAGCATGATACGTAGGGTGTTACTAAATGACATGTAGGAAGAACATTGAAGTTATCCTGGCAGTGGCGCTACTGACTCACCAGAGTCCGTGCTCAGTGTTACGACGTTGCCCGATATGCTAACTTTAGAATCTTCCTTTTTGTTATCTTCGACCTAGTAGACCAGGCTTCTCTCCGTTACCGTATTTTACATTCGTTAGTTTAGTTGACGTCTTTACACGTTATTACCAACCGTTCTTGCCCCTATGTGCAAAGCAATGTGCCCTTAAACGCTTCAATGCCAAAATTGCGTCATGCGCTGTCATACTACTGCTTAGAAATAACCAGATAAATTTAACAATCGGGTAGTTATTAGCTGATTGTCGCATGGTGGATAGTTAACAAGCGATTATCGTAGACAGTTCGATCTCTCCGACTGGTGAACATTTTGGCGGACACCAATAGGCTTGTTTCAAATGGCCATTTCCAAAATTTTCAGAAGGTCCCCGCGGAAACTAGTCGTATATGTAACCAGTTGTTTATGCTACTCAAAAGAATGATATTCACAATTAGAGCACCATTCTCTAACATTTCCTAACGATCAGTGATGACAGAAATTCAAGTGAAAAAATTCTAGATACGTACTTGCTATTGATAATCGCGGCATGATTAAATAGCTCTCGCAGATATGGTGTTCAAGAAACACTGTATCCATGCCCGTTAGTATTTCGTGCAATGCTTGTTTCAAAGAGAGAGAGAGAGAAATAGAAGAGAGGAAAGGCAGGGTGGTTAAACATCATCTAGGTTTGTTGCAATATACGGCAGTTCGGGGATTTTAAAAATAAATTCTGGACAGTACAATCATTCTGGTGCGAAGCTAGTTATATTTGCTATAACTGGGATTGAATTAAAGAAGGAAATAATTGCGTCTGTATTGCAAGCGTTGCTTGTTGTTATGTGTGGAAGCCAAACCACTCAACAATGAAATATCGACAACCAGCAATAGGTGGCTTGAGATACCGATTCAGGCCTTCATAAATGAATCGATCACCAGGGTGATGACTTGTTACAGGACGGTGGGTTCTGGAAGGTTTCAAAACTATCAGCCAGCCCAGCGCCGTGAACAGGAATGACTCAGAAACAGGTCTTATATAGATTTCAAGCTTTCATCGCATTATAGAGCGATGAAAGCTTGATATTGGCTATTAAGCTCCATATCCATCAGGTATCGTTACTTTCGTTTATTATCAAATACATACACACAAAATAAAAATACAGGAGAAAATAAGACAAATAGAAACAGAAAAGAAATGATGGAAAGCTTTCACAATTGCTTCGAACGTAAGAAACACACTACATATACTCTACTAATATGCACATAACTTTATAGAAAGTTGGATATCTATACAAATCATGAATATTGCAGAGTCACCGTATGTACTGTGATAAGCACGAGTACTCGCTGCTCACGTTACAAAAGTTTAACTCAAAGTAAGGTGCCAAGAAAGTCACTAATACCGTCTTCGTGGCCAGATGTGACCTTCACAAAGATATATTTGATCCTCAGTGAGATGAGTGACACAGCTTTACGCTACAGTTGCGAGTGTGATAACTCTATCGAACATCTCTTCTGGCACCTTTTACTCTGCACCACGTTAGATCACTTGAACTCAAGGTCATTCCCGGTGACAAAAGTATTCGGACCATGGCCGCTTGCCTCATTAGCCGGGAAAGCTATATGCGCATTACTGCAGTTGCTGCACTCGACAGACGTTAATGAATGACTGTAGACGAAGCGATACCCTTATCCAATCCCGGGTTTTCTTTCTTTCATCTTCTAATAGCCTTTCCTCTGTGTAGCGTAGCAAGCTGTACGTGCCTGACATCCCTGTCTTTCCTACACTTTTCCCCTCTCACTCACTTCTGGTTCCATATTATCAAACCTGCATAGCTTTTCCTTAGGATCAGTGGCAGTGCGAGCCCGTGGACCAATCCACTACCATGTTTCACTGAGTCACATTCTTCTTGACGCCCCCCGGGCCATGCAACGGTGAAGACAGGAGTACGCAAGTTACACATGTGGTGGTATCAGATCACAACCAAAAGTAACATGAGCAAATAGAACAGGACTTGACTTAACGCCGAAGCACCAGGAAGAATACCAGGCGCCCGGGAAAGAAGATTTTTCTCTATTAGCTTCTGCCTATTAATTCCCATGAGTGCACCCGTCCTACTCGCTAAGGATTCTTCTTAACACCTGATTTATGGCTGAGAAGGGTCACTTGAAACACTTTCCGGAGCCTTCTGGGATGCTTTCTTGGATGCCTTCTTTTCTGTCTCATCGCTGCTGTTGTTACGTTTGTTTGCTGTTTTTTACCAGACCGCGAATAAGCACACATGCGGAAAACAATAAATGACCATCGTAAACAGCGGTAGGTATTTTCCTGGTAAACCTGAACGAATACTGAGAGCAACTCTTTTCGTCTGCCCGTTAGTATTGTATCGCGATGGTCATTATATGAACACTCAAGGCGAACTTTTGTCATCGTCGTCGCCGTCGCCGTGATGTTCCGCATAAAGTCCAAGTGCGATGAAATGGCGCCCCACACGCCGTGTGCTGTAGGTGCGATGGAAAGCGCGCGACGGTGAGCCGATAAGGATGGTGGCTTGATGCGCACCGTCTCCTCACACACCAAATGGGAGGACAGGTGATCAAGCGCGTTAAAGGAGGAGAGCGCTCGTCTCCTCCTCTTGCTCGGCCATGACTGCGCATGGCTATTTGCGCGGCTTAGCGTATATCCGGCCCCACAGGCCGTATTTTGGAGGTTATCTGATGCGGATACAAGATTAGGGCGAGCCGAGATGGCGAGTGGCTTCCTGTGCGCCTAGTGTTGGAGGCCGCGTAATCTCAATTTTCGGAGACGAGGTAAACCGAGAAGCAGCAGGAAACGTGCACTCCCCGCGGCCGGCGCTCTTCGTAACACCGGTTTTTTGACAGCGAGTGCTCGTGGTCATCGAGTGAGATCTGTTCATGTTTGCCTCTGTGTGCGTGACACCATACTCGTTATTTTAATTTGTAAGCGAATGTCTACTGCAATTTATATGGCCGATAAAAACTAGCAACTTTACTTCTTTTAGTTTTGTTATACTTTGCTATCCCTATCAATGCTTCGCCTTTCGGGTGAAACTAAGGCATATTTTCCCAGAAATCCTTCCGAAGTGGTTTTTAAGCGTCGACAAGATAGGTTAAAAACTCGTACTGTCTGGCAACAAGAGACACTGTCCCCGGCTAACAGCTTAGATAAGTGCACCAGAACAGTGGTACAACTGCTTAACCAGTTTTTATAAACATTTTTTTACACTTTCCGCAGTCATACTGTGGCCTCTTTCTATGCTAATCCAAACATGTTGTATTCTCTCACACCCCACCTAACTACGCGGTGAAATAGGATTTAAAGAACACAGGTCGGGTCTAGTTGACTTCCGTAATATTACTGTTTGAATTCGAGTGCTAGACAAACAAACCACCGAAATTGACGAGGTGCAAGAAGTAAAAATTAAAGTTTAGGTAAACAACCACGTAAGACGATTGTATCGCGTCGGGCGAGCCTAGTTCTTCTTTCTGGGATTTTACGTGCCAAAACCAGTTCTGATTATGAGGCATGCCGTAGTGGAGAGCTCCGGATTAATTTTGACCACCTGAGGTTCTTTAACGTGCACTACAACGCAAGCACACGGGCGTTTTTGCATTTCGGCTCCATCGCAAGGATTCGATCTCGCGATCTCGTGCTCAGCAGCTCAACGCCTTAGCTGACTGAGCCACCGCGGCGGGTAAGGGCGAGTCTTGTAAGTATAGTGAAACAGATAACGCTAACTCTTAAATGAAAGACACCAGCCAGCTTTGCAGTTTACATTACCAGCATAAGGCAAACACAGCCAAACGCTGAGACAAAACTCTGAGAAGGAATGTCCTGTGAAATAGGGCGGCATAGCAGACTTATGCTTGCTATCTTCCTCAGCGTAGGTTACTACAGGTGAGATACCCAGCATGCTCTACATAAACTATGTTCTACAAAAATATGTGCTGCGTAAAGCATATAGAGGTTAAACATAACGCCCGTTCAATTACTAGGCAATCTGCTGTGACTACAACGACAGCCGCATTTTATCGACATCAATCGACCCCTGCCAACCCACCTCGAGAGCGTGGTGAGCACACAGCAGACGTGAATTCTCGAGGGCCTCATCCTTCTTACGTCGCGTTTTTATCTTTGTTCCCATCTGCTGCTGACAGCCTGGTCGACACTCTCGATCATCTGCCCTGCCAAATAGCCCCGGTAGCTGCTCCTCAAAAGAAAATAAAACTGAGATGACAAAGGGCAACAAAGTAGGCCTCTCGAAGTCATATGTAGTTTCTGATGCATTACATCTTCGGCATAAAAAACGAATAAAACGGCATACTTAGTTTTCACATCTGTGTAAAAGAGTGTTGAGAGGAGGACCGATTCACTTCCTTGCAGTACTCCACACGTTACCACTCTTTGACACCTTCTCTCCGGTACGTCACCGCTTCAGCCAGGGACCTCTGGATCGTGGAGCCTTTCATAGAACTAGACTACCTTTGCATTATGCACTGTAAAAACGTTCCCATTCGTTTCAAGCATTTATTTCTGTCAAATATTGCACTGTGCCTGTACAGGACGAAACCGTTGAGATTCCGTTTAACAAGCCACGCGCATGCGAACTGTCTGAAGCGGGACGATGAAAAGACGAGCAAAAGGCTGAGAGCGCAGTAGCTGCAGCAAAAGTCGTGGAGGCTCGCACAACCCGCACGCGCAATTTTTTTTTGCCGCATGCATCAACAATCCTGGGCTCCGCTGTAGCAGATGTGGCAGGTAGCATTCTGCAGTGTCTGCGGCTTGGGTGGAAAAGTGAGCGACTGAGCGTGCAAGCGGTGGAGGCCAGCAGATTTCTATTTTTTCACCACTTGACTAGATCTAGGACTGTGTCTTTTAGGCCTGCTAAGTAGCTACAGTTTGGTAGGTACGCTGTTAGAGTTGTTTGAGTGTTTTGAGAGTTGCGCTTACCTAAAAAAACTGCCGCTAGTGAAGTTAAAAGCAATGCTTTGCATCTGTAGTACAACACAAGCATTGGTGTTGCGTTCCTCAATGATAATGTTGCCTTTGAGCGAGCCGTTATCTGACTAACATGCTGTGTTATTGGCTGTTCCCGTAGCAAGTATATTGTGCAACTTTTTTTTTTTTTTTTTTTTTTTTTTTTTTTTTTTACAGCGAAGCTGTTTATGGCTAGGGTCCCGTGCATCTTTGTTCTGTGCGAGCGACAATGTGGGCCGATCCTGGTCATAGTGCAGAAAGGGTCCAAGCGAAATGGCACATAACCCTGTGGACTCCGCGTAGTGGCCTCTGGGACCTGTAGCGCGCCCTTGAACTACCCTTGTCACAAGTGAGACCCAAAGAGGCCTCAGGAACAAGGGTAACAACAGATACTACGATCGGATCTTGGCCCGAAAGGCCGACCCGCGTAGGCCATTTCTACGTTTGCACCACCCTCTCTTTGTCGGCGTTCCAATCGCTCGCGTGCCTATTCTCCGGCCGCTCTCCCGGGGCGGCGGCACCATTACGCGTGTATATTATACAAGGTGCCATTCTCCATATAGAATTTTACTTTTCTTCGTCGTAATGGGGAGGCCGCGTGTAGTGCGCGCTCCCTAGAAGGTACGCGCCTACGAAGAGCGACGAGAACAAAGACAACAATGTGATCGGCGGCGGCGGGTGGCAAACACCACCGAAGATAGTGCACCACCGATCACGAATAACTGTGTGCGCGTGTGTGTGTGTTTGTGCCTCTCGTCGCGATGACCACTACCGCCGCTCAAGGAGGCGGACGTTATTTGCGTAAAAATTGAAATGCATTATCGACTAATTAACAAAAATGCACTAATTAGGTTTTCAATTGATTACCTCATGGCCCATATTGCAATTTACAAATTCTAGCCGTGGAGTTCGCAAGGCGGATCCACTTGGAACTAATTCGCAGGATGACACCAGTTTCGAGATATTACTTTCCGAACTTTGCGGAGAAATGTATTGGCATTCCAGTTACTTTCTTAAATAGACGCCGTTTTATGCATTGAAGCACAAAATTAACTGGTGCACAAACTTAATTAGTTTTTTTCTTAATTAGACGATAATGTATTTCAATTTTTTATGCAAATAATGTCCGCCTCTTCGAGTAAACCAGCTCACGAACTAGAGTTGTGCTATTTGCCGCAGGCAACCTTCAAACATTTTCGAAAGTGTTCGCTGAAACACTCTAAATATCTATTTCAACCATAACTCCGATATTTATGCATTCTGCTATTCTTCTTTTATTGTTATTATTGTTTCTCACCAAGAGTAATCTAGTATTAGCCGCCGTGGTGGCGTAGTGGCTTTGGTGTTGCGCCGCTAAGCTCAAGATTGCGGGATGAAATCCCGGCAGCGGCGGCCGCATTTCTCATTGGGGCGAAATGAAGAACACCCGTTCACAATGAAGTCTGGGCGCATTAAAGAACTCTAGGTGGTAAAAATTCACCCGGAGAGCCCCACTACGGCGTGCGTCATTATCAGATCGGGGTGTTGGCACGTAAAACCCAAGATTTTAATTTAATTTTAATATTTTATACACGTTTTGCTCTCTTCCCTTTCCCAATGTCCCTCCCACACAGGAGTCTGTAAGTTACTATGAATGAATGAATGCATGAGTGAATGAATAAAAAAATAAAAGTCGCAGTTTCGCCCGAAAGCTGAAGCATCGATTGTGAAATCAAATTATATAGTGGTCAGCTATACAAAGTAAGGATAGTAGCTTCATCGCCCGTATTACCTTGAAAACATAGGCCCACTAACTAAATTAACAAGCATGGTGTCACGCGCGTACAAGCTAACATGAAAGCGCCTGACTCGATGACCGCGTAAACTCGCTGTCAAAACGCTGGAGTGAGTCAGCGCGGCGGCAGCAGCGAGCGAATTGAGCTTCGTGCCGGCGCTCGCATCAACGCGATCTTCGCTGCGAAAACACAAGGAAGGTAGGCTCTGCCCTACCGCAGAGCCGCGCCGCCGGGCGATGGCGGTTACCGATTCAGATTACCGCACACCAAAGCACAGAATCGTAGATTTAGAGACCCGCCACTTGAGCACGACTTTGGCGAAATTCTTGGAAACCCGGAAGTAGAAAGCGGAAGTAATGACGTCACACACAAGAAGATGGCGTGATATTTATTCGGCAAATTAATGGAAAACAGTTGTCCGGCATAGGCTGAACATCTGCCTAGCAGAGCGGATGTGACGTCACTCCCTCCTCTCTCGCGTCGCCTCTCCCGGCGCGCACCTGCTCGCTCGCTCGCTAGCAACAGCTGCGCGCGCGTGCTCGTAACATGGTCTGACATCAGCACCGGAGAGGGCGTATAATGTGCACTGCGTGCGCTGCTCGCTAGGGGGCTACGCCCCTGCAGGTGGCACTAAAGCCCCTTGATAATCCGCTTTTTCACGGCGCCACGGCGCATGCGCCCTGCCCTGGCGGATTAGTCGCGACACGTTTTGGAAGGGTCGCACGCGCGGCCATGCGGCCCCGTCTCGGGGAAACGTCCCCCGAAAAAAAAAAAAAGCGCTCGCACGCGCGCTACTGCAAGTGCAAACTCGTGCTGTGTACCTCGTTGAAACTTCACTGGTAGCGGTACCGAAAACGTGCGTAGCGTAAGACTGCAACTCCACTTTTAACAGAAAGCGGTGAGGGCTTCGTCCAGACTGCACAGGGAACCACGTTGTTGCCGCCTTGCATTGATGGCTGTAATAGCAAATTTATCGATAAACCCCTGCGTTACACTTGGACGACACTTAAAAACACGTTGCTGACGAAGACTTTTTGCAGCGTTGGTCCTCGCTTGCTGGTAGTGGCAGCGGGTGCCCGACTCACGTACTCGTTCAAGGCGCGGTCACACTGGGCCGATACGAGACCGACAAGACGCGCACGCCTACGATTGGCCGAATATTCAGCACTGTGTCGCTGAGACTATTTTATCATACCAGGCCTACAAGACGTAACCGACGAGCACGAGTTGTCGTACTGCGACGGGCTTTCTTGTCGACGGCACCGATAAAATCAGCGTGTCGACCATCAATCGACCGAACCCCGCGCGATCGGCCGTCGAACCGATAACGCGATACACGCAACGGCTTCGTTAGTATATATAAATAATCGCGCTCAAAGTGAGCCAAGACATGCCTACGAAGTTGAAATGCACAAGATTCGACCCTCTCAATCCATGCACATAAGTTTGAGCCAATGTTGATCCTGTTCAGCGAAGGCTAATTAGGCCTGGCGCCGTCGTGTTCGCGCACCCGCTACCGGCGGACCGGTACTGAAAAGTAAGCAAGTTATAATGAAGGAAACTGTGTTTATAGTCCAATTCTAGCCTTAGCGATTTGAAATAAACTACCCTTCGCTTCGATCGTTGCGTACACAATGAGCTGCGAGCGGGGACACAGCGCTGTGCCCAACGCCTGTGCCAACATCTGTACGTCACCGTTCCCGCAGGCTGCCGGTCGTATTCGCAACGTAGATGGGAGGGGGGGTTTACGTGTTGGCATGCTGACACATTTCTTAATTCCTGAGATGTACTCTTTATCTCTGCGTCAAACCCGAAACAAGAGACGGTACATTCGGCACAGCAGCATAAACAGCCGCTTCGCTCAGTTATATACCAACGGTGTCAGCGATGGCATCCGCGTTTTTGCGGGAGAACAACACGGCCTTTAAATGAGCGCTTATGCGAGCACAGTTTGCTCTAATAATGCTTTATGACACGCGCAAACTAACTATCGCGAAGTTAAAGAAAAGCGAGAATCAGTAATAAATTAACAGCCCAATATTTGTAGCTGGATCACAGTGGCCATTGTTTAAGTGGCTCAGCCGCTCATACTGACTCATCTCACGATGGAACAACGCGGTTCATATGAGCAGATATGTGTGTTTTATTCTACGTTTTGACATTCTTTTATATCAGCGCCTTTTCATATATGCACATTTCCCCCATTTTTTGACGCTAACAACGATCTGTGGCTGTAGATGCCGATGTAAGCAAGTGCATCGATTTGTTAAATCCGACGCGGAAGGCTGCGCACTCGAAAACATCTTCTTTTTGTGAAATGTCTAAAGAATGTGTAAAAAGAATTTAAAAAAAGCGAGGTGCAAGTGCAGGAGTTAGCGCCAACAAACTCCAAAGCAGCCGCTACGGCAGAGGGAACTCAGCGTGCCTTTATCGGCCGCACTGTAAACAAAACAGCACAGTCAGGCCGGCTCACCCTACATGTATATAGTTGGTGAGTGCTACATGGCTTCCAGGAACGACATGCTGCCCCCCAGAAGCCATTAATAATTATTCGCGATCCACGAAACGCACAACCGATGCGCACTTAACACGGGCGCAGGTTCACAAATCAACCGGCGAAAGCCCCAGCACCCTACCAAAACGTTTCCAGCGGCGCGCGGCAGAAGGCAGCACAGGAAAATGAAAAAGGTGGATTATCAAGGGGACTTTAGATGGAACGCGCTGCGCTTATTCCTCGCCCTTCCTCGCTCCTCGCCCGCATATCGTGCCAGGCAAAAGGCGTTCGCTCATTTGCTCTTCCGAGTTCGGTTCGTGCGTTGCGTTCGCCACGGAAGTGGTCGACGAGGAAGCCACCCGGCCAAGCACAGACTACCCACAGGCAGAAGACCTATATACAGACGATGGTTCTCTGTGTCTGTGTCGTTCTTTCAAAACATATGCACACAAAGTTCAACTAGGGACACCAACGCCAAGGTGCGAGTGCCACTAAGAGACACCGAAGTCTAACATTAGGGTCGCCTACCGTTTTTGTTTTCGAATGCCTGTTAAATTAATTTTGTTGCCGGGATGATATGAGTTTATTGATGACTTTATTTGATATTATTTTCAAATATAGATTCGCGACTTTAGATGACACCAGCTACTTCTCTTAGCATGGTGAAAACGAAATGAAATCCCAAAAAGCTAAAAAAAAACAGTTATGAATACTAAGATTACGAGCACACGCAGAGTTCTCCACTCGAGTCAGGAAAGAGACACGAGACGAAAGCAACGATTGAGAAATGAGCAAAACTTATTCGACATTCATTCAATAAGGCTTGATTATAGCTCGTTGAAATGTGGCGAAGCCCTTTCGAAAAGGAAACTCACACGTTGCCCGTATTCAGGACCTTGCGTGTAATCTAAGAAGTAGAACAGCATATCATACTTGTGAAATGCAGCAAGCGCTGCGATGTCTATAGGAAAGAGATCGAATATAACCTGACGTTGAAGATTATGGTGCAGATTCCTTTATATCTGTTGAGGGTGGCAGAAGTGCAGGTCATGTGGCTGTCGCCTCGCCACGAAAAGACAGGAATAGAAGGGTGTCGCCTATCTTAGGAGATACGCAAGATTTGAAACTCGTTAGTTAGCACATTCTTTTGTGGCGTTTCGCAGCTTTTGTCAACCCTGTTGATTGCACGTCTTCTTCTCTTTAGGGGGAGAGGGAGGTCAGAGGGGGTTCTATGTTTTGTTCTTGTAAACCGGACTATTTATATACCTGCTGTTGTCAAAATAGAACGTTAGTTGCTGTCGTCCTTTTAGTACATTTTTTTACAGCGAAGCTCTATACCTCTACCACCACATGACGTTGTTATGTCTATGGGCAAAAATGGGGACCGATCCTGGAAGTTGTGCAATACCGGGCCCACCCACGGCGAAGGTGAAACAGGCTTCAAGCACTCCGCCCCCATTAATAATAATAATAATATATTTATTGCCACAACAGGTATACAGAGTTGTCATCAGGCCGGTCTAAGCCAAAAAGAGCTTGTGGGACATGGCCCTGCAGATTTGGCAAAGCAGTGCAAAAATAGGAGAACATTGAGATATCAAAGTAACGTTGTTACGTAAAGAGGGCGCGACATTACATTTGGATGCGCAAATTTATTACAACAGTGCATAGAGTTCAAGCTTTACCAATAACAAAAACCTAAAAAACTTACAAACAGACACACAAACTGCAAGATTAAACTCTTTAAAAGAATTGCCACATAAAATTAGCAACTACATAAACATAGCAACTGAAAGAGTTGCTAGACCGTGGTAACGTCACTACATGATTTCTATGCTGTTGGATACTTTTCCACTCGGAGTAACTTACGCAACCACAATCTTTACCGGGAAAAACACGCCGGAGAAGGAACGCTGTAAACGACACCCACAACGATTACCCACTGTGACGTCACTCGGATTCAAACACGTGGCTCTACAAAGAGTGAAACCAGAGAGACTGGTTTCACGAGGGTTTTGAATGACGTCAACCCCCTTCGAAGAAGCTGCAAACCTAACCTTTACCGGAACGCGTTGGAGGGTGCTCCGATTGTTCACACGTGCCTTATCATCCATCATGTGGTTTTGATGCTTGTTTGGTGGTTTTTCTTTCGAAAACGAGTGCTGAGCTGTATGCTGAATGCCTGATTTCAAAGGAGATATGCTGTTTGTATTCAATTTCTAGCCTTGCGTCTTTTGCTTATGCCTACACAAAAATTTCCTTGGCTGGTAGAAGTGTACAGCTTCGCTGTAAAAATGAGAAACGGCCCTAATCCTTGACTTAGGCATCTGATAGTGGCACTCGCAACTCGGCGTTGGTGTACCCTGGTGTACAACGGAAAACCAAACTCGGAGGACGTGAGCTAACGGAACTGGCGGTAAGCCTCCGCGCACAGAGGAGCGGGCGAGTGAGCGAAGTAGGGTGAGGAGGGCCTGACGCATAGTCCCCTAGCGGATGGCGCACCTTACGCGCCCCTCCGTCGCTGCCGTGAGAGCATGTAACGAGCGGCGGCGCGCAGATGGTGCGCGCGCGCGAGCGACGTAGGAAGGTGCGCGCCAGGAGAGGAGAAGCGAGAGAGGAGGGAGTGACGTCACCCCTCCGCTGTGTTAGGTTGGCCTTCACTCTGTGTCAGGCGGTGTATAGCTCTAATTAGCTTGTTTCTTTAATTAGTAATGAGAGGGTACTCCTGGTTTGAGCGTGACGTCACTTCTGGTCTTGTAGCTTCACGGGAACCTGTACTGATGCGCTGGGTATCTAAAGCGTACGATTGTGTGCTTTGGAGCCTTTGGTGTACGGTAATTAGACTTTCTTTAATTGTTTCTAAGTATTCCTGACACTTGATTAGCTCTTTACTGTACTAAGCCTCTGCTCTGATGTCAGATCTGTCATCAACCCTAAGTATAACCATCGATATGTACCTGTTTTTATTTATTTATTTTTCATTTCGTCCCCCCTCTATAGCAAACCGGAAGTCGGCCCTTAACCGGAAAGTTGCTGCGCAAGAAACGTTTAGTGGCACTTGATGCTCGTGCCACTAAAATAGAGTTGCTCGATTGTTTTGGCCTCACCGCACGCTGAGCAGGCCCGGGAGGGAGCCCGACCTTTGCTGTACCTGCGGGATGCAGTACAGGAGCAGCTGATCCGGAGCCGCCTTAGGAGATACTGCTCCTGGCTTGTGAGGCCGTGATCAGGAAGGGGACGCTCAACCGCTGGCGACGCGCCGATTCCGATGATGCGCCCTAATGTGCCGGTGCAACGTGTGCGTTGCATATATAGTCGAAGGCCGTTACAGCGGTGCTGACGGGTATAGCAGTGCTAACGGGTACATCGGTGCTGACGGGTACTGCGGCGTAGTGTGCTGCCTTTGCCAGGGCGTCACCTCCTCGTTGCACTGGACGCCGACGTTAGAGGAAGCCACGGCAGCGACAGCTTCAAGCATTGTCACGTTACTGTTAACAGAGTGTCATAAAGATGGCAAGAGAGATAATTATCTTGTAATGAGTACGCCACCGGTTTGAAAGGAGAACCACTACGGAAAAGATATAGGGAAAAAATGTGGGTTTCCATACTTATCGGAAACGAAATACTGTTGACAATATTATCCGACTATTTTACGTAAGTTGTCTCCACCAAAAACGCAGTCATGTATAAGTAAAAAGAAACATGCTTAATACTGAACTTGTTAGGAATGCTACTTAAGCATAACAATTGTCGCAAGTGCTAAAGAAAGCGTTGATCGAAATTAAGTAGAACACTTTGAGCCGGTGAAGGGGTTCCTTGCTATGGCTTCCAAGCAGAGTTGTATTTCTCAGTTCGGTTCCGAAGAAATGCTAGTGATATTTCTGTAGCGTATAGAAGCTGGGAAAAACATGAAAAGAAGAAACACTAAGATCCTGAAGGAAATATTACGTAGAATACGTATAGTAGAACGAGGAGGAGGACAGACTTGCTGCATGTATGCAGCAAGTCTATGAAACAATTCGGTTTTCCTCAGGACTTCATAGACATCATCAAATTACTATATAAAGATATTACAAAAATACCTCGATTGTTTACGTGCCAAATATAAACATCACTTGAGAGAGATAAGACAAAACGAAAAACGTCACACAGAAACACAGCAATGTGATCAAATGAACTTAAGTCAACCAGTTCATGAACTAAACAAAGACACCGAAGGAAAGAAAAGAATAGAAGCTATACGGACAGACAAAGGTGAAATCACCACAAATGAAGAATCTATTAAGGAAGTACTCCTTGATCACTTTCAAAAAGTATTACAAGGAATCAACCCCATACAAGATAGCAATGCAACCAGATTATTTGAAAACCTTCCACAAGTACAATGAGAAGACCACGATCAACTGTGTGCCCCGGCCACCAAAGAAGAAGTATTTCAAACAATCAAGAAAATGACGCGAGAAACAGCACCAGGACCAGACGGTATTTTGACAGGATTCTACCTTACCTTTTTCGACATAATCGGACAAAGACTAGTAAAAATGATAAACAATTTTATCATTCAAATGAAGAAACCTCCTTCTTTCGCAAATGGAAGAATTATTCTACTAGCTAAACCAAACAATGACCTACTAGATGTGAATGGGTGGAGACCCGTCACATTACTAAACACAGACTATAAAATAGCAGCTAAGATCTTAACAAATAGACTAAATGATGTATTGCCAATGATTATATCAGAATTACAAGCAGCAGCAGTTCCAGGGAGATCGATATTCGCGTCTTTGACTTTAACACGCGATATATTCACTTATGTCAAACAAAAACAAATTAAAGGATGCCTTCATTACGATAGATCAAGAAAAAGCATACGATAAAGTGAACCATCATTATATATATGAGACTATGAAACAATTCGGTTTTCCTCAGGACTTCATAGACATCATCAAATTACTATATAAAGATATTACAAGTGAAATACAAATTAACAACACGCTCACAGATTGTTTCTCGGTTACGAGAGGGGTGCGACAAGGTTGTTCACTCTCACCAGGACTCTTTGTTTTGACTTTGGATCCGCTACTGAGAAGAGTCGACCAAGAAAAAAGAATGAGAGGTTTCCCGTTGCCAGCATTGGGGGAAATAAAAATTTCAGCCTTTGCGGATGATATATCTTTATTTATTAAAGATGAATGCAGCTACCAGACATTTCTGCAAATCTTCGAAGAGTATACTATAATATCTGGAGCAAGAATTAATAAAAAAAAGCAAAGCACTGCGATTTGGGGATTTCAGAGAAGAATCACTTGGTGAAGTACAATTTGCGCAAGCTGCAAAAGTTCTCGGACTGTGGTTTCAACCGGGAGACATTTCGTCAAAAATTTGGGACGAACCCCTAAAGAAAGCTGCCCAAGTGGCCGAAAACCCACGCCATCAAGATTTAAGCCTAATAGAGAAGGCGGAAGTAGTGAAAACAAAACTATGTTCTCCTGCCTTCTATGTAGCGAGAATCGTAAAAATGCCTCGACTGGTTGCAAACAGACTGACTGCCCTCATAGGGAGCTTCCTTTGGGGAAAGAAACCAGCACCAGTTACAAAAACAGTTACTAGAATACCCCCATCACGAGGGGGTTTAGGAATACCAAACGTTTCTCTAACAGCACGAACTCTGGCAGCAAAAACAGTAAGCTCATTAATTCACGAGAATAACTTCCTTGGAAAACCTTTACTGAGATATTGGATTAGCACTCTTGATCGCTTTGTCACAACAGAGACTTGGAAAGACCCGAGAGCCGAAATCCCGCTTCTATTTTACAAAGAAGCAGTGAACACAAAAAAAGCGATCGAGGAACTCTGTCCAGAAACCCCACTAGCAGACATAAAGACCGCAGAAATAAGCGCTACAATGGCTCTGAAGGAGTTGAATATGGAAGATGTACCAAAAAGTCTACCACATAAGTGGAAATTTTGGAAAATTTTGGGAGGTGGGGGGAAGCTCATAAATGTATAGAATGAACTGGCTGGGGAAGGAGGAACATGTCCTCCCCCACAGTAACCGAATAATTCACAGTGTTTAGCGTTTATACACCTCTACACAGAAAAGGGAGGTAGAGAGAAGTGATCAGGAGAAGTCAGGGATGTTGACCAGGCTGAGCTCGATTCGCTTCCTTGCACTGGGGAAAAGGGGAGAAGGGATCGATTGATTCCCAAAGCAACTCCTGAGGCTATGAGAGACGCCGTAGTGGAGGACTCTTGGTTTATTTATGCCACCAGGGTTTCTCTAACGCTGCTCGTAAATCTAACTACACGAGTGTTATTGCACTTCAACTCCGTCGAAATATGGCAGCCGTGGATGTTGAATCAAACCCGTGACCTAGAGCTCAGCAGCAGAATACCACAGCCACTGAGCTGTCATGGCGGGTCCCCTGTAACTTGAGCAAAACATTTAAAATATGCAAATGTCACGTAGCTGGACAGAACCAAGGTAATGTTGTTTGCCGTTGCTTGGAGATACTCGGATTTTTTCTTGCAGTCCACCTAATTAACAATAATCACAGACCCATGGAAAGATTGCAGAAACTATCTAAGGGGCAGAATTGGAGCACAAGCGCTCCTAATACTTGTCGGGGCTGGATGGGACCCCACGGTTCAATACATCCAAACTGTGACCTGGGCACCGTGAAAGGGGGGCGTCACCGGGAACCTGCATGCGGATGAGGCGGCTCGAGGCTTTACAAATCACCGTGCCGCCCCGGACTCTGCAATAGAGGACCCTACACCCCCAGACCCTTGCTTTGCAACAATTCTGAAATACTTTAGAGAAAATAGAAAAATCTCTCCACCCCCGCACGGCAAACTCAGCGCTGCGGAGGCAACCAGTGTGGCGAAGATTACAGACGAACACCTACATAAATCAGCACACACTCCACCTGATATACCCCACGGCATACAAAGACATATGCCTGTGGTGTGCAGCAACACCAACACTCTTTCACATCACGTGGGAGTGTGCAGAACACGGAAAAGAACACGAAACAAATGGCACGTGGAATGAATGGGGGGCGCTGCTGTCTAGCCCGGCCATGGAAGGTCCGCTACGACTGATCCAATGAGCCGAGCGGATGACCCGTGCTAGTGGGGCCTTGGAATAGGGGCCCCGTCCTGCTGGATAAACTCCGTTTTTCCCCCACTACCCCCTCTGGGGGACTGGGGTAGGAGCCCGTCCGGTTTGTGTATATAATAAAGTTTTACTATTATTACTCCACGTAATTGCATAATTAGCCTCAATTAAGTAATCAACTTTTCAAATATTACAATTAGATTACGCATGTTAATGAGAAAATTGTAGAGCAACATGAACACTATTTTGTTGCTCAATACGTGCTACATTAAAATGTTTTTTTCAAGCACGATAGAAGCCTGCGAATACATACAAAATTGCCGCGCGACTAGCCGCTCAAGGCACTACAATTTTCTCGTTGACACTTTTCTTATAATTATATTATTTGAGAAGTTGCTAAATAAATTAAGACTAATTAGTTAATTAGGCGGAAAGCAAGAAATAATCTGAGTATCTCCAAGCGACGGCAAAACACATTACTTTTATTCTGTCCAGCTACGTGGCATTTGCATATTTTCAAAGGTTAGCTCAACTTACGTGGGACATCCCATATAGCATTGGAACGTCTTACCGTTACATCGGTATAGCCTCGATGTTTTCCTTTTCTCCATTTAGAGGTGTAGTGACTCATCAGTATACTTTGTTGTCTCTTTATGTTTTATCTCACATCACGCCTGCTTTTATCATTCTTTAATTCCTATACCCCTTATCGCAATACAGTGTGCCCTGCCGGTTTTACGGTGGCAAACCTACGTGTCCTCTTCCCATCCTTGATGCCTGCCTTTGTCGCCTATTATTATCCAAGTTAGGTGTACTTCAAGGCAGTCGTAAGGAGAAAGGCCGACAACCGAATTATAAGGAAACGAAGCTAAGCGGACGAATGGCGCACGGAAGGGGGCACATTCTTTGCTTCGGACGTGGCTTTTAGCTCATGTTTACAACTTTTCTTCTCTAATGTAAAGGAATGTAAACAAGTAACTTCGCCCTAGATCATCTTGAGAACAAGAAATAACTTGGCATATTTGTGCGACTTTTGTAGAATCAGATTCGTAATTCTACGAACACTGAGCTAGAGGCAAAAAAAAAAAAAATACTGTGGGGCCCGGCGCACTCCTTGTTAGGGCTGTTTCACGTGGCCTAATTGGAGGCCAAAAACAACATGCTAATTGTGCTAGGCGACTTCAACGCGATGCATCCGACTTGGGGTTGCAACCTCACTTCAAAGAAAGGAAACGCCATCCACTCGCTCCTTCAAGCAGTCACACTCCTCACATGCTCCTCCGCCGCCGCGCCATCGACGGTGCCACTGCGCGTTGCATAGCGCAGCTTGCAACACCGACACCGCGTTCCAGCAGACCCGCTCCGTCAATGCGGTCACCTTGCTTCGCGCCGCAATTCTGGCTTTGCTTAGTCATGACAACACTTTGTGAAGCTGGGCCATGATGGCACACTGATTATAAAGATCATGTCGCCGCTACGGCGACAAACCCAACTCTCGTAGACTTCGCACTGAGTAAATATAACAGGGGACGGCCGAAGAAGTACAAGACTCCGGAAGAAGAAGCCGCTCAGCTGGAAGCTCGTCGTGCCGCCCGCCGAGAACGAATGCGGCGATTGTGTGCTCATCCAGAGTATCATTCGGAGTATCCTCCGGAGCCTAGCAAAACTTAGCCGAACGTAGCAACACTTAGCCGAGCCTAGCTAAAGTGGAAGAAGCTAGGTGATCACAAGCTCCGCTGTTTCTCTAGCCTTGCACAAATTAGTGCAAGCTGAGCAATTTTTTTTCTTTTTCTTCTTTTTTTCTATTTGTTTTTTTTTTTTTTTGGCACCGCGGTTGCCGAGTGTGCAATCCTAAATGTTCGATACCTTCTCAAGTCCCGCAACCCATTCTACCTATTCTGGTTTCTATAAGACAACAAAATGAAAAAAATATTTATTGGCCTCGATCGTATTGGCATCGTAACAATGCAGGCACAGGTGTGGATGAAACAGGTGTGAATACTGCGTGAGTATGGGGCGAACTTGGGCTTGGTTACGTCGGGAATCGCGCTGTGCCGACAAATGTAAAAGCTGTCACGAAAAGTTGCTCCCATCGCTACATGGAGGAAAAAAAAAAAAAAGAAACCCGGTAACGCTTTCGAGCGTTTTTCCGTTTCCGGTTCCTCTGGAACGCTTTCGCAGCGCTTCCGCATTTTCCTCCACACAGGGCGCAACGCTCCAAGCTACAGCCACTGCACCGGCGCTTATGATTAGGCCACTGATTACAATTACCATTCTGTACTTAACACTTTTAAATATTTAGGGACACTTCCATCGGTTGACTGCCCCTTCCAATTTATACGTAGCAGCTGGTAAGGCTGCGAAAGCCATGCAATTAGCGCGGTCACAGAAATTTATCACTCAGCACTTTTTGTATCGAACTGGTCTTTGATTTGCAAGGTATTCTACAGAATATGTTCTTGATATATTAAAACTGGTTCTATGCCGTATAGAGTTAACGTTACATCAAATTACTTACTATTTGTTGTTCTCAGTATGTAATGCACTATGTTTTGGTGGCGAATGCAGGCATATTCAGATTTCCTAATTGTCCCGGTGCACGCACTACTTTTCAGTGGTCAATGCAGAGTAGGAAAAATTTCTCTATAATTTCCGAAGCGCTGCTTGCCATGTAGGAAATGGAGAAAAATCGTAATGGCTCTATCGTGTCCTGTATGTGTGCAGTTTCCGCATCGCTGTGCGCTCTGTCTAGTTCGCCTGTGTAATTCTGCACTTCTTAATGACAAATTGAACGACATAGCTACACTTTATCGCTTATTGTAGAGAGGTGTACCCGCAGAGCAATTAACGGCATCTAGTTGCAAGGCTAGATCAACCTGCAGCCAACAACCTCCTCCTCCTTCTCCTCCTCTTCCTCAAGCAGAAATGTTCAGCCATTTGCTTTCAGTAAAAGTTTTTAAGTTTATTTGTCTTTACGTCCCCTATGGCAACTTGGAAAATTTCTGCTGTGGCCTCATTGCACCTACAATTTCCATTTTCTTCCCCAGAATGTTTCACCTAAAAACACACTTTTGCGACGTTTCATTTTGATTTGCTGAGTATTTCGTTGAGGGCAAACGTTTCAGTACTCGGCAAGCATTGACAAGAACGACAACTGGCACAGACTTGATAATATTTTTACCATGCACCCAAAGCACTAGCAACATCAAAGATTTTTTCGGATCTGTTCTTTTTCTCAGCTACCTCTTCCCTTACCAAAGTGTAGGGTAGCCAACCGGCAACATCCTTAGTTAACATCCCTGCCGTTTCCTGTTTGTGTTTGATCTTTGATCTCGCTTTGTGCACCTCTCTCTGCGAATCTGTTTGGTTGGAAGTAGATCAAAGTAACTTTCAATCAAGCAGTAACTTGTTGCCGACCAATCGTAATATTATAATTGCGTCCATCTATCGCTCACCTTCGTCTTCTTATATTGAGTTCTGCAGAGAATTCGAGCAGTTATTGAACAAGGCAATTGACGAGAACAAGGATATTATAATTTGCGGTGACATTAACATCAATATAATTGACCCTAACAGTCAGTCATGCTCCGAGTACGTTAGCACTTTTCCTAGCTGTGAAATTTCTTCGCTAATTCATACTCCAACTCGGTGTGAACAAGGTGGTTCTAGCACTTTAATAGATCATATCCTTTCCAGCTTACCTACTGATAATACCACGGCCGGTGTAGTGAACTATGATATAACAGATCATTATCCCATATTTTTTTTTGCGCAGGCTCCGTAACATCTAGGCTATCTAGAAAAAACACCAGGTCATTCTTTGATTCAGATAAATTCATTCACCTCATCCGTGCGACTGACTGGACTGACGTGTTTCAGGAGCAATGCGCAGAAAAATCTTTTGCATCTTTTTCTGCGAAGATATCAGAGTGTACTAACTTATGCATAACTAACTTCACCGTGACGCGCTGGTTCAGTACACCAAGAAAGCCTTGGATTAGCAACAGTTTAATGCGGTCCATAGTAAAAAAAGACAACCTTCCCAAGAAGCTCAAAGCTCAGCCATTTAATAACACATTGCGTTCACGATTCAAAGCATATTCAAATGTACTTGCAGCCACCCTAAAATGTGCTAAGCGTAATTACTACGAAAACAAGATTAGACAAAATGGAAACGACACCAGACGAAACTGGCAAGTTATTAAAGAATTTTTAAATGCTAATACCACCGATCATGGCATATCATGCGTCAGCTACAACTCAGTTAATTTAACCGACCCTAAGGACATCGCAAACGCTTTCAGTAACCATTTTAGCACTCTAGATGATCTACAGCATGAACCACCGTTACCTAGTTTACCACGCAGGCCCTATTCATTTTACTTATACCCTACAACTTCACAAGAAGTTTGTAGTATCATAACATCACTCAAAACAACTGGTCCTGGCCTTGATCTCATCCGACCGTCTAACATTAAGCTTGTGCATAAAGAAATTTCACCGGTACTTGCCGACGTTATAAATAAATTATTTAAGGATGGTGACTTTCCCAAAAGCCTCAAAATGGGTAAGGTAATCCCAATTTTTAAAAAAGGTAATCATGAGTGTTTGAATAATTATCGTCCTATTTGCATTTTGTCTTTTTTTAGCAAGGTAATTGAAAAGCTTATTCACAAACGTTTAACTAATTACTTATCCAAATTTAAGCTATTATCTCCTTATCAATTTGGTTTTAGAGAGCATTTGTCAACTGAACTTGCACTTATTACGTTTACTGACAAAGTTAAATTAGCTATAAACGAAGGCCTATTAGTCGGTGCTCTCTTTATTGATTTCACTAAAGCGTTCGATACAATTAACCACCTCATCCTCCTACAGAAACTAGAATCTTATGGCATTTCTGGCCCGCCTTTGCAGTTAATTCGTGACTACCTAACAGACCGACCACAAATAGTCCAAGTGAATAGTTCCTTCTCTTCACCTAAAATTATTAACAGAGGCGTCCCTCAGGGATCAATACTTAGGCCATTGTTATTTTTATTGTTCATTATTGATTTGCCTCAAATATTAACGCATGCTCACTGCCTTCTCTATGCTGATGACACAACCATTTTCGTATCCGACAAAAATTCCGTCACACTACTAAACAAACTAAACAATGATCTCGCTAATGTGCATGCATGGTGCCTGAAAAACACATTATACATCAATCCATCGAAGACAACATTTATGGTATTTCATTCCCCTCAAACATTATTCATAGATTCCTTAGTTGTATCACTTAACAATCACATAATTACAAGATCTGGGTCAACCAAATTTCTCGGCATTATCTTAGATGAACACTTAAAATACAACCGCCATGCCCAATCTCTTGTTCAACGAATTTCTTTTGGCATTCACGTTATTATCAAATCGCGCTCTTTTTTTCAGCCAAGCATTCTCTTGTCTTTGTATTACGCGTACATTCACAGTCATCTTTCATATTGCCTGTCGTCATGGGGTAATACATACTTCACTCATCTCCACCAACTAGAAGCTTTACAAAAGCAAGCGGTACGATTGATGACATTTCAACCTTTTACATCTCACTCTGCTCCCATTTTTCGTTCCCTAAACCTTCTCCCCTTGCGCATGCTACTCAATCATAAACTGTTGCTAATAATGTTCCGCCTCATAAATACGGAGTTAGGTATTGAACCCGTACTGACCTCACCAATATTAATAACACAAGGTTTTCCGCACGTCGCAATTTGCTCCTTCCTAAAATTCGAACTAACTATGGGAAATTTACTGTCATGTTTTCAGGTATATCATTGTGGAATTCGATTCCGTCCGATATCAAATCATGTGCATTTGAAGCCTTCAAGCGTAAAACTAAGGCATATTATATTAACTCATTACAGAACTCCTAGTATTTTTATTGTGCGATGTAAACGTTATTAAATATATTTTTATTGCACTGTTCCTAATTTTCTTTTTATATTTTGTATTTTTAATTGTTTTTTCTGTCCCTATCTATTACTTTACAGCATTGCTTGTTCCCCATGCTACCACCACCTAGTTTCGTATTAAAACGCTGTTTTTTTTTCCTCCCCGATGAAGACTTTTCTGTGTTGCATGTTCTACATACTACAACCACATTTTTGCACTCAAAGCTCTGTTTCTTCTTTTTTATCCTGTTTTTTTCTTTTTGTTTGTTTTGTTTTTGTTTTTGTTTTCGCTGACAAACACAACCTTTGTATGATGTAGCCTGCTACTGTTGCCACAATTCTATTAACCCCCATTTGTTTCCTGTTTAGGAGGTCCCGCCGACAGTTCTTACTTCGGGACCTCCGATTGTGAAATTATACTTCGCCTGTTATATTTTTTGTACTACTGATGAAAATAAATTCAACTTCAACTTCAACTTTCTCTCAACTTACTACAGTTACACCCGTAGAACACTGATCGTGTTGCAGAATTTCAACCTTTTTAGCCTTACGTTAAGAGACAGTGGTTTCTATCATTCTCTTGCCAATAATATTGCATTACTCGTCCCCACGAACAAGCACTATGTTCCAAGACGCCTCACACGTCTTCGTGCCAGCTACAGGTGGACATTGAGATTTTTTTGGAACGCTGTTAAGTTATCGTGCTGAAAAAGGCGAGACACAATAAACCAGGTTTTGATAATAATAACTCGCCTGCTCTATTCTAATTTGTCGCAAAAAAATCAGAAGACACTAAAAAATTAACAGTGGTGTTTCCATTTTATTGTCTTTTTTAAAAATTTTCAGTCATGGTGACAAAAAATGAATGTATGGCACTATAACAACGGTATAAACGCTTTTTTTTTCTGATTGCTAAATGACGCTAGACAAAAAAATAATAAAATAGCCTCCTTCCTGCAAGTTTCGGAAACTCGAAACCCCGCAGGGTGCGCTGAATAGAAGGGTCGCGCTTTCATCAGCGACGTGATACGGTGTTTACAATGTAAGACGATCAGCGATTACCAGAGCCGATGGGCCCATAAACACGTGATACCCCTGCGTCGTTTAGGTTGGCGGAACAATAGCAGCAAAATGTCGAAAGACAAGTGAAAAACAAATACGTTATAAGTTCAAGATAAATACGTTCGCCGGCCATTACATAAATCTACGTTTTTTTGTATGAGACAGTTCTCTGCAGGTTATGCACTAAGCTGCACTTATTTAAGCAATTTTTTTCGTGGCGTATATTAGATCCACGATGTCTTTTTTTTATTTGTTCACTGAGCCTGTCTCTATAAAACGACATCTCTATATTTTAGTGAAAAGGGTTTAGAAGGACATCACGATGCTACAGCACAGAGAAATTGATTTAAAGAATACAAGCAGAATAGAAAGAAGCAGAGGATCAGGTTTCGATGCTTCTTCCGAAAAAAAAGAAAAAGAAAAAGGTGATGACCTTCGTACCTATAATAAAAATATGAACAATTTCAAATATGGTTTTTCTGTACGCTTTAGTAATGGCAAATATAGACTGTTGAAAATGCTCGGGAGCTGCTGAAAAAGCAGAAAAATGTTCTGCGCGAAACGGGGCTTCTGATGGCACCGTCAGCCAGATGCATAGATCTATGGTTTAAAAATTTATTTTTATTCTAAGAAGAAGACGATTTCCAAAAACAAGAAAGAAATACGGTATGTTAGTTAACAAACCTTTAAGATATATTCCGAATATGGAAGGACTCGCAAATTACTTGTGATGTATCAGTCTTCACCCAATGAGACTGATACCTCATTATGTATTTGGAATAGAGAAACAAGCATCCCAGGTTGTCCCAAAGATGAGCGTATGTTGAAAGTTCATTTTTGAAATGCATGAATACTTCTCAGTTTTCGATATGACTTTAAAATGTGCCCTGTAGCCTTTGTACTACAGTACACCAGATTTTTCATTTGAAAAGCCCCCTTTCGACAACTATCAAACTAATTCGAAGAAGCCCATCAAGAAAAGATAACAATAAGCCACTCATTTATTATTCAGTGAGGAACTTTGTGTATTGAAACATTGGAACAACTCAACTCAACAGCTCGCGGGAAATAGGTGTACCTAAAAGCATCTTTTCAAACAATGTAAGCCGACAAGGGCCTTTGATGACGGTGCTAGGTCCATCTCGTTTTTAGTCGCTTTACATAGGAGAAGGGGTCATGGGCTAGCGTAGTAATTACCAAGAAGCCAGCAAAGAAATTCCATTCATAGCTTTGTGTTGAGATGAAGCAGTGGAATATTATAGCGTTTCATTATATCGGTGGGCAAGTCAATTAAGCGCCGAGAATTTGTAATACCTAGGGAACCCTCCCAAGTCGTCTTTTAATTAATTCGAGGCTATTGCTGTTCCACGTACGACAGGGGTGCCAAATAGCAGAAGAATATTTGAATTTTATACATGGTGATCATTTTTAAGCTTTATGGAATTTTCGAAAATAGTCTGTTGCAGATAACCTAATTCTAGGCATGAGTTTTATTATTCAAAGAGGCGGACATTAATTGAACGAGACATCGAAACACATATGCAAATAATTAACAAAATGGAATAATTAACTCATGCATTATTACTTTACAGAACACAACGCCATTTAGAAATTGTAACCGGAGAGTTTGCAAGGCGTACTTGCCTGGAATGAATTTCTAGGATGACGGCACTTTAGAGATATGCGCCATCAAACTCGTCGTAAAAATGCACTCTTGTTCCATTTAAATTTTTAACAAAATGCTCTTTTATGCATTGAAGCGCAAAAGTAACTGCGACGCCTATGTATTTTGTCTCACACTTGGGGAAGTAATATCTTGAAATAATATCATTCTGAAAATTTATTTCAAGTCTTGCAAGCGCACCGGCTAAAATGGGTAAATTGCAATTTGTACAGTAAATTGTTTCGAAAGTTAATTAGTGAATTTTTGCTATTTGGTTGGAATACGTTTCGATTTCTCGTGCTAGTAATGTCCACCTCTTCGAATAATCCAGCTCAAAGAAAAGAATTATGTTGTCAGCCACAGGCGATTCCAGAAAATTTTAATAGCGATCCTATCGTATATATGTAGAAAAAGATAGAGCTATTTGATTCCAAATCAACATGTTATGCTATCTGCCACAGCCGAGTTTTTAAAATTCCATAAAACTGATCACCCCGTATAACTGTTGAGAAATAGGCAAGAAGAAATTACACTTGGTGGAGCCTCTTTCAAGTGTTTTTTCAGGAAACACGTACAGTACGTAATATGCGGTAGAACGGATGTAATCAATATGAAGGCTACAGGACAATTGTTAGTCTAACTCCCAACTACTTGCAGTCACTAATTTTCTTAAGGACACTAAACGTTCTGATAGATTTGTCTGTGTTGTTGTACTCGTTAGTTATGAAGTAAATAATGTCTCCATTAAACAAAATTGAGATTTATTAAGCCTCGCGTTCCGGACCGAACTCGCGGCCCCTTCCTGTGGAGTTAGGGAAGTTCATTAGTGAAAATTCCAAATTGAATCAGATACGAACATTTAAGAAAAAGGACTTAGGAATATCGAATCCAACATAAAATATTTTGTCATTTTTGAACACAGTTAAATGTGAAATTTTCGCCGTGCCTGTTTGGTAAAAAGTGATACTGATATACATAATTGGACCTATATGTGTGCCGTATGTATGACGTGAAGATAACTGAAGAGCTTTTCATTGAGAAAAGTCTGCTTTCAGGTACATGTAAACCAATGCCAGTAATAAAACGAGACACAGGACGCCACGAGACGGACGTAGATGAAAAGGAGTGTGGCAGCAGCCCACGTTGTTTTAACTGGCGAAGTAATTAGAATGGCCTAGTAATGAATAGAGACAACAAACTGTTATATCGGCTGCCTGAAAGCGAGCAATTTTTATTGAATGACTCGAAAGTCCAGAGCATAAGTCATCTTTCATGTGCGTGCGCTTACAAGCCGATGCCTGCACTCAGCAACCGCAGCTCTAATGCAGCAGAAGCATTTGGAACACTCCCCGCTTCCACCATTCTCTCTCTCTCTCTTTGGAGACATTAATAGAGTGTTGTTATCCATTATAACCGAAGAGAATATTTGGCAATTTCTAATAGAGATTTATCTAATCAAATACGCATCGAATAACGGAGGCGCTTAGATTCGTATTGGAAAACTCGAATATTCTCAGACGCGTATACTGAGGGTTTAAACAACGGCTGTCGGTAGAGTGACGCTCTTGAGAAGATCATTGCAATATACGAGTTTTATTTGGGCTGGTGAGCTTGCTTTGCTGGTGTGATGGACTGACGGTATAATGACGAAGAGGGATAAAAGGTGCATGGGCAATAAATGATGGTGGCGACATTGAAATGGATAGGGTACTGACTGTAGCACGTTGGCGTTTTGTTCTACACTTTGTCGAGGAGCGCATGCTGTCAACGTATGCTGCGAGGACGTTGCTGTTGGAACAAATGATGTTTTGGCGTGCTGTGTGTGCGCCATGGATACAGCAACAACTCATGGGTTTGTCTCCGTTTTCCAGTATTTGGGATATATTTAGAACCATTTTGGTGGTCGGCATTTGGCGATGGCGCGGCATACTGTGTTCATGTTCCTGCCGTCGTTCTTGTGTTTGATTACGTGATTAAAATTTTCGTTTTCAGAAAGCGCTTCGCTGGGCAGTTAGCACATGAGACCTTATATAAATGATGTCTGATTCTTTACTCTGCAATTCCGTCGCAAGACGAGTTTATTGAAAGTGTTTGTCGGCTTGCGAGACCCGTTTATGCCGTCTTCAAAATTCGGCCTGCTGCCTCGCCGGTCACTTTCATGCGGGGAAGAGAAATTCGTTTTTGAGGATGCGAGGAATTGAAATATTGTAGCTTCCAGCAGTTCATCATTTCTTGAGGGGAAATTTTCTTTGCTACTTCCTTCCAAATTAGGGTGGCACAGGTATGTGCAACTGGACGTGCGACACTTGGTATGAACCCATTCTTACTAATGCTCCGGAAGGGTTACGGGCCCAAATATACAAGGAGTACACGCAGAGCTGAACCCATATTGAAACATTTACGTCATTATGTTACAGTTGTGTGATCGCATTACATTTGAGCAAACATTGCATTGGATTGGCGTCATTAGCATACATCTGCGTAGGGCTACATTCCAATAGCGTCACTTCGCACAAACATTTTGTAACTATAGCGTTATGTTTGCATAACATTTGCGCAAACATGAAATAAATCTTCTCCAACGTAAGCGGGGGACCCGGAATTTTTTGTTTTGTTTTTATAATAGCAGGAATGGCAGTCGTTTCCCGTGACCCAAGTTGGCCTGACAGCTGCTTTGGATCCCGGTTCCCTCAGCAGAGCAGCCAGATTCTTTAAGCATTAAAACATAGACAACCCTGTGCCACAAGTTGGCGGAAAAATGGTTTGAGACACCGGCATATAGACGGATAGATAGCCCCCGAAAACTGCCTAAGGTACCCTATTATTGCTAATCGAATAAATAAATAAATAAATAAATAAATAAATAAATAAATAAATAAATAAATAAATAAATAAATAAATAAATAAATAAATAAATAAATAAACACTAGATTTGTAGCGCTTGTGTGCTGTTAGGCAGTAATACGTGCTGCGTTGAAAGCGGTTGATCCCATTAGCTGATTTAGTTACCTGAAAGCGACAAAGGCCTGATTACGTCACTGACATAGAATTTCATGGTAAGCTTGCTCTGGCGCCGGTGCAGGTCCCTGTAAGCAAACAGGCGTGAGAAAGTGGAAATGGAAAGCTCTATCACGGTAAAAATTTTACAGGATTTTCTCTATCGGCATAAAATTTCACACGTGAAAAGATATAAAAAAGACCTTTAGCTCTCCACATAAAAAGTACGATTGAAAGATGTGCTGTAGAAAGTTAACATTTTAATTGCACATGGTGCCATGGATACAGGTGCATTTGATCATCGATCATCGCTTCAGGGTCAGGTTGGTGAATTCTCCCTAGCAAGGCGCTAGTGCTATGTACCCTGGTAAAACTATTGGCGTTCTTGAGGCCCATTTACATTGGTGCCATCTGATATGCACTCGGCGAAGAAGGCCATAACATCTTGGCACACACTATCACTTCTTTTTTTAGCCTTTTTGGTTTTGCGTTATCACTTACGACACGTAAAAAGATTGAGAAAAGATGCCAGTAAAGATTGCAAACACTAGATATAGGTTTCTATCACTGCTGCAGTTTGCATGATTATACAAGCCTCTTATGACACTAGAAAATTCCGATAAGAGACTTCACGAACCAGTGTGAATGGTAAGTATATAAAGATGTAATGCGGAAATACCAAAGAAAAGGAGAGAAGCCCCTGTTTATTTTTGCACAAGCTTTTTAAGCCTCACTGCTTTCAGAGTGCAAAAAACTGAATAATACTGCGCAACGGTTTTTGTAAGCGTCATGACGAAAGCCGAGCCGCGTCCATTAAAGCCATAAACTTCTGGATATCAGTAACACGTCTTCTGGAACTCCACTTATGGAAACAACAGTCGTTTTCTTCAACCACGCTTCCACAGAGTTAAGGAAATAATATCAGTAATGTCCCCTCAAGTTATAAGCATTTGACCCGGTTGTTTGCGTAAGTACTAATTATTGTTTGTGCCAGTGCCCCATGACCATGCCGCTACCCTGATTGCCTGAAAAGCTATCAGTTCTGGCTTAATTCACGGCGCAATAATGTGGTATTACAGGTTAATTTTAGGTTTTTACGTCCACGGAAAAGCAGCCATAGGTCAAGAACACATCAAAGTACAACTGGAAAGCAAAGCGTATGGGCACCAGCAAATGTTGGCATTGGTCGTTCATTTCTGCTGAATAAACCCTTCCGTTTTTACCTATTTCAATTTTTTCGAATAGGAAAATAATGGGCACGTTGTCTGATTCAAGAATTGTGGTTATGCCGAACGGAAAAAGCCCTTGAGCACGCCCTCATTTACAGTCGTGCCGCTTGAGAGGCTTGAGGAATTGTGCTAGCGAGCGGATTCTGATTGAAGAACTGTCCTCGAGATTCTTGTGCACGGAAAAAGAGGAGTGGGCCCGTCCAAGAATAATTGTCCTCTTGACAATACCTTAGGGAGCAGGTCAAAATAAGCACACTGTTGCAAATTGCTTTTACGGATTGCTGTCTTACAATGTGTGTAGGTTTAACTCTCTATAAGTGTGGGCGTGTTAAATTTGTTAACCAAGGAATGTCTCGGTGTCCGAAACAACGGGAAAGGCTGTGGAGTGCTTTTTCTGAGATTGTAATAGCCGAATTGTCTGTTCTTTCGCCCAAGTGCAGTTTTTTTCTTTTATTGCGACTTAATGCTTTGCCACAATCATATGTTGGCTTCATAGGGTTCCGGCTGACAGAAATAGGGTCCCGAAAAATTGGGCCCTTCTTTACGTATAATGCTTTGTGTTAGACAGCGCCTTAGAACAGCAGGCAGCAATGAAGAACTTTTTAGCAACCAAGAATTTTAATTCGACATAGCAGAAAGCATAGCATTGTTGCAATACGGAACTATATAGTGCAAAGTACCTAAAGACGCGTTGAATAATTTTGAAATTTTCACTGTGGCGATAGCGAAGCTTTAGAACACTAGTTAAACGAAGGCTTGTAGTTTTTGGGGCAGTACAAAGTGCAGTAAACATTCGCTTACTAACGAAACAAGCGTGGTACGTGTCACGGCCCTAAAGACACTTTCGGTCACAACACTGGTTAGATGAGGAGTACCAACAGAGGGGAACGTGCGAGCTCGTCTCAAAGCGAACGCTGCGTGCGGCCGTTCCCACCATTACATCAACCGTTCGCGCTGAACGGTTGATTCCGAAACTCACCCCTTCCCGGGCTTTTCCTATAGTCTGGAGTCGCGGGAAGACGGCGCGCATCAAGGCCTGCTCGGCTTGCCCGGGCACTTGCAGTAGATTACGTGACTTCCAACACACGCTCGTGGGCCGCGCATGCGCAGTCGCACACGGGACAACACGGCGGCGCCGACGGCGACGGCGTGAACGCGCATCGAGTGCATGATTGCGATCGCCATCATGATTAAAGAGGCACGTAATCCCTTTGCCGATAGACTACTACTGATAGTCGTCTGGGGCATGTGATGTAATTAAGAAGTGACAGAGGTGAATGTCATTAGCGAGAAGCAGAAGCAGCGGTGCACGGCCTATCGGACAGCGCATGCTGAATACCATCTGTCCCAAACAGGTGGCCTCAATAATCTAGACGGCATAAGGGCGCTATACTACGCTCAGCTCCTCAGCTCTAGACTATAGTCTGCTGGCACCTGTATGCACATCCGCGACCGTGTCTTGTGCTTGTGATAAGAATAAGCTCACGACGGTCCTAAATGGAGCGAACGGGACTAAAATGTTTTAAAGAATACTGCTGATATTTTTAGTTACCATTCGTCCTTTAAAGTGTACTGCAATGTTTTAGGACACTATGCGCTGACCGCTATATAGTTTTTAGTAACTTTCTCAACGTCACACTGTTTTCTGGAGGCTTAGGCTATTCAGTACTAAGCTGTGCGTGCTGCTGGTTGTGATGAAGCCTTGTTAAATGGTTCAGGGGGAAAACTGAAACAGTAATGAAATGTGGTTAAATTGGCTTAACTGTTATATGGAGAGGAATATATCTCAAAAAGTCCTAGTGCAAAACTATCATTCACAGGGGGCTTTTACAAAACGAAGGGGACCAGCGGTCTTATGAAACAATAAAGTTTTGATAGCAATGTAGAGACTGACAAAATAATGCGCCTCCATTCAACCCTGTGAAAGTATGTACAGAGAGGCAGTTGGCGACGTTAGACTAGCACCACCGCCATACGTCACGTGCACAGGGACAGGTGCGGAAGTGCAACATACATCCTGATTCCTCAAAGCCCTCTGCCAAGCGCAAGTGCGTTATTTAACTAATTGAATTTTTCAAAGCAGATTGCGTCGGAAAATTCGTAAATTACGACGTACATACAGGCTGCAAACATGATAGCTTCGGATTGTATATCGAGTGTACGAGAATAACGGCGTCGTCACATGATGATATCGCCTTATGAAGCCATCTGACGAAGTCATCACGTCAAACGTGACGTCACGCGATGACGTCACCTGAAGACGTCATGTGATGCCTCTTGGAGAAGCTGCACACTGTGCGCTTCCCGCCTCTTGGAGAAGCTGCACACTGTGCGCTTCCCGCCTTCTGTGCGCTTCCCGCCTCTTCGCAGTGTCTCCGGGATCGGCCCACATTTTTGTGTGAGCACCGCGCACGCGCACAAGAAAAATCCCGACCAGCTAGAGGCTAACAGCTTCGCTGTAAAAGGTGTTGTTCAGACGCAGATAAATAACAACGCAAAATCAAAGAGCAAGTGAGTTGGATTGGACCCACAGTGTCATCCAAGTAAGTACTTTAATTGCGATCGAAGCCGCGTTGACGCCATCCTTGCCTTTTTATTCTTGTGCCTTCCAATAAGAACACGGTACATAACAGGGTCGTCTTTGCATCAATAGCGTATTTGTTTTTGGCAATATATACTACAAGAACGAGCACCATTCAGAACTGCGGTGTTTAATATCAGCATTGTGCAAAAATATCTATACAAGAAGGCAACCATGCGGTGGGCATGCAGGCAAATGTCGCCTTGCAAAGGCTTGTCTGCGATTGATCCACCCGAGCGACGCGTTTCAAGTCTGGTTTCGATTACATTGCAGCAATGAATGCATGATAAGTAGATTTTCTGGCGCGGATTGGCTCCGTGAGAAAGGGTGGGTAACCAAGGAGCGCACGTGCCTATGGCGCAAGCAGTTCTTGTAAACCACGTTGGATGAATTCAATGTAAGTAAAAAAAGCTGTGCCTCATCCTGCGTAGCCGGCGGTGTCGATGCCCATTTACACACCATCAATATCGCGAAATGAAAGCCCGCAGGATTTAAAGTCGCTTTATTTTTTACCGCCGTCGCCACGTGTCATGACAAGATTGCTTCTAAATACGGCCTCATGCAAATGACCGAATTTTTCTGGTGCATTCAACCTGAATGGAGGGCCCTTAGAAGGTAGAGAATGGAGGTTGTAACATCGGTGGCTACATTCAAAGCAACAGTCTGCCGGCAAATGCTACCTTTTGTAACAGCTGGCGTCGTTCGCGATTGGGCAACTGAAAACGGCTATTCATCGTTTCAAGAATCATGAAGCGAAATATTAGATTTTGGTTTCGACGATCCTGCCATCCAGTGCTCTTCTACACTTGTGCTACGAAATTCAATGACGTTCTGTCTCATCATTTCTCGCGGCTCCTGACTGGCTCCCCTAGCTCCACGCATGTCATTCGCTCGTTGGCTCATTCTTCAGCGTGCATGAATCCTACTTTATATGGCACAACCGAAGTCACCGAAAGCAGTACATTTCATAATTGAACACTAGTCACACCGTATGTGTAAAAACTTAGTCTTACACTGCTTTGATGTAAAAGTTATACGGTGAATGTTAAAAAGAGCACCTTTATTGTATAGGTGTAATACGGAGGGGATTGAGGAAAACTATTTACCGTATGGCCATTTATCCGTTTAGAATATTTTCATTACCAAGATGCGCGCCATTGGACGTGACTATGCGGGAAGCGCTGCAGGAAACAATCCTGAATTTACTCTGCAGCCTACGAGAGACACCTCGAAAATTAAGGGCTAATGCCCACAGATTCGCTTTCGTAACAAAATGGCTAACTACAAGTTCTCCACAGGCGGTATTAATAGCCTTCGATACCTGAAACCCAATTGGGCTTTGTCACAAGATACTTCATCTCTCGAGCATCAAATAAAAGTATAAAAGCGATCATTATGTAGGCTAAATAAGCTGAAAGAATGTAATCTCCGTCTTGATTGGCCTTCATTACAGCAGCACAGCTGAGGGTGACGTGCCGGTTTTCTATCCACCTATCATATTTGGCTATCCTGCCATCGGCAGATCTGCGGCGTTAAGCTAAGTAATATATGTGCCAAATGGAAATGCGCGGGACCTAACGAGAGCCCCAACATTCCCAAAGGACAGCATAGCTTGTGTTTCACATATTTCACATAATTTGCATAACCACTGGCTTTCCCCAGCAAAGATATTTGCTGGCTTTCACCAAAAAGAACGTCATCTTGGGGAAGAAAGAAGCTAGAGAGTTGTGAAATTGAGTTCTAGAAAACACGAACCTAAGAATTACCGTGGCGCCACTCTGTTATGAGCAGCCTCCAATAGCGCAATACTTCTCTCTCTAAAAGCCACCGTCGGTGTACTGCTATTGCGAACATTTACGTCACTCTCTGAGCTAAAGATAGTGTTGAGTTTAGTGCAAGGTGTAGCATAGTTCACGCTACAAAGCTTTAATTGGGCGTATAGTCAGGCATTTGGGTCGAGGGACTCAGGAAGAAAAAATTGTTAGTTTTCATAAGGACCCAGTACCAGCAGAAGGTTTTCATCTACAGCACAAAATTGCTTACAAGAATTATATTTAAACGTTGCACGGAATAGTGCAAACTTGTCATTTTGTTGTAGCAACCAACAAACACCTGTGTTGTGACAGACCACCTGAAAAAAGCAAGAATTTATATATATATATATATATATATATATATATATATATATATATAATCAACGTGCACATTGCAATGTATTGCTGTCTGCTACAACAACAGTGGCGAGCAATTAACGCTGACTGTTTCTGACACAGTACTCGCGAACAACACATCAGGCTGCAATGCCTGCAATGCAGGCTCGGCAACTCACGGTTGATGTTTGTAAAGCGTATCAGGTGAACGGTACCGCCATGGCCACAATAAAAGCCGGTTTTCAGTCTTTTGTGTGCTTGGCATTCCAAACAATGAATATACTGGCAGTAAAGTAAGCACGTGTGTGCTACGATTCTGGGTTTTTGTTTACAGAGTTACGTATTGAGGCCATCTGCAGCACCTGTCTCTAGAAATCCGGAACTGCAACTAAAGAAGAGGAGAAAAGAAACTGTAAATGTTATAAACGGAAAACGCATCAGATGCATGGTGATGCGGCTATATTTTTTTCAGTGCGTATGTAGGGGTTTCTCTTCGCATATGCGCGCGACACGGCAAGAAAAACCTCGTTCTTTCCCTGTGCTCGCTCCTTTGTTGGATTGCTGTTTCCACTAAAGCACGAGTGATTCGGACAGTGCTGTTTTAATTTATTTTTATGCTGTGGACGCTTGTGGCAACATCTCTATGGAAGTCACTGCGTGACACTCCCAGAACTTTATGAGTGCCTATGGAAAGTGTAGGTAGAACCGTTAGCATGGAAATATACAAATTCTACGTTGCGGGTCGCGTTTCTGCCTCGTTGAACTATTCACAATGATGTCGTATTGTTCACTAGTTAGGCGAAAGCTGCGTGAAAAGATCTTCAATTGGAATGACTTCACGACTTTCTAATGCTCTTGCATACCTTTCTGAGACGAAAGGTGTAAAATGACTTTGAACCAAGTCTCTATTTTTTTTTGTTGGAGTGACAGCAGAGCTCCTTAAAATGCTAAAATCAATGCAATAATATTAGTATATTGTAAGATATGGGTTCCTTAGGAACAAGGACAAGGGGTTGATAAAGAAAGGTTCAATAATCGGTAAAGCTTTCTGGGTTTCGTATAAAAGAGACGAAACGGCACTGTAACATTTAGTAGTTGTGAGAAACAATATTTAAACGCAGGGGAATGACACGCTTTAAAATGAACCGCGAAGTGTGCATGAAAATTTGTTTTGGAAAACGCGAAAGGGACGTATTCATATACTTAACTAGTATAAGTACTATTTAAGGGTGGTTGTTTTAACGGGTAAAGTACTAGATATATCGACAACAACGCCTACTGGCTGAAGATCTCGTGGAAATGTTGGGACAAAGTTAACCCCACTCGCACGCTCAAACGCAAATACTTGCTTTCTTTGCTCTGGTTGTTTTATACACTGCAAAGCATGCTTCATAATGATGCGCAGGCAGGTTAGTTGGTCCGACAGAATAACGAACTTTACAGCAGTGTATGAACGACATTGGTAAGCCGCCTCTGAATTGGGATGGCACTTATAAGAGCTCACTCGTTGCACATAGGAATGGGTGGCACAAATATACATGTATGACTCTTTCGGGCCCGAAGAGACTCTTGGACAACTTTTATACCTTTGTTACCATTACAACGTCCAGAGTCGGCCTGTCCGGACAGCATTAGACCAGCTGCATTTAAAGCCGTTTTCAAAGGCGAAGATCCTTCTACTATGGCTGCAGGCGCCGCCGGCACAGAAAGCAATGACGGTGTTAATACAGCATCTAAAGTCGACGGGTACCTGCGACTATTTATTGGCTCGGTTAAAAAAAAACGTTCTCGCTTTTACGTGCCAAAACCAGGATCTGAATATGAGGCACACTCATTGGTTAATTTTGACCACTTGGGTTGCTTTACCGTGAAGTCAAAATAAAATTAACGTAACGCAAACTTATCAGGTTTGCCTTACCAAAGTAGAGCCACAGTTGTAGCTATACACCTCTGTATTATGTTAAGGCTAACTTATTGGGTTTGCCTTACCAAAGTAGAGCCCCAGTTGTACCTATACACCTCTGTATAATGTTAAGGCTAACTTATTGGGTTTGCCTTACCAAAGTAGAGCCACAGTTGTAGCTATACACCTCTGTATTATGTTAAGCCTAAATTATCGGGTTCGCCTTACCAAAGTAGAGCCACAGTTGCACCTATACACCTCTGTATTATGTTAAGGATAACTTATCGGGTTTGCCTTATGAAAGTAGAGCCACAGTTGTACCTATACACCTCTGTATTGTGTTAAGGCTAAATTATCGGGTTTGCCTTACCAAAGCAGAGCCACAGTTGTACCTATACACCTCTGTATTATGTTAAGGCTAACTTATTGGTTTGCCTTACCAAAGTAGAGCCACAGTTGTATCTATACACCTCTGTATAATGTTAAGGCTAACTTATTGGGTTTGCCTTACCAAAGTAGAGCCACAGTTGTAGCTATACACCTCTGTATTATGTTAAGCCTAAATTATCGGGTTCGCCTTACCAAAGTAGAGCCACAGTTGCACCTATACACCTCTGTATTATGTTAAGGATAACTTATCGAGTTTGCCTTACGAAAGTAGAGCCACAGTTGTACCTATACACCTCTGTATTGTGTTAAGGCTAAATTATCGGGTTTGCCTTACCAAAGCAGAGCCACAGTTGTACCTATACACCTCTGTATTATGTTAAGGCTAACTTATCGGGTTTGCCTTACCAAAGTAGAGCCACAGTTGTACCTATACACCTCTGTATTATGTTAAGGGTAACTTATCGGGTTTGCCTTAGCAAAGAGCCACAGATATACTTATACACCTCTGTATTATGTTAAGGCTAACTTATCGGGTTTGCCTTACCAAAGTAGAGCCACAGTTGTACCTATACACCTCTGTAATATGTTAAGGCTAACTTATCGGGTTTGCCTTTCCAAAGTAGAGCCACAGATATACCTATACACCTCTGAATTATGTTAAGGCTAACTTATCGGGTTTGCCTTACCAAAGTAGAGCCACAGACATACCTATACACCTCTGTATTATGTTAAGGCTAACTTATCGGGTTTGCCTTACCAAAATAGAGCCACAGATACACCTAACACCTCATTTGTTAAGGCTAACTTATCGGGTTTGCCTTACCAAAGTAGAGCTACAGTTGTACCTATACACCTCTGAATTATGTTTTAAAGTTATTCGAGGACAAATTGAGTGGAAGAACGTCGGGTAGGCTTGACTCAACATTTATGATACGGGCTTTTTCGTTCCGCGTCTCCAGCTTAGTGCACCACTCGCGTGCGTAGTCGGGATAAAATTCGAACCTTTCCCTGGAGGAGGTGCAGCAGCAATCTGATGCGGCGTTGTAGGCGTAGGAGGCTGCAGCAGGTAAATAATAAAACCATGTTTTGCTCTATAAGTCGGAGTAGATTACCTGGCCAAATTTTTAGTGATTTATATGATATGATGTATTGTTATGGTCATTTGCTGCCAAGTGTGCCTTCACATGTCATTTTTTTCGGTTCTTATAACGTGTATTATCACTTATTTATATGTGTGCTTTCAATAAAGTTGTCTGTTGATAGTCAGCGCTTGTCCGTGTATCTTTTCGGTGTAGTTCTTGTCGCTTCGCGCTGTGTATGGTTTCAGATGGATTACCACCGTGCCCAACGTATCGTCTTTTAGTAAATATTAAGTTCTAGGTTTTTATCTGCTAAAACCATTATAGGATTGTGAGGCACGCCATAGTGGGGTACACCGGATTAAGTTTGACTACCTGGGGTTCTTTAACATGCACCTAAATCTGAGTACACGAGTGTTCTCGCATTCCTTACCCATCGAAATGCGGCCGCCACGGCGTGGATTTAACCCGCGACTTCGAGTGCAGCAGCGCAACGCCAAAGCGCCTGGGCTACAGCTTCTGGTTGCTTCATCTGTACTGCGCACGCTTACCGAAATATTGTGGTAGTTACAGCTGTGACATGTCTAAAGTTTTGAGCGACATCAGAAGCTTTTTGTCACAGTACTCACACCGTATTCATTCTTTAATCTGTTCTGCTTTTTTCTACAGTTTCTGTCTACGTCGTCGTCGCTATCTTATTTTACAATACCTCATATTCCCTGCATTTAGCGATGGCTCAAGACAACAGCGTTTGAGGGGACGCTCGTTCTAGCGTTTTATTAGAGAGTTATAGATTTTGCACACCCAATGCGGCAAGCCCTGCTTGCGTTTTCAAGCGAAGCTTGTATTGCGTTACAAGTGTCGGCGGTGGTGGTGGTGTCACGCTAAAACCCGGCTGCTCACAGAGTTGAGCAGGTGCGGGGAAAGCAGCGCCGGCACCGAATCACGTGACGCGCGTGCACAATCAGGGTGGTTTGGTGTGTCGCGGGGAGGTTAAGGGAAGGAAAGGGGGTTAGCGAGCACTCCGCCGGGCTTCCCTCGCCTCAGATCAGTTTCGGCGGCCGGATGGGAAGGCGGCGCGTGGTGCGTTCCGCCGAGGAGCAGGCTGCGTTTGAGCAACGGTGCCGCGAACTCGCTCGGGAAAGGGCTCGTCGTCGACGGTCCCATTCTAGCGTGAGGGCTTCCGAAGCTCAGGCGAAATGTCAGCGAAGAGCCGTGGACCCCGAGTTACGGGAGTGCGATGTTGAGGCCAAACGTCAGCAAAGAGGCGCCGACCCTGAGTTTAGAGCAAACGAAGCGGAACGCCTGCTACAGCGTCGTCTTGCCACAAGACTCGCTTACCCCCATTTTCTCGACAGGGGAAGGGCTGGTGATTTTTTGTACCACTTTGGTTTCTTTTGCATACCTTTTTGCATTCTTTATTAAGCCGGCCGCTTGCGTCCACAAACTTTCGTTGCGCAAAATTTATATCTCTCTAGTTTACACTGCAGTAATAGCAGATAGTGAACTAGAGTAAAGTTATTAAAAACGACCGAATTTTTTATGCGCAGATATAATATATTTGTATATTATATATATCCACATCTTCAATAAGTTGAAGAAATCAAAGTCAGGAAAAAATTTACGAAATGTTATATGTGGTTGTATTCTAAGTAAATAAATTTATGCTGGTCAAACGCATACCTAGAAATCTATGTCAAACTAAGCATTAGTTAAGCGTGCGAATAATAGTGTTTCTTTTCACCCTATGTCACGTGTAGGCGGTGGTGGTAAGGGGGGGGGGGGATTGCAGCAGGTGGCGTTAGCCTGTCATGCTTGGCAGGCAATCCTTTAGTCTGAGCGTCTCATACGTTGTTAGCAAGGGTGTTATCACGTTGATCAATTCCGTGTCTTGAAGAAATGCAATCAATAGTTGTAGAGAGAGAGAGCAAGGAAAGGAAAGGCAGGGAGGTCAACCAGACGAGCGCACACCGCGTCTTCAACGCCCATGTGTGAAAGACCTTTAATTTGAAGGTTGCGAAGCAACGACTTCCTCTGCGCCGGGAACAGGTGCTTGAAGTGTTCCACATTCCTCGACTCACCACATAGGGCATAAATGGGGAATGCGAGCAGTCCAGTTCTAAACAACCAAGCCTGGGCGTAGGCGGGGCTAGTTCTAACGTGATAATGTAGGGTAGCTTCGTCTCGAATAAGTCAGTGGACTAAACAGGGTTGATGTGGAGTTTTGTGGAGTTGTGTGGTTGCGAATTTCGTCCTTAGATTTGCTGGAGATTTAATTGAGGCTCGCAATTTCGTGGCACATGATAGCCGCATGTACCCTCATGCGCGTATGATTAAATTTGTTCAGCACAGAGATCACAACTTTATACTTCATGCAATTTTCCTGTTTGCGCACTACACAGCTGACAAGCTGCGGCAAAATGCAGACGCCCAATAAGAAATATGCACAGTGAGACGTCTACACAGTGATGCCAGGAAAACGAAGGTGATGTATGATGCCTTGTCAAGGGCCTCCTTCCCCCACGCCCAGTGTAGGGTAGCAAACGGGACTCAACAGACATGCGGGCTTCGCTCTTTAGACATTCGCCTTCACCGACTTCTGCCATCGCCTTGAGAGGCGCCCAGCCAGCGAACGGTCGAGAGTGAGGCGCGCGCTTCACTCCATTTATATATACGTGCGAGCGAGCGAACGGGAGAGTGGGGCGCAGGGAGGAGAGAGAGCGAACGGCGAGAGAAGGGGCGGCGAAGCACTGCACCTACCCTCTCCTACACTCTCTCCACACAGGCGGGAGCTCCGCCGAGTTCCCGCGATTGCGAGGGGTGTTGCTAGGGTTGCTCCGGTTGCTAGGGGCGAGGAAAAGCGCGCGCGCCCGCAGCTGTTGCTATGGGAGAGGGAGTGAGAGCGCAGAGATAACACCTGCCGGCGCGCGGACACCGACAGACGTCTGACATGCCCCGACTAAGAAATGCTTCGCATTTAAAAAAAAACATTTTTAACAATAACGACATGGAAACAACTGCACTGGGTGTTTCGAAACACGCTTCACGACTTATGCCTTAAAAGTGATATTTATTATTACTTAACATAATTAAACGTATCTAATTACCCTCCGAATTGAATTTAATAAAGGAAAAGACTACTTGATTACCGAAAGAAGACTACGAACAATGCGCCGTTGGTCTCACTTTTCTAAGGTGTAGCATTATATTTTTGTGATTGGTTCTATTTAAGTAAAACCCATGGTTTCGTGTTGCACAATAATTGTCCGCTTGGACAACGGACAACGTGGAGGTGAAATTGTCAATCAATTTTCTACCAATTTTGTAGTACATAGGACTAGCCAAAAATGCTTCGCATCAAAAGCGTGAAATGAAGAGCTCTCCTTCGCTTTTTTTTTTCTTTTTTTTTTTCATTGTAGCCCATCTCAGTCATACTGTTACGGCCTGTAGAGCGTGCTTCACCATGCCTATTAGGACAGTGCAGCAGAGCCAACTTGGAAAAAACAGGACTGAGAACTTTTGCGGCTTTAGCAATACAGTTTCAGAGGCGCAGAACATAAAGTGTCTTGTTCACGACACAAAAAAAAAGAAAAACATATCCTACGTGGTTTCGCAGCTACCTCCAATTGAAAATATAAAATTTTAAATGTGTGCGGACATAAGCCAGACAGCTATGCATGACCATATGTGCCATAAATCGAGACCGTTCGTTATTTCGTACGTTCGTGAATAATAAGACAGAAACAAAGCGAACTCGTGGGCCGCGCATGCGCAGTCGCACACGGGACAACACGGCTGGCGCCGACGGCGTGAACGCGCCTCGAGTGCATGATTGCGATCGCCATCATGATTAAAGAGGCGCGTAATCGCTTTGCCGATAAACTACTACTGATAGTCGTCTGGGGCATATGACGTAATTAATAAGTGACAGAAGTGAATGTCATAGAGCGAGAAGCAGATGCAGCGGTGCACGGCCTATCGGACAGCACATGCCGAATACCATCTGTCGCAAACAGGTGGCCTCAATCATCTAGACGGCATAAGGGCGCTACACTACGCTCAGCTCCTGAGCTCTAGACTAGTCTGCTGGCAGCTGTATGCACATCCGCGACCGTGTCTTGTGCTTGTGATAAGAATAAGCTCACGACGCTTCTAAATGGAGCGAAGGAGACTAAAATGTTTTAAAGGATACTGCTGATATTTGTAGTTAGTATTCGTCCTTTACAGTGTACTGCAATGTTTTAGGACACTATGCGCTGACCGCTATATAGTTTTTAGTAACTTTCTCAACGTCACACTGTTTTCTGGAGGCTTAGGCTATTCAGTACTAAGCTGTGCGTGCTGCTGGTTGTGATGAAGCCTTGTTAAATGGTTCAGGGGGAAAACTGAAACAGTAATGAAATGTGGTTAAATTGGCTTAGCTGTTATATGGAGAGGAATATATCTCAAAAAGTCCTAGTGCAAAACTATCATTCACAGGGGGATTTTACAAATTGAAGGGGACCGGCGCTTTTATGAAACAATAAAGTTTTGATAGCATTGTAGAGACTGACAAAATAATCTGCCTCCATTCAACCCTGTGAAAGTGTATGTACAGAGAGGCTGTTGCCGACGTTAGACTAGCACCACCACCACAAGCGCCATACATCACGTGCGCACGGACAGGTGCGGAAGTGCAGCATACATCCTCATTCCTCTAGGCCCTCCGCCAAGCGCAATTGCTTTATTGAACTAATTCAACTTGAAAAGTAAATTGCGTCGGGTGAATTTGTAAAGTACGACTTACACACAAGCTGCAGACATGATAGCTTCAGTGTGTACTTCAATTATATGAGAAAACACATTTCTGTTACGTGCGTTCTGCTGACGCGGCTGCAGCTCACGGAGCTGTCTTGAAAGCGATCTGCGACGCGGCTGAATTGTGCGCCCGCGGGAGCCTCATCTTCAAAGCGATCTGCGATGGGCCAAAGTGCATTCGCCGAGTGCCGGTAGCTTCGTATGCGCAGCGCTTTCGACGTTTAGTTCGCGTTGAAGCGAGAGCCAGCGCGAAGGTCGATCTGCTCGCTGCCGCTGGTGCGCTTTATCACTCCAGCGTTTTGACGAGCTCCAGCGGTCATCGAGTGAGGTGTGTTCATGTTTACTAGTGCGCGCGTCACACCGTGCTTGTTTATTTAGTTTGTAAGCGAATATTTACAACTTTATACGGCTGATAAAACTTTTATCCTTATTTCGTATACCTTTCTACTAATTTGCTATCGCAATCGATGCTTCGCCTTTCGGGCGACACTGCGACTTTTTTGGACAGTGTTTGCCATAATGTCGATTACGGTCGCAGCACACGTTGTGCGACAGATGCAACGGGCAGAGTGCCCACGCATCAAGGACAGATACATTGAGTGCACAGTTACGTCACGCGTGCACGCACGTCTGCGGAAGTGCAGCATACATCGTGATTCCTCTAGGGCCTCCACCAAGCCTAAGTGCGTTATTCAACTAATTGTATTTCTCGAAATAAATTGCGTCAGAAAACTCGTAAATTACGACTTACACACAGGCTGCAGACATGATAGCTTCAGAGTGTATTTCGAATGTACGAGAATAACGGCGTCGTCACGTGATGATATCGCCTTATGAAGCCATCTGACGAAGTCATCACGTCAAACGTGACGTCACGCTGATGACGTCTTCGTCAAGTGATGATGTCACCTGACGACGTCATGTGATGCCTCTTGGAGAAGCTGCACACTGTGCGCTTCCCGCCTCTTCGCAATGTGTCCGGGATCGGCCCACATTTTTGTGTGAGCACCGCGCACGCGCACAAGAAAAATCCCGACCAGCTAGAGGCTAACAGCTTCGCTGTAAAAGGTGTCGTTCAGACGCAGATAAATAACGACGCAAAAGGAAATAGCAAGTGAGTTGGATTAGACCGATAGTCTTATCCGAGGTAGTACTTCACGAACGAAGCCGCGTTCACGCATGTCCTTTCCTTTTTAATTTTGTGCCTTCAGATAAGAAAACAGTACATAGCAGGGTCGTCTTTGCATGAATAGCGTATTTGTTTTCGGCAATATATAGTACAAGAACGAGCATCCATTCAGAACTGCGGTGTTTAATATCAGCATTGTGCAAAAATACCTATACAAGAAGGCGACCATGCTGCGGGCTGCAGGAAAATGTATCCTTGCAAAGGCTTGTCTGCGATTGATCCACCGGAGCGACGCGTTTCAAGTCTGATTTCGATTACATTGCAGCAATGAATGCATGATAAGTAGATTTTCTGGCGCGGATTGGCTCCGTGAGGAAGGGTGGGTAATCAAGGAGCACACGTGACTATTACTTAAGCAGTTCTTGTAAACCACGTATGATGAATTAAATGTAAGAAAAAAAAAAGCTGTGTCTCATCTTGAGTAGCCGGCGGTGTCGGTGCCCATTTACACACCATCAATATCGCAAAATGAAAGCCCGCAGGATTTAAAGTCGCTTTATTTTTTACCGCGTTGCCACGTGTCATGACAAGATTGCTTGTAAATACGGCTCATGCGAATGAACGAATTTTTCTGGTGCATTCAACCTGAATGGAGGGCCCTTAGAAGGTAGAGACCGGAGGTTGTAACATCGGTGGCTACATTCAAAGCAACAGTCTGCCGGCAAATGCTCCCTTTTGTAACAGCTGGCATCGTTCGCGATTGGGCAACTGAAACCGGCTATTCATCGTTTCAAGAATCATGAAGCGAATTATTAGATTTTGGTTGACACGGCTTCGACGACCAGGGCTGCCACTTGTGGTACGAAACTCAATGACGTTCTGTCTCATCATTTCTTGCGGCTCCTGACTGGCTCCCCTAGCTCCACGCATGTCATTCGCTCGTTGGCTCTTTCTTCAGCGTGGATGAATCCTACTTTATATGGCACAACCGAAGTCACTGAAATCAGTACATTTTATAATTGAACGCTAGTCACACACCACATGTGTAAAAACTTAATCAGTCTTGCTCTGCCTTGATGTAAAAGTTACATGGTATATGTTCAAAAGAGCACCTTTATTTTTAGGTGTAATACGGAGGCTATTGAGGAAAACTACTTTGCGTATGTCCACTTATCGTCGAAAATATTTCCATTACCAAGATGTGCGCCATTGGATGTGACTATGCGGGAAGCGCTGCAGGAAACGATCCGGAATTTACTCTGCAGCCTACGAGAGACACCTCGAAAATTAAGGGCTAATGCCCACAGATTCGCTGTCGTAACGAAATGGCTAACTACAAGTGCTCCACAGGCAGTATTAATAGCCTTCGATACCTGAAACCTAATTGGGCTTTGTCACCAGATACTTTCTCTCTCGAGAATCAAATAGAGTATAAAAGCGAGCATTATGTAAGCTAAATAACCTGAAAGAATGTTATCTTCGTCTTGATTGGCCTTCATTACTGCATCACAGCTGAGAGTAATGTGCGGGCTTTTTATCCACGTATCCTATTTGGCTATCCTGCCATCGGCAGATCTGCGGCGTTAAGCGCCGATGAAGCCCGAGCAAAGGGTTCTGTTCGTGTAACCAGGTGCGTCTTATATTTGGGGTGTTGCACTCTCCAAAGGAGAGCATGTGTGCCAGCTGGCGAAGCTGCCTTGCAGCGTTTGTCCTAAAATAGGAATGGGAATGCTATGTTCATGATGTGACGCTCGGGCATCTTTGTCTGCGTGGTCATTTCCACTAATCTTGCAATGGCCAGGTAACCACTGGAAAACGATTTCGTGATCTTTTTAGTGGACGTCGTGATGAAGTTTATTTAGCTCATGACCATTTGTGTCCATAAATCGAGACCGTTCGTTATTTCGTACTATCGTGAATAATAATACAGAAACAAAGCAAACTCGTGGCCTAGTTAAGCTTAATGCCGTACCAATAACGACCCCCTGTCCAAAGCCTGAGTTGAAAGCAATGCTCTCTTCGGCTAGCAGCACATTTGCGCCAACATTCTTTTCGATGAGCCCTTATTTTTTTTCAATCAGCGCACTATTACCTAAGTTTCTGCAGTATGCGGTGTCTGATCCTTCCAGACAACAGTTGGTGCCACCTTTTGTGCATATCATACGAACATACGAACACAATATTAAAGGTTAATGCTTGAACTTGCGACTAGGCTGCAAGTCAAATCATGACCAATACAGATGCGTGAGAGCACCACGTGTACAGCAAGCTAACTTCTGAAAATAACTGCTGGAGGACAACGTCTTAGCTTGCCGCAGTGAGCTCTGCGTGCGGGTTGCACTTGCATCGCCATTTGCGCTCGTTTTCTACTTTTACATGCTACCTGATTCCATGAATGTAACCGCCTTCGTTTAAGCACCGAACTTTGTTTAAAAGTGGACACGAAAATGCGCTTTGCAATACGTTAGGCTTTGAAGAAAAAGAAGAAAAAAAGAAACACAGTTCACAATCACTGGATGCGCCGTGTGCGCCTTCGCCCCATCACCTGCTTCGCATGCCAGTACTCTTACTGCTGCCGTTCGCGGTGCTGCTCGGCTGCGCGCCGCAGGAGCCTCATGCAAGCCGCTCGGTGCCTATACTGTGGGTTCTTGCACACTACAGTAATCGCGTATCTTCATGTGGTTTGTAGCGTATTGAAAGGTCACTAAGCGCCTATCCGCCAAACTGCGTATGCAAGTTGGTTAAGCAACCGCAAGCACCTGGGCCTTTCATTAAATGACACAGCTTCAGCGTCCTCAGCTGCATATTGACGTGATGTATAGCGGCGCCTCCGCTGGGTGGAAGGCTGGCTAACCTCCCTGCCTTTCCTGTCGTTCTCTCTCTCTACTGTTGTTCCCATGCTGCGACCATTCGTCATCCTGGCACTTGCTTGGGAGACATCATTACTCGCTGGCGCCGGGCCACCCGCCCTGTCTTAATGGTGAGCCTCGGGAAGAAATGTTCTTTCCTCATTCCTCTTGTTGAGTGCTACATCAGAGACATCGACCGTTGGAGTGAAATGATGTGGTAGTCCCGGCGAAGTCGCTACAGTAGCTTTACTGCATAATAAATTCGCTTTAGCATCCGCATTTTTGTCATGACCCACCTCCCACTGTTCGTCCTAAAGGCCGCAGGTAACAATCTTCACTATAGCTGGGTGAAACTATTCGCAGCATTCGTGAAATTTATCTGAGCAGTTGAAAGTTACAATATTCAAAATAAGTGCTTTGGAATGAATGCAAAGACACGTGTGGGAGCAGAGACATGCAATGTTGATGGGAAAATGATGCAGCATTAAAATAGTTCGTGCGAAGCTGCAACCGTAGATTTATACGTCATAAACTAACTTGTAAAACGCGCGTTCTTTTTCTTTGTTCGCTGTCATTCCTGTTTCTCATACAGGCCAAGCGGAAGCGCCTTCACGGATATTGCAAAATTATTCTTCCCTCTGAATCAAACTAAATTAATTAAATTGTGATATTTTACGTGTCATAACCACAACCTTATTATGAGGCACACCGTAGTGGGGGACTTCAGATTAACTTCGATCATCTGGAGTTCTTTAACATGCACCTAAATAATGCTGGGTATGCGGCCGTTTCTGCAATTCGGCCTGGCCGAAATGCGGCCGCCACTCTGAATTCCCAGCATTGCCGGAACTTCTTTCGACAGTTGACAAAAATAACGTTTAATTGCACGGAAGCTAATTCAAAAAGGGGTCTTATATTATGATTACGTCCATGGTCACTTTGCACACTGAAGAGTGGTTTTTATTACAGATAGTATAATGGATTTCGGGCTGTTTAAGTAACTCAAGGTTAAGTAAATACCATATTAAATCCCACATACTTTCAAGCGCGAGTGGCAGCTTAACTGGGTAATGCGCATCGAAAGAAGAGGCAATTGAATACGTGATGCGCTAAACATGACGTCTTTGACGTGTTTCCGGTTCTGCTATCGCCTCTGGTGCATGCGGCTAGCAAAAGCATGGCCTTGGAAACCAGTTTCTGTTACCTAGAGCAAGCCGTCGCTGGGGCATAGATTTGGATGTCACCTATATCTTGACAGTGCGTGCGACAAGAAAGCCAGTGATAAGATGCGCATCGTATGCATTAACTTCTGCAATTACGCCTCGAAGCCATGAGAGGAGGGAGGCAGCGAAAGACAGTTCTTTGTTGAAAATCGGTGTTCTGTCTTTCTACTAAAGAAATGATAGATGGATGATTAAAGAGCGAGGAGAACCTAGAGATTTCATTTAGATCGCGGAAGCGTGCATTGTGCGAAGCAATTTCCTGTTCTCCAGCAACTGAGGCTAACAAAATGCGGCAGCTATTGTAAGGTGAAGATGTCGGGTACTTGTCAATGTTACGTGATCTTTCTTTTTTGTGAGTTTTATGGAATAATGGACAAATCAGAGCCAAATGAATAATATCAATGAAGACGTATATAACATAGTTTAAAATTCGCTCATAATTTGAAAGTCATTTGACGAATTTTTGTGTCTAATACTAAGTTAAGCTTGTTATTCAGTGCTCACCCATGTAGGTATGTCGCTACAATTATGCTTAATTCATTCACAAAAGAGGGGTTCAAGAAATGTCATTATGAATCACATGATACAGCATCACTCAATGGTACACAGCTGACATTAAGTCTTCTTAAACATAATCACCAGACAGCAGTGACGCAGCTAGAAATATTTTTGTGGTTTTTTTTTTTGGGGGGGGGGGGGGTGGTTACCCACTTTACCGGAAGGCTAAGAGGGAGGAAGTGGGTGGGGGCTTCGCAGGCCACATGCTAACAAAATTTAGGGGGAGGGGCGGGTGGTGAGCACGTGCCTGGTGTGCCACCCCTGGCGACGGCACTGCCAGACAAGCAGAATAGTTAGATGCGCTATTTTATGAACTGATAATTGTTGTTATTGATGTTGGCGCCGTGTTTCTCGCGGGACACAGGAAATTGTCGGAATTATTATCAGTTCGTCTTTGTCAGTAGGAAGAAAAAAATCATGTGAGACTACCATTATTTTGCCATCTCTAGAAAACCCTCGGGCTATAGCATGCAGAGAAACAGCGTAATCATTTATCACCTTTCTGGAGTGATCCCCTTTGTTTTCTCCCAAATTCTGTGATGTCACTGAATGGTAAAGGTTCGGCTTAAAACAACTCGTTGAATAGCCTTGCAACGCACATGAATAATTTGGAAATAATTGGAGCTGGTCTTTCGACATTTCTTACACTATTAAGAATTGAGCAACTAGGCAGTAATAAAATTGCTCGCCCCTCAATAAGAAGACACGATTTGTTGGCTTGAAATACGCTCCGCGCTTCTTACTGAATGTTGGTTCACGTTATATATATATCTTTGTCTAAGGTGTATCGTTTGTTTTAAGCTTGTTTCAAAAGAAAGGAAGATGCACATGACTGCTAGGCCTACGCCATTTTCCCGCTTAACCGTGCTCGTTGGGCAACAAAAACCGTCGGTTAGCTCGCTTCCTCAATACGTGAGCTGTGGCTACGGAAGTCAGGTCGCCCCATACTCGTTTTCAGTTGCTTTCTTTCCCATGAAAATTTCTTTCTTTTCCTCTAGTGATAGTGCGCAGACATGGCGTACCACAAGCATTCCGGCCATTGAGAGATGCATCATGAAGGCTTTCTAACTGTCATTTCAAGATGGCCAGTGTACGCTCGCTGCTGGTCTTGCATTACATGGTTTATTTACAGGGCTCACCCTCATGCTAGGTAGCTAAGTACTTGCGTGCCGCAGAGTTTGCTACACAGAGCACTTTTCTGCTGTTGTTCACCTATTCTCACTCATGTTACCTGTCTGGTATTATTGGCCCCCAGAGCGTACCGCTACTTCATCCTTTCCTTGTCTTATAAGTGCATTTTGCAGAGACTGGGGGAGCGGAGGTGTAGACAAACACTTAAATGAAATAACTGTAGGTAGCCTATGAGATGGTTAGACACAGGCAACGCATTAAATATGCAACGAGCGTTGGCTCTCTTTCTTATACAAAAATTTGTCATTCGCCATACTGCTGTTCTTTCGAGCCCTTCGCTTCTTAAAGAAGCACACATGTAGAATCACCTGTTTGCACCCGATTTTTTTTCGGTAATTAGAATTAAATTATGTCATTTTACGTGCCACGACACGATTATGAGGCAAGCCGTAGTGGGGGACTCCAGGTTAATTTCTACCACCTGGGGCTGTTTAACGTGCACCCAATGCACAGTACATTGGCGTTTTAGCATTTCGCCCCCATCAAAATGCAGCCGCCGTAGCCGGGATTTGAGTTCGCGCCCTCATGCATACAGCGCAATGCCATAGCCACTGCGCCACCACGGCGATCCCGGAAAAATACGCTGCCGAATGGCCGGCTATAACAAACATGAGGAGGTAATCCTAATTAATAAGCAACGTTTAAAAACGAAAAGCATAAAGAAAAAAAGTCTCAGAGGAATGTAGCATCACATAAATGATGCATAGTAAGCTTTCTTGACGTACTCAGTCAGTGCACTATGTTACGGCAACACGAAACGTCCAATAACTGCGCACAATATACCGGAACATCTGCTCAGTCACTATACTAGAATAAAAGGAATTGACCGTGAACGCAGCGCTCGGTGAACTCTTTTACCTGGCAGTTTTTGAACAACTCTCCCATTGTCGCTGTTCGTTCTAGTACATATATGCATATATTAACATGGCAAAGTGTTAATTTCTTTGAAGTGCAAAAAAAAAAGAAGAAAACGTAAAAAAACAGGCTAGCCCCTCAGCGCGTGGAAACAATGGTCCTCACTGCAGTAATAAGAACGCTATCTGTTTTCAAGCGAAATTTCTGTGTTTCTTTATTTAATAAAATATGAAAAAAAGTAATCAGCTCGTCCTTCCTCCCGTGACAACATTGTCGATGATCATTTTTTGGGGGCCAGCTGTGACCATCGTAATATCAAGCCTGTATTGAACAAAGCGCAAGTAAAAATTAATTTTTATGGACTTCTACAGCTATGCTCAGTGCTCAGTCACATCAAATCCGTCACCTGAAATCCGTCACCTGAAATCAGTCACCTGAAATTCGTCACCTGAAAAATTGCTGCTCTAAGGAATACGTCTGCTTCAATGTAAAGTATACAGTAATACTATATGCGAACAGATATGTCGGATCTAACACGAGATAAATGCAGCCCTGACAGCGTTGAGTTTTCGAACCGATTTTTTTATTCTCGCTCTGCACCTGCCGCGCGGTCGAATGCCAACTACTTCTTCCTTGACGGGCGCCGCATGCTGAGGCGCTACAGGTGATCAAGCCAGCGTTCTCTTGGCTGGTGAGCAGTGAGGGCAGCTTTCAGTTGTCGATGAAGCCGTTCGACCATGCCATTGGCTGAAGGATGATAGGCAGTCGTGTGGATGTGGCGAATGCCCAAGATATTGGCAAGTGGGGTGAAAAGGGGCCGATTGAAATTGACGACCGTGATCGGTGGTGACGACAGAAGGGCATCCAAAGCGTGATACCCAGCCGTTTGTGAAAGCCTTAGCCACTGTCGGTGCTGTAATGTCGGAAATTGGAAACGCTTCCGACCATCTGGTGAAGCGATCCACACATGTCGGTAGGTAATAGGCCTCTTGTGACGGTGGAAGAGGGCCGACGATGTCGAGATGGACGTGGGAAAACCTTGCGTCGGGAGGCCGAAAGGGGGATGGTGCCGTGACCGTGTGACGGTGAATTTTAACACGCTGGCACTGAAGGCAGGTTCGCGCCCAGCGTCGGACGTCAGCATTGATGCTTGGCCAAAGGAAACGAGATGTGACTAGCTTCTGGGTCGCACGAATACCCGGATGGCTCATGTTGTGCAATTGATCAAAAATTGCACGACGAAAAGCTGTAGGCACGAAGGGCCAAGGAACACCAGTAGACGTTTCGCACGTTAATAATGAGGTAGAAAATGGAAGCAGGCACTCCGTGAAATATAGAGACGTGGATGAAAAGCGAAGAATATGCAGCTCAGGATCGTTACTCTGGGCAGCTGCTAGCGCTTCCATGTCTAGTGGCGGCTGGGTCGACAAAGCATCGATGCGTGAGAGTGCGTCAGCGGCGGCATTTTCCGGCCCGTGGACGTGTCTGAGATCCACGGTGAACTCGGAGATAAAGCATAGTTGACGGATCTCCCTTGCAGTGTAATTGCCGTGATTGCGATGGAAGGCAAACGTCAGGGGCTTGTGGTCTGTAACGACGTAAAAGTCCCGGCCCTCCAGTAAATGGCGGAAATGTTTGATGGCGAGGTACACCTCAAGGAGTTCTCGGGCAAATGTACTGTATTTTACTTCCGGAGGTTTGAGTTTTTGCGAGAAAAAACCAAGGGGCTGCCAACCTGATGCGTGCTGCTCGAGAACAGCGCCAACTGCCACACTCGATGCATCGGTGATGAGGCGAATTGGGGCATCAGGAACGGGATGTATGAGCATGGTGGCGTCTGCCAGAGCCTTTTTGGTAGTGGCGAGGGCAGATGCGGCGTCGACGGTCCATTTCAGTGGCGCAGCCGGGTCTTTTTTATGGCTAATATGTCGGTCAAGGGCTTTAGGAGAGTGGCACACTTAGGAAGAAAGCGGCGATGGAAGTTTAGTAGGCCCAGGAATTCTCGGAGTCGTTTCATTGATGTCGCGGGTGGAAAGTCTTGTATGGCCTTCACTTTGCTGGCGAGCGGTTGGATAACCTGTGGGGTGACAAGGTGGCCTAAGAACTCGATTGTAGCGACGCCGAAGACGCACTTATTGGGATTAATGACGAGGCCATAATCACCCAGACGGTGAAACAGGGTGCGCAGGTGGTCTTCATGCTCAGGGCACGATGAGCTTGCGACCAGGAGGTCATCAAGGTAGGCAAATACGAAATCGAGACCTCGCGTGACCTCGTTGATAGTGCGCTGAGAAGTCTGTGCTGCGTTGCGCAGTCCAAAAGGCATCCTTACATATTCGAACAGACCAAATGGGGTGGTGATGGCCGTCTTTGGAATGTCAGCAGGTTCTACAGCAATATGATGGTAAGCCTTCACTAAGTCAATCTTAGCGAATATCGTGCACCCAGCCAAATTTGATGTGCAATCCTGTATGTGAGGAAGTGGGTAGCGGTCTTGTAAGGTGTTGGCATTGAGAGCGCGATAATCCCCACATGGTCTCCAGTCGCCAGGATCTTTCTTCAGCACCATGTGGAGTGGCGATGCCCAGTTGCTGGAGGAAGGCCGCACAATGCTAAGTTCAAGCATGTGCTCAAACTCACGGCGGGCGATGGTGAGGCGTTCTCCAGATAGTCGACGAGGCCGTGTGAAAACGGGAGGTCCAGTGGTCACAATGTGGTGAGTGGCGGAATGCTTCACCGGTGACTCTCTGGTGTGCGGCTTCATGATGTTGGGGAAGTCAGCGAGTATTTTTGCATACGGCGAAGCTGGTGTGAGAGCTCGAATTCTCGTTGACGAGGAAGTGCAGAGTATACCGTTGATGGATAGGCGCGTGTTGAGATCGATGAGGCGATGAGCATGCATGTCCACAGCAAGGTTGAAAAAACTCAGAAAGTCAGCTCCAAGAACAGCTTGCGAGACGTCAGCGAGGATGAAAATCCAGCGGAACGTACGGCGTAGTCCAAGTTCAAGTGTAAGAGAGCGTTGGCCGTATGTAGGAATGGCGGAGTTGTTGATCGCTTGGAGTGGGCAGGTCTGTTCGTTGCGACGGTGATCTGCGCAGGAGGCCGGTATGACGCTAACCTGGGCTCCTGTGTCGACGAGGAAGCAAGCGCCAGTGATCTTATCGGAAACATAGAAAAGGCGGCATGACTTTCGACCAGTATCATTTGCCGCCGTCAGTGGCCGGTCGTCGCATTTCCCGACCAGGAGCACGGGCGAGTGCACTTGCGAGCAGAGGCCCCAAATCGGCGGTGGTACCAGCACATGGTCGAGGACGAGCCGTCCCGTGGCGCGTCGGTTGTCCGAAGTCCCGGAGAACGTGGAGACGTCCAGGGGCGACTGTGGAACTGGAACCTGGATGCCGATCGGCGATGCGCAGGTACGAAGTCATCGAGACGTCTTACAAGGGCGTCCAAACGGTTCTCGATGCTCGCGAGCGCGCGGGGTCTGCAGCGGTGGCCGGTGGCGACGTGGTCACGGCGTTGAGGCTATGTGCCCGCGAGTAGTCTGTCACTCGATCAGCCATTTCAGCGAGCGTGTCTACTGGGACATCTCCTGCAGCGACGAGGACCGGGACCATGCTCTGCGGTAAGCGCTGGAGGAACAACTCACGCAACAGCTTCTCCTCTTGAGGGGCGGAGGTCCCGCCAGTGAGCTGGCGCATGCGTCGCAGGAGCTGGGATGGGCGACGGTCAACGAGCTCTGTGGCCGTGATGAGCTGTTGGAGTCTGCTGCGTTCAGACTCGGACTTGCGGGAAATGATAGCTTCCTTCAACGTGTCGTAGGGATGGCTCGGGTGCGGCGAAGCTAAAATATCTGCGAAGTCGTCGGCTACGTCCGGAGGTAAGGAGGACACCAGATGCCAGTACCTGGTCTGTTGGCTGGTGATTTGCCGTAGACGGAAGTGCGCCTCGACCTGCAGTAACCATGTGCAGGGGTTGTTTGGCCAAAATGGTGGTAGGTTGACGTGTTGGATCGCAGCCACCGCAGCACTGCTAGGTCTGGCGTCTTCTTGGGCGTCAGGACCGGTAGGCTGGGTGGAAGAGCCGGCGGGATCCATGCGGGATGGTTGGGGTTGCGTGTTCTTCATCGGGTCACCATTAACTGTCGGAGCTAACACGAGAAAGATCCAGCCCTGACAGCGTTAAGGTTTCGAACTGATTTTTTTATTCTCGCTCTGCACCTGCCGCGCGGTGGAGGAGGACACCAGTTTTCTGGGATTATTACGTCATTCTTTTTCCTCTTTTACTTGGTTGTACATGTAGCGTTTCACCGTGGTGTTCTTTTTTTCCTTTTCGGAGGTCACATTGGCAACATTTGCGACCTGAAGCGAGCAACGAAAACGTAGGGCAACAATTGGGTGCTAAGAGAAAGTTGGCGACATCGACGGATTGCTGCAGGCTCTTCTGATCGGGCCCTCACTTGCACCTGTCGCACCCTTTCTCCAGGGATCGACCAACACAATGCCTGTTTGCTTTCTGTCTGCGCGCGAAAAGGCCGTGGTCGCACCCATTCGCGCTACACGATCACGAGCGAATAGCGAGCTGCCCCCCCCCCCCCCCCCCCTTCCACTTCCCCTAGCCCTTCCCGAAAAGACTCGCCAGGCGCCGTCGGTAATGGTCTCCGCACCCCTGTCAACCAGCTGGCCTGATGCCTTTGTCGATGTTCGCGCTCTTTCGTATAGCTTAGTTTTTTTTTTGTTTGGCCAGAGGTACTGATGGTTTGCTATTTGCTGCCGACTATTGTTTACTTCCGCCCAAGCGAACGCCTTCATTCGAGCTCTGGTTGCCTTGTACCGGCCTTTCAGCGAATGCAAGCAGACCGAAAGCCACACGATCAAGACGCGCAGCTGTCAATACGGTGCCATAAGAATATATACAGAGCAGACAGACATGTTACGTTCAAGAGGCCGATAAATACATATATCTTAAATTCTGTTCATTTGTTTGTTTGGTTGATTCATCCTATGTTTGCTATGTACTTTTTCTGTCTTGCTGCTTCTGTGTTTACTTGAGCCAGCCTTTCATTGCTACGCACTTCTTACTTAACCGAGAAGGAGTACCGGACATCACCCATGATGCAAACCTCTACTACCACACAGTTATACAGAATAAAAAAGGAGCCACTTGAGAAATGTCTTGTATAAATAGAATAAAGAAATGTAGTGCTTGCTTACTGAGGAAGCAAACATTTTTTCAATAACAACAAATTTTAATTCTGCGGCACCCTCGTGCATCGCGACAACTTCTCCCGTATTTACAGAGTTGTCGCTCCGCGAATACTCGAATGAGCGTTAACATAGCACTAAGATAAGCACTGGGGGCTCTAACCGTGTTCTGCATTGAATGTTTTTCTTATAACTTAAGAATCAAGTTCGCATTAGTGATTTCTTTATTTGGTCAATTTATGAGATCTAACGGCAAAAATTACGAGCAGTTAAATGGTTGCACATAGGGGCAACCAATGCCCGACTGGTAGTTGCTGTGGCTCATGCATTTTCCTATACCAGTCGCCGTATAGCTTCGGCCATCACCAGAAAATTCTGAATAAATATTTAGGCAACGCACTACTAACGTGGTCACGACAAGCTGTTTCATACTAGTGCCGAGGGCAGGTAAAAAGTGTAAAGTCACATTGCATGCGCGCAACTGTAAATTAGAACGAAGCTGCGCACTCGTTCTTTGACACAACGCATGCCAGGTGACGTTCGGAAAATAAATTCCTTTAACGAGAGGCTTCGTCTCATCCCTTCGTCTTATATACGACTCCTCTAAGTATTCACACATTAAGAGCTGCTCATGATTTCCAAAGCTCGTGCGCCGTTTCTATCTACCTTGCCTTCCGGTGATGTGTATCTGAGACCACTGGTTCAGTTCACATTCACGGCACGGGGGTGAGTGAAGAAATTAACACTACTAAGTAATAATTTACCATAAAATCGCATTGGCTGCATTACTTCTGTAGCAAGATACTTGTATGTACATCGACCACGGCGGCCGCATTTCCATGGGGGCGGAATGCGAAAGCACTCGTGTACTTAGATTTAGGTGCACGTTAAAGAACCGCAGGCGGTCGAAATTATCCCGGAGTCTCCCAATACGGCGTGCCTCATAATCGGATCGAGGTTTTGGCACGTAAAACCCTATAATTTAATGTAACTTGTATGTACATACTATCCTAAAAAATATCCCGTTATAACGCAGTAATTTTCTCAATGACCTTCGTTGGTGTTAATTTTGATACCTTCAAGGACGAAACATACTAACAAGAGGTATTGGCCACATGACTACAAATGAAATAGTCAGTTAGGAGTTTACAAAGTTCACAAAATGAATATTTTTAGAGACTTCCCAACCTAGACTTGGCGGCGCTATGGAGGCTGCTTAGTAGAGTCGTTTACGGGAGTACGGGCTGCGATATTGTTTCTCCCGTGCATTTGTCCGCACAAGCTTACCATTCAGTGCCATAACAGACTTCAAAAGACGAACGGTTGACACGACCCCGTGAAAATCCACATATTTCCGTGCCAGGTAGTGCAAAAAGGAGAGGAGACAAGCGTGCACAACTGCGGCTGTTGGCAGCGTCAAGTCAGTCGCGCTTGTATGCTTTCACATGTGAATGAATTTAATTTTTTCTCATGCGAAATTTTTATCCAAGTCACGCAGTCAGTAGAGGGGGCTCTCGAACGCAACTGTGGTTCATTATTAAAGGGTACAATGGGACTCGTGGCCTTGGCTGGGTGCCACCGCTGACCTTCGGCATGAGCGGCAGCTTCGCACAGGTACAGCAAGTGGCGTCATGCTGATGCGATATCACTACACGTTAAAAACGAAAACGAAGAAAGATGCAAAGGATTCGTCATAGACTAAAAAAAGGCGAGGAAAATCGCGTGGAAAGCCCCCTCAGAAGTACCAAGAGAGACGATTTTACCATCGCGTGGCACGACACAACGACTGCGACGTCCCTGAGGAGTCTAAATCCACTGGTGAATTTTCGCCCTTGTCACTCGGGCACCTTGAAGCTCGGTCGAGTCCACTACGGGTCGGGTGCTTCTGCACGGGCGTGACTTTCGACCACGATATTCCACAATCCGGATGCAGTAGCCCACGATCGGCTATCGTCTGCCCCGTAATGCTGAATGAGCTCATTCCACTTGTTCCGGATTGTGGAACCGTGCAACAGCTACCATTTTCGATTGCCACCGAAAATTTTGATCCGTATCGGGCTATATCGCGATCGAAATTGACCGGTTTTTAAGAACGACAAAGAGCCAAAACAATTGAAACTGAAACTGCCGCTGCCCTACTTCTCGCAGCACAACTCGCGGAGTCAAGATCTCATACAATGAGGTCCGCATTCTATTTGGAAATGGCCTACCTTATCATACGCCTCTGCTAAAGTGCTCAAGTGCTTGCAACTTACTGCTAAATAAATGTTACCTATCAAGCTTGAGCTGTCAAACTAACACGAGAAAGCACAATGTGCGTGGCATGCGCAAATGAGCCGGTGCTCAATGCCTTACTCGAAGCACGTCGAAGTAGAGCTGAGCAGTATTCTCGTTGTTAAGAGCAAACTGTGATTATTGAGTCACAAGGCGGAAGCAACAACGCGGCGGCAAAAAATAGCAAGCATTAAATAAAACAGCAAGCTTTCCATTCCGGCTTACTTTTTATACGGCGAACGGCGGTTATCCATGGTTGCCTGAGTTGCTTTTCATAACATTTATCCTGGAAACTGTAGGAAGTTGAGAGGCGGCTGTCGGCCCCGGATGTTTTTGTCAGCTGTTGTGGCAGTTTACCACGAACAGAACCGGGCTCCGTGGCTACTCGACCGCCAAATCATCGCGAAACAAGGGCGATGCAAGAAGCAATTTCGAAAAGATCGCGGGCATCGCGTGCACCTCACGGTGCCTCTGACCTGACACATGGTGGTGCCGTCTTCGCTAGGGGAAAGAGTGGCGCTGGCATCTGTCGGCAAACCTGAAGTTGAGAGCCCTATGGACACAGCAATCTCTGACGTTGTACTGCCATAGATTTAGGCTGCTCACACGCTATTCGCAGATATAAAAAGGTACCTGAAGGGATAAACAAACTATCTTCCGCCACTGTGCTATGTTACTATAATCACTTCTAAACTACAAAGCTTCGGGGACGTGATAAATTTCTCAAAGCAACAGAGACAACTGTTCTTCGTGGACACCTTCTAGTGTGCACAACTGTGGCTGCTGACACACGAAGAGGACGAGCTACCTTTGGTAGTCCAACGCACCCTGAAATTTCAGTTATATTGATGCTACAGGAAGAAAAAAATCAAGAAGACTAACCACGAGCAGCAGGTGCGAATGACGCAGTGAACGCCGTCAATACGCTGTCGGACGTTATTGCAATCGACATCTATGCTCACTTACTCGCTCAACATTGTACGGCATCTAAAAAAATTATGGGAGGCGGCACAAATTTGCGAAGCTATACACAATATTTACAGGTAATCTCCATTCACCGTCTATGTACATTGGGTTGCAGACACGCGGCAAACAAATAGAACAACAGCCTAGTACGCAGAAATGCGTGCTATAATTCCGCACCAGAAATTACACCTGATAATTTCAGGCCACCACTATCATTCGAAGCCGAAAATCACTTCTTTGGGACGCACGTGCCTTCATACTTCCGCTACATGCGTGTGCGTCATTCGCCCTAATATTGCTCGGGTGGAGGAAGTCTCTCTCTAGAGAACATGGGCTGAGGCAGCCCTGCAACCGTGCGTCATCTAGGATTCAGCACTTGAAAACCCTGCGAACTGTCTAAAGTGTGCTGATCTAGCATCTACAGCGGACATTTACCTCCGGTCGCAGTAACTAGCTGAGAATATTCGCACACCCTTACATAAATGTGAACATGGGCAAAGGACAAGGGCCAGTGGAAGACGAAAAGATGAGCGCTGTCTTTTCGCACAGTTCCTTGTGGTTTCCTGCTGTTGGCTTTGATCTAAAGATGTACCACCTCTTGTGGCTCTGCACAGAAACGACGGCTACTTGAGAAAGGATGTTAACAGCTGCAAGGCTACGAATGGAATAGGCGCTGCAACATCATGCAAACATGCAATTTCTACATATTTCTACTTAAATACATATTTATGCTGCAGGGTACCTTGCTCGAGTAAAATAGACTGAAAAATTAGCATTTATCTGCGCGGGCACGGACACGTACGGACCCCTTTATGCTGGAGCACTGAAACAGAAGTGAATGTTAAGTTGCCGTTTAGTATTATACGGACTGGGATGACATATACTGGACTAGTCTGACGAAATACAAGTTCATTTCTTAATTGAGATTTCTTTCTGTCATTTCTCACAGCCTTAATTCGTCATCTCAGATCTATGTTTTTCTGTGTTTTTTTTTGCAGATTTATATTGAATCCTACAACACTTGCAATGTCTCGTGCTGTTTGCCTATTATTCAATTAATAAGTTCGGAAGGTAAACTAAACAAGACGTAGAGCCGCACACTGCCCACAACGTCATGCTCACAGCATTCTACTTGAATGGTCGCTAAATAGACGTTGCAATCCTCTAACCACCACTGCTCACTCGAGAGCATGCGCTGTCACTCGAAGTCTGCAGGCCACCCTACGCCATTGTATTAAGCTAATTGGGAATGCGTCACCACGTGCCGTCCTCTGCCTCCTTTTGAAGAACACGTTGAAGGCGCGCTGAATAAGTCCCGCTAAGGCAAGCGCACGTGAACTACGACCCAAATGCGCCGAGGAGCGCGTGAGCGGACACGAGCTGCCACTTTGTGGCTTGACGTGGCTGCCTTCTAAGACTCGGTGGTTCGCGCGAATGCAAATGACTTCATTTTCCCATCTGTGCCATCAAAGAGCCCGCGCAAAGGGAACTCCGCTGGGGGTCGCTTTGAATGAGTTTGAATGGCTGCTCGCTGAATCATCGAGCGAGTACCTCGAGCTGCACGTGCCTCATGGATGGCCAAAACTTTCCTGTCATGAGGTTACCCCTATGGTGGAAGAAGGAATGATAATTACATTACCAAAATCAACGTAACGCAAAATAAGTCCTATTTGATTTATTTAAACCCTCGTTAAGAGTCAGAAGCAGATATAGCTAGTTAGGTAACCGAAATAGTCTACCTGCCTACGCAGCCATTTCTCTGACATATTCTGCAATGTCTTCCTTTCCCTTCTGGAAAAGGTAATACTGTGCCCAACCTTTCTTTCAGTTCATATGGTCAACAGAGCGCACCGGACGGCTACAGCTCATGGGGTCCCGGACTGAAGGCTCCACCAACGTCCGAGGCCTTCCTGCGGCGAATGCCCTGAGGCGATTTTGTACACTATTAACGATTTTTTTCTCTCTCTCCACTGATCTCAGGGGAGCTGCACGGCGATTGTCGCTTAGTATCTTATGATCTTCTTGCGGAAGATGCACTATGGTAGTAAGGGAGTATGTTTGTTAAGGCGTTGATCTGAGTGAGGTAGTATTGCGAATCCATGGTAGCTATCCTGCAGCGCAGTATGTGCGCGTGGCAACAAAAAATGGCTAAAACAGACAAAACATAGACTATGCCCATGTTATAGTCGTTTATTTTTTTTCCACATGTGCATATACTGCGCGTATAGCCACCACGGCATAATATTTAACTTGTTATGAAGTGCGCCTGACAACACATGACTAATACTGAGGTATCTCGCACACACACTGGGCAGGGCTTCGCTGACAGCTCTGAATGAGGAAATGCCAAAAGAAGCTTGGCGGAGGGATGCATCCGAGAGATAAAGATCACAGTACGAACCTATGCACTGTCTTAAAAAAACAACTGAGCATTATGATTAAGAAATATACGGGTACTGCATAGAGTGTGCATGTTTATAGACACATGCACTGTCATGTAAAGTCTAAACAGGAAACTCTGCTTGGTAGCGTAAATCAATGAGTATTATTTGCATCAGGAACATGTTATAACATGTCCATAGGAGAGAGATGGGCTGGTTGGTGCTATTGTGTTTGTGGCGGCATACATTCTCGAGCGAAAAAAACTTTTTCTGGAAAAATAGAGGGGGACTACGCTAAGAAAGTTTTTTTTTAAACCTCAGTGAAGTTTTTTTTTTGAGTCTTTGAAGGTATGAACCATGCCATGCTTTGTCCGGAATCCTAAGTGAGTGAAAGGCGAATTTTCATGTTTCCAGTGGAGAGGTAGCCGTCTGCATCTATAGCCTCTCACTTACAGGCTACCCGCGAAGGTTTTGCAAAGGAGAGATAACACTTTTCTCTGCTCCCTCTCTCCTGCGCTATCCGCATATGTGGGTCGTTTTATATCTGCTGACCACTTGTAAACTCTATGTCAACATCGCACAATCTATTTCTGAAAAAGTTATACAATGGCTGGTTGCCTCGACTTGACACAGCGCCCCCTCTTTATCAGCTTCTGAGAAATGAAATAGCTCGCGAACTGGCACTATGAAATTAATAAAGCATCACTGTCTTCAATAAGACGAATTCTGGCAGTCATGGCTTGTTATACTGGAGGTATTGCGATTTGCTTGTGTTGTTTTATAGTGGAATACCTTTCTCCTTCATAATTCTTAGCCAGGCTTGACTCACAAAGTTGATGTTTAGTCATTCTGTATTGTAAGCGCAGCTTATAAGCGTTGAATGGGATTATAGGAAGTGAAAGGGGCAATTTCATTAATCTGGCATTTACAGTTAGACTCCAGAAAAGCACACCCGCTTTAGAACTAGAAAAAAAAGAAGTTATAAGTCGATAAATGTGCAGCTTAAAAAAACACGGCTGGCGAAAATGTATAACATAGAGACTATCTGTCAAAAATACCATTCATGGCTACGTGGAGAAGAACATGGGGAGCAACGGAAATACACTAAATTCCTGAGGCAAGAAAGATGTGTATGAACGGTTAAAATATTCGTTTACCGAAGGAATTTGGCATAACTTGTCCAAGTTTATTTTTCCAATATCACGGTAACATTATTATATGCAAGAAATAATGTACCTAACTGCTACATTATCTAGAGCTTGGAAATAATGCTGTGAAATGGCAGCCCAATATATTAGAGAACGATCGCCTCAATCGCCTCAATGCAGTCGAAGTATGAATGATAACTCAGCGAAACTCATTCGTCTTGCTAGTCGATCGTCATGTCTGTCGAGCTTGGAATTGCTTTGCACAAACATAACTCAAATTGCGCTCTACATTAGTTTACTTAAATATAAAAATGTAAACAACTTACTGGAGTTCCAAAAACAAATCAACTTCCTTTCAAAATCACGCTGACTGCATTCCGATGAGGGCAAAATGCAATAATGGTCGTGTACAAATCAATCAATCATTGAATCGATCAATCGATCAATCTATCAATCAATCAAATGTCGCTTTATTTTTGGCATTCACTGTGCTCCGAACATCTTCCAGTCGCTAGACATTGGTGTGGGGCTACTGATTTATAATGAAAAATACCATTTGAGGGCAGTGTTATAATGAAGCCGCTGGAACTTCTTTCTGAGCGTATGAAGGCGTAGCTGCCACGTTATCATGGGAGGCGTTCTAACAGAGATGAGAAAGACCGCAAAATGGCCTGTAGAACGTGCTAATACAGAAATACAGGAGCCAGAAACTGCATAAGTATACCGCCAGGTTGCGCACATATTGCGCGTGAGTTGTATTCGTGGTTGTATTACAATTCTTGCGTAGGCAGAAGGTGCAGAAAATTTTGGTGAGATTGCTGATCATGTTTTTAAACATCTCGATAGTTCTTCAAGTAGAATTTTTTAGTATATAGCGAGGCTGTGAATAATGAAATGAGCCTTGTTTTTAGAAAGAGCCTTTTGGTAAAAGCATTTATCTATAGTACAACAGTGACGAATTTACTGTTCCTTAATTTAATTTTATTTATTTAACAATACTGCAGGCAAGATTGACCAAGCTGGAGTGGAATATGGTGCAAAAAAATTAACAAAATGCGGGCACCAGCAATTATTGTCGTTAAAATATTGGTGACACGTTTAACTTTCTTGCGATAGGAAACAGGATAACCCTGTACTAAAGGCACAATCATATTTTTGTTTCCATCTGTGGACTTAAACGCGAAAACACTGAATCTCAAGTTTAATCTGAAAAAATTCCGGCTTAGATCCTCGCATTTGCATCGCCGAAGCAGGCCCGTATTTACAGTGTACCTGAATGGTATCACACTTTCTTCCACATCTCTCCTTACTAGTGTGCACGTGGCTCAAAATGACGTATTTAATGCCACATCAATTTTACGACATGGCTTCAAGCGAATCTGGAAAACGTCGCCCACGCGTTATCCCGTCGACGTGTTCATTTCAGCAAAAACAGCCCCTGCGCGTCGCAGATATGTTGAGCCAGTGGGCTCATTACGAGTCAAGCGGGCACCAACACGACCCGAAACTTCGCAACGGTGAACTCCCGAGGCAACGCTCTACGCGCCCGTCCCGAAGCACCGGCACCGGGTCGTGAAACGGTCGAGCGATTTCGGATCTGACCTCGAATCGCGCAGGCAGCGAGCCTGGAATCGACATCGAACATGGCCCAACGTGGACCAGCCACGGAGGGCACGCGGGGTTTGTTTGGAGAGTTTCAAAAACTCGGAACGGATCTGGCACGGACAGCGGACTGGGCCGTTTTAATGGAATGTTCTCCCAAAGGCTTAATGAATTCTCGTTGACCGGCCATAACTCTTCGAATGGTATGATCAGTCAGGGGTAAATAGTGCGCGCAGTGCTCGAAAGGGATTGAAGAGATTTTATATCGGGGCGAAATGACGTACAAAGACCAGAGTCGTGTTCCTTTTAAGTAGAGCAGGGTTCATCACCTTCCCTATTGGCGTGCTGGCTTTTTTTTTTTCATCGAATGAATGCGCTGCACTTTGCTTTTGCTACAGCAGCGACCAACCGTCTCGTTCATACTGACACACGTACATTGTTTGTCTTCTTCTCGAGACCACTCTTCACCGGCTTACAAATGTTACACAGTTACGTATCCGCGCAAGTCACCGCTTCATGTATAGGAACTTTCACGAATGTCACTGATTTTGTAGCGGAATTATCGTGCCTATTCAAATTGTGTGCGTGACGCGAATAGTGTTGTACATTCTAGAACGTATGCAAGCAACAGTGATTACCCTGGGGTGTACGATAAGTCATGTATAAATAGGCGATGCTCTTGAGTCGTAGATCAGATTTGGACGACCGACTATCATGCTAGTCACGATCGTTGTGCTTTGAACGTATTTGTTTTGCTGGGCAGAAGTTCGCCTTACAAAGAGTTCAATCTTAAAGTAACGTTTGACCGTTCCATTATTCATCGTCACTACAATGTGTCAATGTACTCTCGTGCGTTCTTTGTGCGGGTAAAAATTAAGGGGCATGAAAATAATATACGGCGCATTCCTCACAGTTCTCACAAATAACAAAAGATGCTGGTGTTACGAACCTACGGCAAGTAAGCCACCTTTGACATTTCATTCCGCGCACGCAAAGCTTATAAAGAGGGGAATAGGACAAATGTGATTCAGTGAAGTGCTCAAGAAGTCACAAGCATCTCATGCACAATAGCTCCCGACACGCCGTATACGCTTGGGCGATGGTGGATACCTTAGCCACGGGCTCGCATTAGCCGCGGAAGCTCAGAGGGACTGCTTAGGAAAGCACAAGAAAAAGGTTCCGAGCAAGTGAACTGCATTTACCACTTATTTTTCGTTTACTTTACTTGACAAGACAAATGTTCGCGTGGTCCCCCATGTACATGGCTTCTCCCGCAGACTAAAATAGATTGCTCAAAGGAGTAATATGAGCACGGTTTTCTCGGCACCTAATAGGTTAGCAAGACTATCCACGAAGGCAAGTCCGGAAGGAACCACTTGCACTGCTTGCGAATAAAAGCATAAGGACAAATTCATCACGTCAGTCGTATATACCGCATTCCCCGCACTTGTGAAAAGAGCTGTATCAGTCAAACCCGAAGATGCATAAATTAGTAAGTTAAGGGAGCACATTAACAAAGTCTACCTGCTTATGAATACTGGCCTGCATGCGCAACTCAATCCGCCATGGCGACTTGCAATTCCAGAAATAGTCACTTCAATTTCCTGGAGTAGGTCGTAAATGTAATATGCCCGTAGTTCGTAGTTGCGATAAAGCAATTAACTTATCACATCTTTACACTAACTATGTAGATCGCATTCAGGTATATACAGATGGATCATGCGGGAAAGAAAGCTGCATACCAAGAGAAAAGAGCTTATAAGCTTTGCCAATTTACAACGTCCACAGCGGCAGAACTTTACGCAATACTTTCTACTTTACGTTACGTATGTCAGCATTCAGGACCACTTCGCTGGGTAGTTCTGAGTGATTCGCAAGCCTCATCTCATTGGTGAGCTTAAATGAAATCAGCTTAAGAAAAACAAACAGCACATTGACATACGAAATACAGAAGACATACGCCATAGCGAAAGATCTACAACACGACATAACTTTCCAGTGGATTCCAAGTCCCTGTGACATCATAAGAATGGCAACGGCTGATCACATGGCACGTGCAGCTCATCAAAACAATGAATTATCACTAGTTCCTCTAGCAACGAGTGATGCGCGTTGTTTAGTGAACAAACTATGCGGTAAATTGTCCAAGGAAACTTGGTTCATAAATGATGCGCAGAACTCTCAATTATATAATATTGATCCTGGAATAGAATTCAATATTCCGTTTAAAATTAACCGATCGGTTGAAACAACAGTACATAGGCTTCGGCGAGGCACTGCCTATACTAAAAGCTTCCTGTATAGGATACGAAAAATTAATAGTGCTACATGCTCATGTGGAGAGGCTGAAGAAGGCATAGAACACCCTTTTCTACACTGTAAAAAACATGATGCTCCCCGTAAGAAGCTTTCAGAAAAACTACATGGCTTGGATAGACGATCACTATCCATAGGAAAAACTTTGGGTCCATGGCCGACAGAAAAACTACAAAGCATCGCTGCGCGCGCCTTAGTACAATTTTTGGAGGACTCAAAATATCACAAAATTATCAAGTCAGATATCAGTTATTGCTGGCATGGCTATTATTAACAGGCACTCTTGGTTACATGTTTACTGTGTCTTCGTGTTCATGTGGCATTTGTGTCTGCGCAAAAGACTGCTGTATTTAGAGCACGGCATTCAAGAGGGACCTAATTCGCAAGTGCCCAACATCATCTTCTGAACTTGGTTTTGAGAACATTTATGCTTTGTGAACTCATGTGTTGTGTGTGAACGCTTCAGTTTTGTGAGTATTTATGTTATGTGAACTCTTCTGTAGCGCGAACATTTATTTATATTTCAGTTAGGATTTTGTACGTGAATGTTCGTACATGTGGTTATTAGTCCAGTTTTGTGAGTTTTGACAACATTCCGAGGACAACTATCATGCAAGAGAAGAGGAGTAGCCGGCACCACATATAGGCACCAACCTCTCCTTAAATACATTTATTTTAAAAAAGTCAAGATCGTGGCGTCTGGCGGTTTCCTCGCCCTCCACTGCCAGTGACGCAACTGCAAAACATGATTAGAAGGCGCAGTTGTGATGAGAAGCAAGAGTGACATGATGCGCTTTGTTACTGAAGCTAGAAGCATATCAGCTTTTGATAACGCATTAGCAAGTAAACCCCCTAAATTATTATCAAGAAAAGTGCTCGAAGATGTTCCCACGCGTTAAACAAAGTGTATACCTTCTACTAATTACTGTGTCCTCAAAGCTGTCTTCTTGTGGTTTAGGTGGTTTTGCTTGTGCGTACCTAATAATGTGTACATGTTCCATGACATCTCGAGTCGTATAAGCATCACTGCGAAAATTGGAAATAAATCTGTTGGAAGTTAGTGAAGTCTTTGTGCCTCGCTAAAACAAATTTGAACGTTTCTGACAGCCTGACATACAGACAGCAGAAAACAGTCTTCTAGATAGTGCTTACAGGCATTTCACGAACGCATCACAGCTGGTCACTTTAATTAAAGGGCCCTGCAGAACTTTTTAACGCCATCATTATCGCTTTACACCTTTTCTTAGCGTGTAAAAGAACTAACAGCAAATTCAAATGAGTAGACGGACGGAAACCTAAGTTATCGGTCGCAAAAACTTCAAGGTACAACAAGCAAAATAAGATTTACCCTTGAATCAAACTTCACGGTTCTCCGTGCTACATTTTACCATCCCTGGACGTAGTATTGCGGCACGAAGTAACTCAACATGGTTGTCGAGCTTACTCAAACTTGTTCGCTGCGGCATTAGGGCCTTTGCGTTCGGGTGGCCAGCCGCCATAGCCAGCCGCTCCAATCCGAAGACGCTGTTTCCCCTGGCTCTAGCCGCTGCTGCCATCGCCGTGGCGCTGGGAGCACTCAAGCCCGTCCTCCTGGCCGTGGGGCTGATCTATCTAATGGTGTTTGGCCGACATGCATGCATGCATGCATACATCTATCTATCTACTCTATATCTATATATCTATCTTATATCTATATATATATATATCTATATCTTATATATATCTATCTATATATATCGATATTAATATATATATCTATATCTATATATCTATATCTATATCTATATCTAATCTATATCTATATATCTATCTATCCATATCTATCTATCTATCTATCTATATCTATATCTATGTATGCATACATATGCATCTACATATGCATGCGTATGCATATGTATGTATGCATACATATGCATACATATGCATGCGTATGCATATGTATGTATGCATACATATGCATACATATGCATGCGTATGCATATGTATGTATGCATACATATGCATGCGTATGCATATCATATGCATGCGTATGCATATGTATGCATGCGTATGCATATGTATGTATGCATATGTATGTATGTATGTATGCATATGTATGTATGTATGTATGTATGTATGTATGTATGTATGTATGTATGTATGTATGTATGTATGTATGTATGTATGTATGTATGTATGTATCTCTCTATGTATGTATGTATGTATGTATGTATGTATGTATGTATGTATGTATGTATGTATGTATGTATGTATGTATGTATGTATGTATGTATGTATGTATGTATGTATGTATGTATGTATGTATGTATGTATGTATGTATGTATGTATGTATCTATCTATCTATCTATCTATCTCTATCTATCTATCTATCTCTATCTATCTATCTCTATCTATCTATCTCTATCTATCTATCTATCTATGTATGTATGCATGTATGATATGTATGTATGTATGTACGTACCTACGTACGTACGTATGTGTGTGAGAGAGTGTACGCATGTGCGAGAGAGAGAGAGGACTGCTTATCTTCGTTGATGATGCCTTAAAAAGTTGGTCGCAGAACACTAAAAATCGGATCATTCTACAGGCCACCCAAAGAAATGGGGAACACTTCACAAATTTTTAAGATGTGCTTACAACTATATCTCTTGACGTTATCGTAATAGGAGGCGACTTCAATCTTCCTGACGTTGTCTGGAATCAGTTAGAACCATTGTTGATTGAGCCCTCTTCTTGGCATAGTACTCTTTGCAGCTTTGTAGGTAGCTTGGATTTGACACAGTGCATGTTGCAACCAACGAGAGTAATCTGTAGGAGATCTATTCTTGATGTCCTATTCTTAAATATCTTAGTATGGTTAAGGACACCTAATGTGTACCTGGAATAAGCAACCACACAATTATTTTCCTAGATTTCAGTACCCTCCTTACCCAAAGTGAAATATGGAAAAATGAAAATAAATAGTTATATTCAAAGAAAATATTATTCGATTCAAAACGAACTAAGCATTGTTTACTCAGACTTTGAGCAAAAATGCACTGAGTGTAATGTCGACAATGCATTGTATTTGCTAAAGCAAATCTGCTACTCCTGATTGAGTAGCACGTGCTGAAAGCAAATGCGAGCCATTTATATATAATGTGTGAACGGCCACCACTATAGCTACTAGCTACACGAGTTTGCAGCACCATATTTCTACGGACAGTTTTAACTTTGTCCACTTCCCTGTATTGTATACGCTGAGAGGAGTGGTCACAACCCACCAGTCGAACAGGGGATCCCAGACCTATGCATACTAAGAACCCAACAGCACCTAACAGGAGCTCAATTCTGTGTGGTTGGCGACACTTGCGAAACGTAGTGTGACGGCACACTCCCTCTGAACGGAACATCGAGATGTCATGACACTTTGCGAAAAGACGGTGGCCCTTTCGCACCTAACGGGAACGAGCGCCTCCGACTTGCTTTCTCACTTGATCAAGAAGAAGGGGGCACTACTGCAAGGAAGATACAACCTTCGATTCCGTATCGACTCGGTTTCGGGACACGCGGGCAGTCGCGAACAAAGTGGCCACGATGCTCGTAAGCGCGCAAAATCACGTGCCATTCCCGACCACCCGGTACCGCCACTAATCGACATAGGCCCAGCGAGTCTCGTAGCTTTGCAGATGCAGATGAGAAGAAATACTTTACGGGACACAATCCCACGCAACAAGCAGTCCCTCCCGAAAGACCTGCCCCAGGAATGCGCAAATACTTATCCGTAAGACGTGCACCGGAGCTGCCCAGACTACGGGTGTGCTGCCGAAGTGGCGCTCCTATGTCAGGGTGGCTGAGCGAAGCGACAACGACACAAAAGACGACACTGATGCCAACACCGTCTTCCCGAACCCCTGCACTTACTGCAACGATGCTACCATCAGATATTAAGCACCTCCTGTTGGTCCGCGAGGGACTTGGCCGCTCTGGAACAAACATGCAAGGCTGGAGCAGTCCTACGAGAAATGGGCGAGACCCCCAGCCGCCCAGGCACTCAAAGGAAACGTTGCTCTACCTGTGGGAGTTTGCTTCTGAATCCGGTGTGATAAACAAGATCACAAAGGGGTAGGATATGTCTCTGAACCCCTGCAAAATAACACCGCTCCCACTTAGACCAAAGTACCCTCCTTTATTATAAAAAAGATCGATTCATCCATTCGTTCATTCATACGATACGTTTGATACATTCATACAATGAGGCTGTTATAGTAAAAATTGTTACAAAACATGAATACTTGAAGGCACACCGCTGCGTCCACCTGGGGAAAAGAATGCTGATGCAGTGATGCAGCGCTGCTTTCTCGCTAGCCTAGAAAAATGCCGCAAAGCCTTATGTTTCTGGACAGAGGAAACGAATATTCTGAGTTTGTAAAGCACGCCTCAAGAAATGGGCCAAGTCCCCTAGCAAGTGACAAAGAAAAAAATCCATGCGTATTTTTAAATTTTGTTTGAACTAGCCGCAACATTACAGGGCACCCGTGCCTCACAAGGTGTCACTGCTTTTTAATGGCCGTTTGGGAATGCACTTCCCGAGTGAGACGACCGATCCCCTTGGGTAACATCTGGGTTAGTGGAAAAGCATGTGCTATACACGTTTAGAGCGCACGGTGTTTGGCGGGTGGTGAAAAAGTGGTTGTTTCGTTTTGCTTGGAAGGCGCAGCTGATTTACGAGCCTCTGTGGTGCCCGTGTCGTGTTAAGACTGAACGTCCAGGTTACGACCTCGCTTGTCACCGAAAACGGCCGAACGGAATCTTTGTGGCCTTGCCGAGGCTTTTTCCGAACGCAATGTGGAAGTGAGATTTCCTGAAACGCCGCAAAGCTTCCTTGGCCTTCTTTTGTCGCGTTCAAATATACAAGAAAAAAAAAAGAAACACTCAGATTCAACGCTATGTTGGAATATAAATGACCCTAAGGAAGAAACACCTGAGAAACTTTGATGTCTGTGGAGGCAACCTCGTAAAAGTAATTTAGCTTTGCGTTCTCTACTGCTACAAATCAATTGTTGTGGAGAGATGGAGGCCACTGTACCTCTGCTACTTCATTCCTCTGTCCTTGATGAAAAGAACTAATAATGAAAACAATAACAACACTAAGAATATCTCGACAGACCTTTCAACATATAACTTCTCCTCACACTGCTACACAAAATGGGACAACATTCACAGTGTTTACCCGTTAGTGCACGAGTAATCCATGTACTATCATAAGTAAGGACCTGGAATTTGAGATCTTTAAGAGACTTTGGCCACGCCATGTAATATTTTTGACACAATTATTATGGACATCGCCTTTAACATTATCCACTTACAGGGCACAGACACCAACATAAGCTGCCTTGAAGGAATTATGTTTCTTGCATTATTCATTACACATGGGGCAGTATAGCTTGCATAAGTTGTATGTTTTATTGCGAAGGTTGTTTGCAAATTTCTCCGTTTAGACTAACAAAGGCTGAGTCCAGCGGAGCTAGTTCCGGCTTTTGGTAAGTGTTGCTAGGTTTTGCTAAGTTTTGCGAGGTTATGCATGGCTTGGCTAGGCTCAGACCAAGGGTTGCTAGGTTTTGGTAAGTCTTACGAGGTTATGCATGGCTTAACTATGCACATGCTAAGCATCACCAAGATTTGCTAAGTTTCTGCACAATCTTGCGAGCTCATACACGGCCAGGCCGTGTATGGCCTGTCGGCGGCGGCCTCGGCGCGATGGGCAGTCGATCGTAGTCCCGCTGAGCCGCGCGCCGAGCTTCCATGTAGCCGGCTTCTTCATCGGCAGTCTTGCCTTTTTTCGGTCTCCCCATAGTAGCTGTGCACGAGTGCTCACTGGACGAGAGAAGTGGCGCGTCTGTCGGCGCGCTTGTCGGAGAGCTTTCTAGCATATCAGTGACGTCACGGCTAAGTGAACACTCCTCCTCGGCTGGGGAGAGGGAAGGCGAAGCGCACGCATGCCACGGCGAGACTCAGCCCTACGCACGTGTGTGATGCGAGGAGGTAGCGTGGCTCGGCGACGCTTAGCTGGGCTGAGTTTTCTGTCGGCACGAAACGGACTTACGAAAAGCTTAACAGCTCCGCTGTAAAAAAAAAAAAGCAAAAAAAAACTCAGTTGCGGGAACAGCAAGAACAGAAATGCGTCTTGTTAATGCTGATCTGCATGTGAGGAAGCAAGAACCATTGCTTTCTTCTAGCTTCGTCTCTCAGTTGTCGTTTATCGGAAGTCCCAAGGGTTTATCTAAGCCCCGCTGACTGACATTTTGTTGACGTGATGCGCTCCTTATAAATGACTCGTGTGTTCTTGTTGTTGTTATAGAGATAGGATCATATGGAAACAAAGAACAAAGAACCATAGGGAAACAAAGAAAATCAATGACCGGGCCGGAGCGAATGTCGCGGTACTCTCTTACGCAGCTCAGAATTATAACATGAAATTGATCAGCATATATTTCGAATGCTTTCATCACTCTGTTAGCATTAACGCCTTCTCTGAGGAGTTATCAAACTTTATACCACTATATGTGCAATGGTAACAGAGATAAATAAAGCAAAAATATAAAAGTTTCCTGAACTTGTTCCCTTTTTCTACTGCAGCATGATGAGCCGCTGGATAGATTAGTATTTCAACACGCAATTAAAGCTACATAATTATAGAAGACTGCGTAGCAGCAGAAAAGCTTTCGCAAAAGATTGTTCGTTAAAAGGCTACTTCCGGTAGCATGTGGGAATTCAGCATGTTCCCGCCAATACACGCGTGACTTGAGGACAGCTTCCATACCAAAGTCTGTTACGGGCGCCCTAAAATGTCTTTGAGTCTTTGAGCACAATACGTACTGTTTATAAAAGGTAACGACCAAAATAAAAATTAGCTGAAAGTACGTATACAATAGTCAGACAGTTGCAACTACGCTTCCTCGCGTATTCTTTGCTTATACTCACATTCCGCTTTCTTGCACATAATTAGCCTGCTGTCGCTTTATTATTCGCTTATGGGGGGATACGACGTGTTCAAACTTCTGCCAGCAGATTTGTTCCAGATATTTCCTTCATTTGTCCAGATGCTGAACTGAAATGTCGACGATAAAGTTTGAAGCAATCTATGGGAAAGAAATGTCCCGAGTTTATACAGGGGTGAAATGAAAGAGTTCATGGTCGCGTTGCCTCAGCAAGGTGCGTGCTCAATTGTTAGCAAAAGTCGTAATCAGCTAACCCGCGATATCATCGAAGCGGAATTGATTGACAGGTTTGGTGACACCTGCGTGTCAAAACCATCTATCACACAATCTAGAAAGGAGTTATCTTTCTTGCGTAAAGATAGAATTTTGTGGGCGGCGCACACGTGATGTGTGCACAGATTGTGAACTATGTGTGGTTGCTTGCTTCGAAATAAAACACTGCTGTAGGTCAGCGCTCGTGTGTCTTAGCCTCTTCTATGTCATCGTCTTGTGCGCATAAAGTATCTTTCTTGCCTCAGCGGTCCCACCTAAATGTGACACAGACCCTGCTGGGAAGCCGGCAGCAGGACAAGAACACCCTGGAAGAAACCGTGCTCATGGAAGGAACGCGCTGGCATACATCTGCAGTAATGTGCTGAGAAATGCAAATGTGCGAGGGAGGTGGAAGGCGTCGTATGCAGACGAGTGAGATTTCATGCACCCATTTATTAGCGCCTAACGACGGCTCGGCACGGAACTGGGCAGCGCAGGACAACTCGGCGTGTTACACGCCGAAGTTCAGCAGTCCGTGTTCAAAATGTTCGCCTGCATAATAAGCGTGCTGCGGCATTATACACGGGCTAAGATTATCGGTGACGACACCGCTTGTTTAGCAGGAGAAAACCACGTTTTCGTGTTCCCAACTTACAAGTCCACGTCATTTGCATCCCCTAGACATTTAAGCCATTGAGTACAAGGGAAAGCCTCTTGATTTGTTACAGCCCGAACTCAAGGGTCTTCCATCATACTGTGTGTGACAGGGCGACGGGTTCTTATCAGAGCGCTTTTTTTTTTCTTGTTGAGCGATTGACTAGTTTAAAATTTTTTCTGTTGATGATTACATGCTTCTTTGACCTTGTCTGAAATATGTATTGCGCGAAGCGAAATTCTCTTTAACTTTGTGCGGTTAAGGAAATTTCGCCATGTGCACCTTCTTCCCTCAATAACCCAAAATAATGTGATCTGAGACGTTTGACAACACTATGACTGGAACACATTTATGATATCAATAATCCTTCGTGAAGCAATATGAAAATCTAATGCCGCTTTATTTAATTTTATTTATATATGCATTGCTATAACGAGGTCGCTTTCGGCCACACTCATCGTTTGCATATCTACAAGACAGCATAGTAACAAAACACCGTTGCAGACTTGCTTTCCGCAACTTTTATTGAGACTGAAAAAGAGTTGACAAAATTGCAAGGTATGACAAAGGTTTTCCTAGAAACGTTATTTGATGTAGCTCTAGTAAATTATGTGCTAGCAAACACACGTGTTTTTCATGCTTTGTTTGCCGATTGACTTACATCGGTGATATTATACATTGTTTAAAGACTTTAATATAAGTACACGTCGGAGAAAGAGGAATTGCATTCGAGCCAAGCTATAATGTGCTACAATTACCCCTCGGCTGTAACTACCCGTTGTGCTAAGGTACTACTGCATGTCTCTATTGGGTACGTTTTTATGCGGGTAGTATGCCACCTTCCCCTACAGGACGCCCACAGTGTTTCGCGTTGATCCACGCAAAGTGTATTGTAGCAGCGGTCTCGGCGGCAGCTCCCAATAAGGGCGCATTAGTTGCCTTTAAAGAGTAATGACACCTTAATATTGCGGCCTTCGTAGGAGGTTATAATTAGCTTACTCCACTAATTTATATTGCCGAGAAATGTACCTGTATCTGTTGTTGTGGGCCCCCTTAACGGAGTTGTAATAGATCTTTCTTTTTTCCCGTGCTGCCCTTACCGGTACTTCACGACAAGGTACCCCAATTGCGAAAATTGGCGTAATTTACATTCTTAATTCGAAGCTTTTGCACTGTAATATTGCATTATGCATTGTCATATTTGCATTGTGAATCGCATACCATTGCAATATCCCCTTCCGTGGTGATAACATTATACCTTCAGCGGGCACTACCAACAAACTGTGTCCTTGTATATGTTTCTTTTTGCACGTTGCACTGTTTGATTTTTAGTTTACATCACTAGATTTTCCCTCTTTCACGCCCAATATCAAACATTAAACATTGAGTATGAAGCACAAGTTCTTCATTTTCCGAACTCATCGATTTCCACCTTCCCAATTTTCGCGATTCCACATTTTCCCTACGTTGCAAGTTTAAGCAGCAATATTACTTGACCCTATTCCACTGAAATCAGAAACGGTCCAAGCCAGTACAGAGCTCCGACATTTCTCGGCGCTTCGCCACGGTTCCAGATACGCGAAGCCGGGATTCTCCGGTAGCCTGAATTAAAGATGAGACGTGCCATTGCACTGCTGCTTTTTCTGCCACTCGGACGCCTGCCGAGTCTTCGTCGTTTCTCCTCCTGACACCATTCGTCTCGTACAGCGGCAGGTCAGGCTATGTGCTTGTGTCATTGTTTAGTCTACTTTTTGTTTTGCACAGCATTTACGCGAATAAAAAGACATTGAGTCAATGGAGTGACACCAACCGTGGTGTGTGTGTGCGTGCGTACTTCCTCTAGTAGTAAGCTGACGATGGCGCGCGGGCACCGGGAAATTCGATCCGCATTATCTGGCTGTGATACATTACGTGGCGGCTGTCACACGATGAGGCCATTCCTATTCAGCCCCCATGACGTTGCGCCTGCATTTCTTTTCTATTCTCTCGCTGACGTTTTGTGAGGCGTAGAAGTTTAAGGCTCTGCCTTTTTTTGTTCAAACGCCGAGTTCGAATTGCTTGCGCGCAACTCACAAGGTGAACCTGTACGTAATGCCGTACAGAGTGCTTTCTTTCGGTGCTCCTATTCCTTTTTTCCCTTTTCTTGTACCCTCAGTATTGGTGCGGCAGCATTAGCGACCTTAGCTCTATATTTAGTAGGCCCTTGTTCACCTTAATGGTCACTTTTCTTTGGGTATTGTTTGGTGTCTTCGCTTTATGATTTCGCATCTGCTTTCTAGTTGGCTCAAACTGCAGACGTATAGACTTCTTGTCACTCATAGACATATACTCAAGGACATAATCCTTCACATTCTCAGAAATAGTCTCATGCACTATGAGATTATCCTCTCTATTCAGTGATCCCGCTAGCGAGTCCTATTTGTTGAATGTACAGCCAATCGCAAACGTTTACGTATCACAAGATATCAGAAAACCTTGACTTGCAGAGCAGCCTGTAATGGTAGCCAGTAAAATAGTTAATCGCAATGTTGTTCGCAGGTACTGGTATAGCTGTAAAGGCGAATACCGAACTGCCTTCCTGAGGCTGCGGAGATATTCGGCTTTTTATAAGGTACCACGGTACGTAAAAATTTGTGGCCCAGTATATGCTTATGCGCAGTCATTGTTGAACAAAAGGTGAAAAATGAGTATGTTCAGTGATCAAATATGTCCTGTGTTATTCAACATTTATTCCGCAATGTGCTGAAGCATAGCCGCCAAAAAATACTACGCATACATTTCTTACATTTCTTAGCTTGCTGCCCTTTATGCTACTTTTCATGCGCTGCAAAAAGATTGGCAGCGGGAGATAAGATAATTGGTATATTTGCTCAGTGAAAATGGCATTCACTTGTTTCGTTAAATAGATGAAGTGTCACAGACGCGAACTTTTCCGTGGTACCGTTCTCTTCAATATGGTTCGCTGGTGTGTAGCTGGTTACACATGGCTGAGACAGATTCTTCAAATACAACTGGTGGTGACAGAACAAAGACAAGTCATCGTCCCATCAAATGGGATGACATAACAGGCTTTCGAAGACTATTAAATTAAAGCTAACAACAATGTGAACAAAGTTACTCACAAGTAATACTTCGGCTGTGAAGTAAATTAAAGCACACATAATTGTAACCCAGAACATAGGAGGCTATGCTCAGAACGTTTACTCATACCGTGCGCACCGGACAGTGTACGTATACGTTCACGAGCTAGCTTTCAGAATAAGCGCACTATGAGCTAGTCACCAAATCGGAAATCGTGGTCGATTTTTCTCCTTATGTTTCACAAAATTCGAAAAATAGGTACACCATCAGTAAGACATAAAAATAAACTAAAGCAACAAATACAAATTTCTGCGTTGTAAACAGCCCTGACAATTTTGGTCATTGAAAACACAAGGCCTTTTGTCTTCTATCCTTTGATAAGAGGAGTTTAGGTGCAGCAAACATTGCATATCGCAAGAAGCGTTAGTAGAAGTGAGGACTGCGAAAAATAATTTTCGCCTTAAGGACGAAGCGTTGAAATTATTTAGACCGCACAGCGGCCACTGTGCGTGCGCCACTCAGGATAATAAAATGGCTGCTTTTGCAAGGAAATTCACTCGACACTTGTCGCAGTGTTTGATATAAACGCATTGGCATTAAGACTAAATGCACCTCCATTGTGCCTTCGCAATAAATTCAGAAGGGGTCTCGGCACTTACGCAATCGGGCATAGTGCCTCGGATAATTGCAAAGACGTCGTCATTGAAGGCCAACCTAGGGTCGGTGCATTTGGTCCCCGCTGCAGTGGTTTCAAATAAAGTATGAAGAATCGAAGAAGTTTTTAGACTTAAATGACAACGAGTAAATTTTGCATGATGTGTTATCGTTCCTTTTGTTCCCTAGCAAAAACTGATTTGATTTCATAGGCCGACTTAAGGTTCTGGAGCCTTAAATTATACTGCAATGCATTATTGTTGCTTTTTCTTGAGAGACAGTAAATATTCCTAATGCTAGATGTAATTACCAGTGAAGCTAATGATGTGTCTTCATGCTCTTTGGTTATGTTTCACGAATTAATCTTATTAAACTACGAATTGATCAGGTACGACGAGCGAATCTTTGTAGGATTAAAGTTGAGGCAAAGTCTATTGACAGAAGATGAATTGCTTGTAATTTGGCAATCAAGGTTTCGAGGCAAAAAAAAAAAAAGAAAGATTGCAGGTCAATTTTTTCTGACACTGACAGCTCAATTTCTCTAAGAGCATTCTCGTGTCCCTCTTTCTTACATTTGCTTTATTTTGTAGCGTTAGCTACACTGGCCTAGCCAAGCCCGTTTCGCGCGGCACATCAAGAGCCGTGCTGCGCATGCGCAAGGATCAGTGATGTCACACGGCTTGCGCACCGGAGCCACCGGAGCCGGCACCTCTCGCGCACTCCGCCGCCGCCGCGCGCGACTCACCGCCGCCGGTCTGCGCATTCCAGAGGAGTGACGTCGTAGCCGTGGTAGACGCACTGGCGCCGGCGCGCGCTCGCTGTGCAGTCGCCGTCTGACACTGCGCTGGAGCCGCTGCGCTTCTGACTGGCGTTTGCCAGTGTGGTATAGCCATGGAGAAGGAGAGCGCAAATGCTGCTCAACAGCGCAGAAGAACGGAGAAGCTTGACTCATCGGATCCCGAAGTAGTTGCTTGGCAATTATCAGTTGAGCGTAGGAGGAATGAACAGAAGAAGGCTATATACATGTGCCACATAATACGTATACCGCGTGTGTGTCATTGGAGCAGCAGTAAGCATGACAATCAAGCTAATCCTTGACAATCTAGACAACCAGGAAAGCTAAGAATAATCAGCTGAACCTTTGCTAACGCTACGTATATCCTGGCATAGCCGAGCTAAGCCACTGCAACTTTTTTTATTAGAGAATGTGACATAAAGTGGAAGGAAAACAATTATCCAGATAGAAAAACCATCAAGTGTCGTCCTAATATACTGCGCTAGCAATATAAGATCCATCGAGATTGTTGTCGGCAAGACGACCCAATGGGACTATTTCGATTGCCGATTCATGGAACTTACATAATTGTGTAGGCGTGAGTCGTTCATCCACATTTGTCCAAACAAGAGCCTAGTATTTCTGTGTGAGCCATTGGTTTTTATATTTATGGTCGCATCTACGATAACGTCGACTTTTCACCGTAAACGGCCCGTGGCACATACTTTAGAAAATAACATCGGTATTACTTACTTTGGACCGCCAGCAAAACCAGGCCGACGGGCGACCTTGACAATGTAGTCTCGCAGATCGCAGCTGTAGAAGGCAACAAGATTGCCGCCACAATTTTTGAAGGCAAGCGGATTGAGCAAGCATCTGTCACACTGCGCTGAGAATTTTCATTACGCCAGCAACTCCAGTGCACAGGAACTCCTTACTTTTTATTGCGATAGCAATTATAAGGACACTCCAGACGCATTCCTTCCGTCGCCGTCGCCGTGAGGTTCTGTATAAAGTCAGAGAACGATATAGTCGTTGCCCTTCGCCGTATGCTGTATGTGCGAGTGAAAGCGTGAGAGGGTGAGCTGGAGATCGCGGTTCACGCTCGATCGCGGTTCAGCCAAGCTGGAAGGAAGCGCGGAGTCTTCCAGTCAAGTGCAACGCTCGGAGAGAGATTGCGGCGGGGGGCGTTCTAATGTAATAAGGGTGCAAGTCAAACCTGTGATAACCTTTGATAAGGGTGCAAGTAAAAAATTAATTCAGGGGTTTTACGTCAGAAAACTACGATTTCATTATGAGGCACGTCGAAGTTAGGCGACTCCGGAATAATTTTACCAACCTGGGGATCTTTAACGTTCCCCCAAATGCGTGGGACACGGGTATTTTTGCATTTCGCCCCCATCGAAATACGACCGCCACAGCCGGGATTTGATCCCGCGACCTCGAGCTTAAGGGTGCAAGTAGATGCTCCTAAAGCCTCTCCATAGCACTACCGCCGTAAAAGCGTGGGCTGTTGGAGGGGCTTTAGATTCTCCGTTATGGTGGCTGTATTGCTATGGCGTTCTACAGCTGAGCGCGAGTTTCGATTTCCGGTTGCTGTAACCATATTTTAATGGGGGCGAAACAGGAAAATGCTCGTGTACTTAGATTCAGATACACGCTATATAGGGAAGAATCCTAAGCGGTCAAAACTAATTCAAAGCCCTACACTATACGGGTCACTCGTAGCCCATTCCTCAATTTCGGTACGCTAAACCCCACAATTTAAGAGGAAGGTTACGTTTGATGGCTATTTTGCCAATACTTGGGAACGGAGAAATAAGTTTGCTTGACAGCCACTTTAACATATTGGATGAACTCGTCGCAGTTAAATAAAAGTAAGCAGATCCCGCGCACTGTGGGAATCGATGTTATGCTAAGCAGAGTGCAGGGAGCCAACCAGGTTATCGGAATGACCATCAGAGCACCAAGATGTAGGTGGCTGTTTCATGACCTACATGACACGCATGTCACGACCTATCATTTATGTCCGAACCCATTTCAGTGGCTTTTGAGTGTAAATCTATTTTCGCTGAGTCATTGTCATTTTTGCTGAGTCATGCTCAGGACTATGACTTCTACCATGATGCTTTAGTGTGTCCTTCACTTAGTACCAATGCCCGAACTCATTTCAGTGGTTCCTGAGAGTTGAATATTTTTAGCTGAGTCATTGTCATTTTTGCTGTGTCATGCTCATGATTGACTTCTACCATCATCCTTTAGTGTTTCCTTCACTTAGTGCTCACGTCCGAACCCATTCCAGTGGTTTCTGAGTGTTAATAATTTTTAGCTGAGGCATGCTCATGGCTATGACTTCTACCACTATCCTTCAGTGTTTCCTTCAATTAGTACTCATGTCCGAACTCATTTCAGTGGTTTCTGAGTGTTAATAATTTTTCGCTGAGGCATGCTCATGGCTATGACTTCTACCACTATCCTTCAGTGTTTCCTTCAATTAGTACTCATGTCCGAACTCATTCCAGTGGTTTCTGAGTGTTAAGAATTTTTCACTGAGTCATTGTCCTTTTTGCTGAGTCATGCTCATGACTAGGGCTTCTACCCTCATCCTTTAGTGTTTCCTTCACTTAGTACCCACGTCTGATTCGATTTTAGGGGTTTCCGAGTGTTCATTTTTTTCGCAGAGTCATTGTCATTTTTGCTAGGGCATTCTCATGACTATGACTTCCACCACCATCTTTTAGTGTTTCCTTCACTTAGTACCCATGTCCGAACCCATTCCAGTTACATGCAAAGTTAACGAAACGACCATGAGAGAACCGAAACGAAGGCGGCTGTTTCATGACCGACATTACGTGGTAGTCATCTCATCAGCTATCATTTATGTTGGTCATACACTCTTGTCATGCCGTTCCACTGTCGCTGCCATCGTCAATTCAGCACAATCCCCCGAACGCTGCCCGAAGTGCAATGGCGCAAGGCTCTGGTGGCTGCGGCTATATTTCCCGTAATAATATATGTACATTCTTTTCTCTTATAACATCCGCGCTCTCTTCTGATAGAAAACAAGCACACAGTCGAAGCAATGACCTACTAATGCCTTTTTTTTAGTAATGGTCATGTACTACTCAGAACGTGAACTGAGAAGGTACAATAAAAGGGTAAAAAAAGAGAAAAAAAAAACCTGGGAAGCGGAAAAAAAGGAAAGCAAATAATGAATAACAACAGGAATACGACCATATAGGTAAATCCCTGGAAATGTAGACTCTTTTTGACGCTAATAAGGAAGTTCGGGTGGCCTTCCCAGTTCCAGTCATTCCATAATTGAATCGGCACCGCTGTTCCACTTGTTCTCCATCCGAGCCACCCACGAATGCAAAGAGGGGAATGTATGTTCGTGTTTGTCAGAAGCTTTCAAAGCAGTGAATGCCTTTCTTTTAGAGCTTATGCTGCCGATAAGATCAAAACACCTGCTTCGTTTTTTATTATTTTGTTGAGAACGAAATGAGAAGGGTCTTTCTTCCCTTTCGTATTATTCCAGTAGCATGAAGGACAAATATACGCGGGCTAAACACGGCTTTTTAATAAGGAGCGTTCTCTCATTCACTCTTGATGCACCAGCATGCGTTCACGAACCCCCAAGTTGGCCACCGAGAGCGAAAGGCCAGCAAATTGAGCAGACTAAAATGAAATTTGTCATTGGCTGAGAAGATCGCTTGTTATCAGCGTGTCTTTATGTTTCGAAGCCAAGGCGTTTGATTGACGCTGTCGCCAAGCCACATAAAGGAATCGGAGCACACAGCCTTAGCACTGCAACGCTCTGTACATTTCGTTCAGCTAGGTTTTCTACTTGCTACGTTGTACTTCGCAGCGCCAATAGTTTGAAATGTTCTCACATAGAGGGCGCGCCAAAGCAATTGTCACAGTGGCCTCAACACGTTTGCAAACTAGTTTGAAGGAGACAGTTATGTTTCCTCGTTGCTAAACAATATGTCACTGGCGAGTCGCGAAACATGCGACATCGGTAGTCCTTGTTGAAATTTTTTCCGTGCTCACGAGCTGTCACAATCATAATAATTTGTTGGTTCTATTAATTTGCCATGCTTGTCCATTGACCGCTCTTCCTGTCTGGTAATTGCGGGTATCTGCAAAACAGTGCCAGAACCAGACACATCGTCGAATAATTTTTTCTAAATTCTATGGTTCGTATGCCCTGCACCCTGCAAAACTGATCATGCGGTATATAACAGTATGCCTATAACAGCGGCTGCTTTTCCCCTTTTTGTGCCTTCAACAAGGCGATATTGTCCAACACGACGGCATCACCTACTAACTGTCCTCAATTCCGTCAGCCACATCGCTAATGATTGTACTGCTGGTTTCAGCCATGACACTTTCGTCTTCAGTATAGTCCTACTTTGTCATTGCAGATATCTGACTTCCTACGATTCTTTATTGAATCCTAAATCTGGCTTTGACTTGAAGCTTTCATCTTGCCGTCTATTACCTATTGTTTCTTTTTCGTGCAGCATTTCATGGCACAGAAATGATAACTTGGTCACTTGGCTGAGGTATGCAATGTTTTCAAAATAAAAAAAAATTAAATTATGGGGTTTTACGTGCCAAAACCACGATCTCATTATGAGGCACGCCGTAGTGGGGGAGTCCGGAAATTTGGACCACCTGGGGTTGTTTAACGTGCACCTAAATTTAAGTACACGGGTGTTTTCGCATTTCGTCCCCCATGGAAATGCGGCCGCCGTGGCCGGGATTTGATCCCGCAACCTCGTGCTCAGCAGCCCAACACCATAGCCACTGAGCAACCACGGCGGGTTATGCAATGTTTTCATAATTTACACTGCCTCTAAAAAGCAAATTTGATTTTTGACTGCCACGTAACCCATTTATCCTTGCATTCAACAACGTTTATTCTAATATGTTTTATCGTCAGGAGCCAGTAGTTTTATCTTTTTGTCTAGAGATCAAGGTCGCTCCTGAAGTATTTGGAGCCACCTCCTCATGAGGAGAAGTCCAACTGTTGTGGCCTCACAGAACGTATTGTCAATAACCTTGAAGTTGAGGCTTGGCTTTGTTTTGCTAAGTGCCTATTCATGGTGAGTACGGAATCCTTGTAGCAGGCGGCTGCACGTGGGTGGTTAAGGGCAGCTGGTCGCGTTAAATTCATTCTTCCTGGCCAATATATGCGAGGCCTCTTCGACAGTAAGTCCTCGGAGGTTTTCGGTGGTTGATCAAAAGCCTGGCCAAGCACGCCAGGCTAAAGCTGTTTCTTTCAACATCACCACCATTGCAGTGGTAGCCTTCCAACCACGTTTTCTGAAGTGAGAAGTTGCACTTCAGTAGGAATTTTGCAACGTTTGAATACGTTGTTCACTTTTATCTGTGCGAATAAAATTGTCGGTTCTTTCTTATCTATCGGCACACTTCTGTGCTGTTTGGAGGAATATACGCTCGCATTTCATTGAAATGGGGCTTGTTTGTACCATTTAGGCAAACATGCATTCTAACTACAGCGCGTGATGTTACAATTTTCTGCCAGCCTTTGTGCGTAATCGTCAGCATTGCCATCGTGAACGTGCCGTCACTTCTGGGGTGTTGGTCGTCATATCGCTATGCGATAAATGTGTCGCTTGTGACTTCAAGATTTGCCTTCTTATAATTTAACAGTTTCCAAGCAGTTAACTAAAGCTTTGTATAAAGCAAGACTAACGCTAAGAGACAGGAAGAGACCGGTGTGGATCAGAGAGCAAACTGGGATCTCCGATACTGTTGTTGACGTTAGGATAAAAAGATGGGAGCATGGCAGGTCTTGTAATGTGTTGTGTAGATAACCAGTGGCCAATTAGAGTTGCAGAACGGGTGCCGGGGGAAGGGAAACGCCGTCCAGGACGGCAGAAAATTCGGTGAGGTGATGAAATTACGAAATTTTAAGGTAGTTGTTGGAATCAGCTAGCGCAAGACAGGGATAGTTGGAGATCACTTGGAGAGGCCTTCGTCCTGCAGTGGACATAAAGATAGGCTGGTTATGGTGAAGCAAGGATGATGATCTCGACAAGCAGGTTACGAGTGATGAATACTGCAGAACAAAAAATAACCATGGGAAAATAATTGGCCTGAGGTCATGGCTTCACAGTCGTTACGCTCTCTTTATCATCAAGAATTTATTTCAGCCAATGCATGAAACTTCACTGCGCTACTATAAACAAGGGAAGTCTTTGTTACAGAGGCAGCTCGTAATATGTGTACATTCAGCTGCGCGTGGATCTCTCTAGATGTTTGCTACACTCAACAAGGGCAATTGGTACTATGGAAACAGCAGCAGTATGTCTACGTATAAGCAAAATCCACGCTGCTTCCGAAATATAGGGAGGCACGATGCCTGGAAGTTAGCCATCATTGGAAACATCTTTCTTGACTTGTGCTCACGGCATTTAAAACTAATCTTTAACCATCCCAATGGATAACGGGTTGCGTTTACTTCGAGTGAAAGTGCCCGATATCTTATTTTTTTGCTGTACTCATTCAGTTATCTGGCCTTTTGTTTTTTGAAGATCATATCCAGAAAGCTCGAAATGAAGTTCCCCCGCCGGACTTCTCCAAATACTACTCTGCTGAAATTTTTATAGCGCTGGTGCTTGCTAACTGGTTATGAACAACACTGGCGGGAACAGGACTTCAAGGGTACAAAGTACCTTGATTAGCTTTCTGCCTTGTATTGACTTTCGTTCATTCGTACTTCGTATGGGAAACTCCTGTTTCTCGCTTTTTTTATTCCATTGCAGTGTAGAGAGAGGATCAAGCTGCTGCCACTCCGAAGACAGCGAAAACAAGCTTATGGAGCATCATAAACCTCTTCCTTTAGCACTATTTGTTCGGGATCTCTACACCGCTCTTTTTTCAACAGTTTTTGGGTTGTGTGAACACGTTACCGAACCAACGACGTCAACTCAAGATTGAATATCCCAGCCAGGTGACCCGCACGTCCTCTTGACTTAGTTGCCAGCTGCGAAGACTTGATGGAACGAATTATTGCTTCTATAGTTTCATCCAGACCTGAGCGAGCACGTTGTACACCCCAGAAATACCTCTTCAAGCCGTTCAGTACAATGGCCTGGAAATTATTATGAGCATTCTCGCACTGTCTGACGATTTTCTCCGGTCTGATTTCTTCGTTCTATTATATCACGCACCGCCGGGATATATTGTATCTCGCCGACTTCAGATTCCGTTGTACCGAGAACACGCTTCCACTTGCAGTGACAACGTTCTTGCTTTACTAATCAACGCCGCGTCTTTCGACATGTTCTTTGGCGCAAGCTCTTACGCAACGGACTGCAGCTCTCTTCCACGCAGGCACTATTACAGACGCCTACGTCAGCGCGGGGGAGATAAAGCAAGCATTGCGGATGCTCCCGCTGTTAGCCGATTTGGCAGATTTTTGCATAATTGCTTAGTAAGAGGCAGCTTCTAAGCACTGTATATCTGCGTGTGGCGATCAACAGAAATTTCCGCAATGCATATATGGAGGAAATAACAACGTTCAGCGCATAGCGTTAAGATGTGCACCGGATACGGATTTAAACACAGATTTTCTCACCCTGGGAACTTTTTCTGACTTTTCTTCGGGGCCCACTGTAGGTAGGTAGGTATGTTTAGTTTAGAAAAACATTCGGATTTATACACCTGGATGTTAACGTAATGATTTAACTTCGAGCCCAGTTTTATAGCAGCACATTTGGTTCCGAAATTTTGCTTGCATAAAGAGCATCACTGGGAGCACAACTCTAATCATGTATATTTAATGATTGTCCTGTCGCCTTGTATACGCCCTTTGTGCATCGTGAGGCTTATAGCGCATGAAAAGACAAGGACGAACGAAGAGGTGACACACACAGGCGCTAACTATCGAAGCAGAAATGATTGATAGGCTCGGGGATAACTGTATTTCACAACCATCACTTGCCCTTTCCCGCAAAGAGCTAGCTTATCTGCGTAATGGTATGTAAAGTATTTTTTGTAAACGGCGCATGTATGATGATGTACGTGAAACAGTTGTATATATGTGTGGGTCCTTTGCTCGAAATAAATATTGTTGCAAGTTAGCGCCTGTGTGTGTCACCTCTTCGTTCGTCCTTGTCTTTTCATGCGCTATAAGCCTCACGATGTCATACCAACAAGCCCAAATCACTGCATTACAGCCTTTGTGCATCATTATTCATAACAATAGTTGTAGGATGAGGCCCGTGCTTGATAAGCTCACAAAACAACAGCCAAGGGCCTTCAACGTGATTGTCTCGCATTGCTGTCGATTTCGGTTCTTCAAAAGCAAATAAGGACTGAAAGAATACTCCAAGTAGCGTAATCACTCAAGCTCCTATATTCGGCTGGGCCGAAAGCTGTATATATGATACGACTGGATTTGTTTTCCGACTGGATTCGGCTTGTTGTACCCGCTCAGCTGGAGAACTATTTGCCCAATACGGTGAAACATTTTGCGGAATTTAAAACCGTGACTCAAATACACGCTCAGAATATAGCATTTCTTTCAAGGATGCGCTACGAAGACTCACTTTCATTGTATGCCAGCACAACGACGCAGAGTGTTGTGCGCTGCAAGACTAGCGAACGAGAGCGAAAAGATTTTAATCATTGACATGACTTAGTCGCCTAAGGGTGGTAAAGGGTCAGGGGTGAAAATCATGAAATAAATAAATAAATAAATAAATAAATAAATAAATAAATAAATAAATATAAATAAATAAATAAATAAATAAATAAATAAATAAATAAATAAATAAATAAATAAATAAATACAGGATAATTGCAAGCCTGTAGATGGCATTGAGCACAAACTCCCATAGAGAGTTCAGTTCTCAGGCCATTGGCCTGAGAGGTTGTTGTAGTTCGTGCTTTCAGTGAGTTACTGCCATCTCCCTTGTGATTTTGTCTCACTGTCATGGGACTAGGACAACATTCATAGCAAAGGCAAAACCTGACTATAACGAGACTTTTTTGGAGAATGTCTGAGGACCATGGCATTTTGCACTTTGATTGAAAGGATCGGCCCTTAGTGCAACAACTGGTTCCTTACATAGTTGTCTAATATTTCTTCAACACACTCTAAGTTTCCCCTCATCAATTCACCCTAGCTGTCGCGAAAGCTCTCCTCCCTGCAATCCCGTCATCAGCGTGGACATCGCAATGCTTAGCTGCCAATAAACGGTCCCTCCATGGAGGCCCTAGATGAAACGGAGATGGGCCAGCCCGTATCTCGATATCCGTCTCTTTTCGGTTCAGTGACTGAAACGCTTTAGCCGATCGATCGACTCCCCGTATACTTCTGCCACATTTTTTTCCCAATCCCGTGCACTTTCATCACGGACTCTTGCCATGGTGGCATTCGTGTCAGAGAAACTTGGACTGAGTAAACAAGCATAATAAGAGAGCGTCCCATGGATTGCTCATCTCCAGCAGGCGCCAAAAGAAAGCGCAGACCATGGCAGCGAATCACGCCGACAGTCGCCAAACACGTCAGGCAATAAACTCCCCACATAGACGCGGAGACGCGGCCGCTAGAAGCGCCAACAGAAACATGGCAGTGACTGGCGCCCACCCTTGAAACTCGTTTCTTGCTCAGGGATAGTTGTGCTTGCTTATCAGGCTTATGCCTTTGTATGTGTAGCGCGGGCGTATTTGAGTGCATGTTCGTGTGTGTGCACATGCGACTGACTACAAGCGAAATGTGATTGTGTGTGTGCGCGTGCATGTGCTCAGAAGTGTGTGAATTCATTATTACGTTCGTAATTCAGACATTTTTGATGTTCCCGTATCACTGCAGTCATAGTGTCCTCTTTTATCTGCTATATAATGTGCACTTAAGCGGCATCAGATACAGTCAGAACTTTCTGCAACGTCCAACTCTACGTCAATGTTTGTTTTTTTTTTTGCTGTTTGCCTGTATTTTTATTCTTGTGTTTATTGAGGACTCGGGTGCTACATACAATGCATGCTAATGCGTGCTAATGCATTCAAAGGGGATTTTTACTGCTCTGTACGTAAGTCTGAATTGCGGTGGGAATGAGAAGATTGTGTGTCACTTGACGGAAAAGCGCATCCTTTACTTCACAAACAACTAATTATATACTTTAAATTTGGCTCTGACAGTGGCGCAAAATGACATGTGGTGTCTCTTGACGATGGAATAGTGTAAACCAAGCGGTGTACCATCATCTGTCCGAAAACCCAGGCAGGGAGAATTATACTGTCTAGATACATTGATGACATTGCTTAAGCTTGTATTTATATCTTTCTGTTCAATTGTCTTTCCACCGGAGAGTACTTCATTTCTTATTTCCAGTTAGCGCGTATTTGAAAGCGGCACTGCTTTCGTGCAGACGATAAAGTGTGGTGCTTCAATGGGTCCTGAAGTGTGCCTTCTTTACATGGTGGCGTGTATCAGTGCCTGTTGCGTTTTGTGAGAGTGGTGCGAGATTCGCTTCCGTATAGAGGATGCAGAAAATGCGTTGCGCTTTTAAGGCGCACCAGTTTCGTCACCACACAAGCGTAGTCATTCTTTGGCAATTTGTGCCCGCTAGACCATCATACAAAATGCTTGTATTTCAGCAGCCCGCACCAACTTATATAAAAATACAAACTACACAGGCTGTGCCTCTAGGATGCACATGAAAATTTAGTTAATTGAAACAAAACAAATAAAGAAAGGTAATGACTTATGCAACTGATAACGTGAAGCGGACGGCTATTAGCGTCATAATTTTTGTGTTTAACTTCAAGTAACTATTCCTCCGTCAAACCCTATGAGCTTCCGGTTTCTCACTATTACTTCACTATTGCGTCCAGTAATCAGTGTTGCGCTGATGCCAGTTTCAAGTTCAGTTTCAGTTTCAATTGAATCAGTTTCAAGAAGAAACTACCACGATCGAAAAGAAAAAGATATCTGTTTTAAATGTGTACTCACTTTCTAAACAAACCACTCCAAATCCAGACACTTCGAATGGTAGGCTTTGTATTGCGCTACTAAACAGGAGGTCTTAAAGGAGGCCGCTTTAAATTCCATATATTCAGTATTCTAGCTTCGGTAGGAAAGGAAATTGGAATTACTAGAAGCCAGATGCCTACCAAAGGTTCCTAAATGTGTGAGTGTTACTTAGAACAAAGACAAAAACCAAACGGATAAAAACTAGCGCTGTCTTGGTCTCTTCGGATCTTTGCCCTTCTCCTATCATTACGCTCTTACACTTTGGATAATGAATAACCATCTAGACCAATATTTGAAGTTATCAAGCTTCCAAATAAGTTACGCAGTACTTTATCGCAAGATAATCTTGCAGAAACACAAGATAAAGGCCAGCCTGCTCAATTTTGGCTCGGAGAATGATATTCCGCATGCCTGTTGGTGAGCTTTTCATGTGCGAAGATGGCAAGAAATTTATTTCAGGTTCTAAAACTATTTTTATTCAGGTTTTCCGTGAAAATAAATGCTTCTATACAGCATTTAATGTTATCGCGATAGTGCTATTACATCCTTCTGGCTGTTTTTGAGGCGAGCAGTCAGGAGGTAGTCGTTATCACCACTGATGTTTGAAAATCATGATTTTAGGCACGATTTTATTTCGGTGTTATCTGTGTTCTATTTTTATACATAAACGCTGATTATTATATTAACCCTGTAAGGTGCAGTGTATATATCCTAGGCTGTTCGTTTACATAAAATTTTTGACTTAAGCACAGGAAGTTCAGTGCATAACGTAACGTTTTTATTAAAATCTGAATCTTAAATTCTGTTTCTTATACGCTGTAGGAAATATTCCCTTGTGGATAGTTGAGCAGATAAATTACTACCTAATTACTTTACTACTTAGGTTATAATTAAAAAACATTTCACTGTTTTTTGTGCAAATGTGCTCTCCAAGAATAAAATTACAGTTGTTCCAATTTTTCTGGAAGTGGAACTGTGTTTGGGCATAACAGGGTTAATCGCCGTGAAAACCCAAGTTAGTGTGTTTTCATGTATCAAGTGCACCTAAGTTTTCGCATTTTTGCTTTCATTGAACACAAACGAGAGCTATGAGGGGGATATATCTATAACAAAGGTTAAAGCAGAAGAGTAAAAATTTCCATGTGTATATTTACCATTAAGACAGCTTCCTTTTCACATCATGTTCCTTTTCTTGAATGGAAGTTCTCAACAGGGTTCGAAAGGTCAGGAAGCACTCTTCATTCGCAAAATTTGTGCATGACCCACGGCATCAATGAGCCGTCATGAAAGGACGCCTTCAAGAAAAAAGAAAACATCTTGAATTATTGCTCCCACTTTACCTATATACTGAAGCTAGCTGTGGACAAAGTTTATACAACAGTTCTGTTGAAACTACACAGTTGGCGACATAGCATTACGCTATTTTTTGTTCTTTTGTTCTTGATCATAAAACACGTGATTTCTGCTCTGATTCGTGCCACCATTTATTCATTGGATGGACTTCAAGCTTTAGTACAATGAAGTGCTAAAGCTTGAATTCTCGCGCTACCCGAAACATTTTATGGAGTAAAGGCATGTGCCTAAAGAGAAAACGTACCTCTATAAACGCACTAAAAGCAGCTCCTTGTGAGTCTGATCCTCCACTCCGATAGCTGGCAACTCAACTCCCGTTAGGAATCATATGAAGTGATTATGCCCAGTGTTTTACCTCTGCTGACAAGATGTATTCGTGAACTCTCCTTTGAGGAAGAACATGCTCCCTCATACAAACCAGCTTGCGGCTGTTGATAATTCAATTTGCGTGGAGTTGGCACGTAATAACCTTTTGCGTGCCTCATTTTTCTTCTCGCTGTCTTGGTCTTCCTCCTCAGCTCAAGCTATAACACAATGTTTCGCATGGCTGGGCGCTGCTTCTGTGGCAGCCACATTTCCTGTGAGTGGTGCCGTAGTTATCGCCAGCTGGTATATACCTGCTTGCTTCAAGTACTGATCTGCGTAGGATCAAAGGTTTAGACTTAAACGAGCACTCACAAGAACAGGTATCCTGCGCACAGGAAAGAAGAGAAATGGATAAGTGAAAGGCAGTAATGATAACTAAAACTCAGCGCGGTTGGCTACCTTGCACTTGGAGAAGAGAAAACTGGAGGAAAAGATCAAAAGAAGAAAAAGTCAAAACAGTTGATGTGTACCGGATCACCGACGTAATGAAAACTATCTACGAAAACACAGGTGTGAAAACTATCTACGAAAACACAGGTGTGAAAACTATCTACGAAAACACAGGTGTGAAAACTATCTACGAAAACATAGGTGTGAAAACTATATGAAAGCACAGGTGATTCCTTGTGTGGTGATTCCTTTAGGAATCACCGTAGCGCTACTGTGGTTTTCTGCAGCTGTGATATGTGAAACTACTGTCCTGAGATCTTGTCTAACGAGAAAGGTCTTCTCGCACCAGCGACCACTATTAACCCAGCAATGTCCAACGTATCACGTATGTTACGCTGAGTTCGATACCTCAAAATTTTGATTTAATAATTGTAATTTTATGGCCCAGTTGACAGTAGTGTTTTAATATTGTCACCCAGCTAGTACAGCTAGAATAGTTGACCAGCAACAGATAGGCAAAAAACACGTCAGCCTTTAGCAATGGCTGGACCTCGGATAGCGCGCGCGCAACCATGAACTTCGTCGTTCTCGCCTCAAGGGGCCAGTTTCACCACGTGCCAACTGATTTCGCGTCAATATGCTGGAGCGCATTTTCAGTAGTAGATAGTTCAGCAAGCCATATTACCAATTATTTACTTACTACAATTATGAGGTTTTTACTGAAATAGCATGCCATTGTTTCCTTTGTACGAATGTACGAATGGAGAGGGCTAGACATGAAGGCTAACAAGCTGTTATAATTTTTCATCGTATGGAACAACGTTTGACCATTGCAGGTTTAAGTGTTGATCAGTTTGGTTGAAGACGCTAAGAAGGACTGCATCGTCATTGCAGGCACGTTTTTGAATTAGCGGGGATTATTTTCCCCTCGATATCATGTCGAAGAATCAAAGTGAGAGAAAAAAAAAAGGGAACGCAGTGAGGTTAAGAAGACGCACATCCTGTTTGCTATCCTGCCTGAGAGAAGGACATCATGGAGTAAAAACAGAAATAAAAGACCGAAAGAGAAATAAATAATTGCACGCTCCACACAGGAAACAAGTAAAAAAAAGCAAAACAAATATAAAGGAGACTATTTTTCGCATATTCTTCAAGCAACTACGTAGTGCACCATGCAATTTATAAAATCCCCAGCCGGTCTCCAGGAGAACAAATCGTTTTATAGGAAGAAAAAATTCTAGCGCTGCATTGATTTTCGCTGTACAGATAACTGCGGGGTCGGACAGCCCGACTGATAAATAAGAAGCTTCAAATATGGCTATAAATGAAGACTTTTGCTGACTATTCAGACACCTATAGTCTTTTACCGGTCGCACCATTTGCCGGAGCAACGACGAGTGCTCTTAGATCACGTTCCTCGCTGATTGCAAACGACTATTGAGAGGAAGACGGCGTCTGAACGGTCATTTTCTCGCCAACCCAAGGAAGCAGCTTTCAGTAGTGCTTCGAGCAATGACATCCTGGTGGGAAAAGACTAACAGAGACTAAGGGGAAAAAAAGAAAAAAAGAGACGAGTGTTCGTTCAGTAATCAGACGTGGCCCTAATGCGCTGTGCTAAGCGTTCCGTGGACTAAAACTGTTTACTTTTGCTCCCTTCCCCTGCATCTTCACGTCTTCGCTCGAAGCGGACTCAACGTATATTACTAATATTATAAATATAAAATAAACATCCCATATAACATAAATAAGTCGTGTGTTTTACACGATGTAATTTCTTGCTGTCGCCTTAAAAGTCTCTGCCTCGAACATTCTGATGCCTTCCCGATTTTTTTTTGTTACATTCGCCTGGTTAAGGCTGGTTCTACGCAGTATGCTCTAGCACGACGCGTTAATGCCTTCAGATCTCGATGCTCAGTCATCAGCATCCTGAGCGCTAGGCACCGAACTCTCGACGTCACATGGTGCCTGCTTTTCTAGTTGCAGTGACGTAATTAGTGATGCGAGTGCTTTGATATGCATTTTGCCTGTCTCGCTTCTCATTTCTTTCCCGTTCTGCGCTGTTCGCCAATTTCGCCAGCTTTCGAAACGCCTTTTATTCTAATCGATACAGGCATCAGCACTGCCTAAATAATCACAGTGGTAATGAGTTTGGGGGCGTGGAGCAGAGGTAGAATACCCGGCTTCAAATCTGAAGGTCGTAAGCTCGAATCCTACTCCAGTCCACCACATTTTCAGGCATGGAGTGGTGCCTGACACCGGCAAGAAAAAAAAATATATCGCCGAGAGCTAGTGGGGCTATACTAGTTCAGGTGCAACCAAACTAGGAAGGCCCACTAAGCTTCATCAAAGTCACTCCCTCACCAGAAAAGGAATTGGCCTCCCTGGTGCAGTATTAAGCCACTACCTCCCTCATGACTCCGACACGCTAGCGCAAGACAGGGGTAATTGGAGATCGAAGGGAGAGGCCTTCGTCCTGCAGTGGACATAAAATATAGGTTGATGATGATGATGAATGAGTTTTATTTGAGTATAGAGCGCCTAGACCCAGCGTACATATTGTAAAGTCGAGTTTTTCTAATTTGGCAGTTCCGATAGGGCTCTTCTTTATGTCAGTTATGCTCGCACAAGAGGTATTAATATTGTTATTAGAATAGGAAACGAGCATGAGGCCAAGAAAAGTTAATATTGTTTGTTGTTACGGACAGCTATAAACGAACTCAGTTCTGGTGCTTCATCCCAACAGTATTTCCTATGTTATTTTGTTATAGACATCGAAAATGGGCATGAACATTCATTTGAACAGCACGTCTCGCAATATAGATAGGTTACAAAAACCTAGAAGTTAAATTTGTGGAAGATTTCACTCGCTTTAAAGCAAGTGAAATCTAAGCAAGTGAAAAACGAATGGTAGTGCCACTGCATACACAGTGGCCATAAAAGTTATTTATAAAGAAATCTCTTGTTGCACACACAAGGTTATAACAAATCGGGGCACCCGACCCCTCCTAATCTTAAACATGTGATGCTCCGATGGTAACAGTTGTCAAATCTCCTTTGAAGCGAAATTCGCGTTTCCAGTGAACATTATGATACTCGTGGAACACGATTTCCTTGTCAGAAAGATGTGTATTACGGCAATAACCGTAGCGTTATCGCGACGGATGCAAGAAAGCCGACAGGAGGAATGGCACACTCGCGTAGGGTTAGCGCTTCAGCCATTATTTCAAAACTGACCAGCCCATGAACGAGTTCTCTAAGCAGGGTTGTTACGCTGCTCTGCCTGTGCTCTGTGTAGGCGAGGAGTGCTGCTCAAGTCAGCGATAAGTCACGCGACAGTGATAACGCACATCATCTTTTGTACACCCTTGCAATAGCAGAGGTTCGTCTGGCGCCGCGGGCATCGTTGATAGAATTGAGCGATAAGAGAAAGGCATTTGCATGGCAAGAAGTACGAGTAGCGGTGGCCAGGCTACCTGGCAGTGCATTCTGAAAACACATTCTCCACAACCAGCCGTCTACCTAAAGTGACCAAACGTACTTCTAAGCACACCGTTACTGCGCTATAGGCGAGAGTACTATAGTGTATGTCATATCATAATCACCTGCCACGTATACCTTTTCCCGTATCTCCCACTGCCTCTTGCCCCAAATGAAGAGTAGCAGGCTAGAAACACGCTCTCCAGGCCAACCTCTCCTCCATGCTCTTCATTAAAATCTACTCCTAGTGCATGCGCCTCTCTTGCATCATTATTGCAACATCGTGAGCTATTCAAGCGCGAGACGGAATTTACAATGTAGAACCCCTCTTACAGATAATAACTCAATAGCAAGATACCACAGCGCCACTTATCCGGTCGCAAGATGTGGTGCAGGTCCAAGACAAAGACTACATATTGAAATCATATTGAAATTACTCGGATTCGAGAAAGAGGAAAACGAAAGAATGGGCGAGATTGTTCGCGTTTTACGTGTCCACAATGGCACCTCGTGGAAATACGTTATAGTGGCAAAGATGGAGAAACAGGGGATGTGGATGGAAGACAATGATCTACGTCTACGTCTGCATTAGGAGAGAGTAGAACGGAATTTACTTTTAAAAAAACGGGGGAAGGGTACGAAAGGGTAATGCAGGTAAGCGCATTTATAGTTTAGGGTAGGACTCAGTATATATATTTATTCACCGGGGCTCGCAGATAAAGGAATGGGCCCAAGAGCAGGTTACTGTGCTAAGAAGGCAGCGCAGTAAGTTGCACGACAGAAAACTTTCGTGCTGCCATCCCGGATCCCAGTGTTGCTTTGTGTTATGTATTCGTGCGTGCGGTAGTCGACTGTAGCCAACTTAGGACGCGAGCGGTAACAGAGGGCAGCTACTGGGGATCATGCGGGCGCAAACAAACTACTCAGTAGAGAACGGCAAGCTCAGAGACTCCGAGAAAGTGCTACAAATATTTAATTCGACGTCAGCGCTGCGTTCACCGACGCGGCTGTGCTTTGACATATTCCCGACGCCACCGTATCAGCGGTTGGCTTTAGTGAGCACTTGGGTGAAACCAACGCGCGTGTCTAGCCTTTTGATAAATGATGGCCACGTTCGCACTCCCGCGGATATTAATATTCATCAGGCCAGCGCGATTTGTCACGCCAGTTTGACAACGTTTCCGCTGAGCCACTCTGGGCATACGCTGAGACGCGTGGCGGCAGAGCATGTAATTTGAATGTCTCCCTCGCACCCTACCAACGGCTCGTCGACAGGCGTAGGGAGAATTCGGTACTGACGCCTAATATAGGCGGTAAAAGGAAACTTCCAAATACTCAACGATGCTCTCGACCGTGTCGGAAGCTTAGCCCCATATGAGGAGTCATTCAGTGGAAAAACTGCGATTTCGTTTGATGAATGTGCTTCCGGTTCCAATTTATGGTGGCATCCCTGAAAATGTCCACAGAATTGCCTGTAGCAAACACGCCACTTGCAATGCAAGTTTTTGCACAAAACAGCACATCGTAGTTTTGGTACAGTCCTGCCACTGACCAAAACATTGCTTCTTTCATGTACACTTCATCGCAAACAACACACGGATTCCTCGAGTAGCTGGCTAGAGGAATTTACCTCAGGCCGACCTCTCTGCATTTGGTATCATTAAACTTCTCTCTCTCTCTCTCACGGATGTAGACATAAAGGACGGGACACAGCGCTGTGTCCCGTTCTTTCTGTCTACATCCGTGTGTGTTTTGCGACGAAGTGTACATGAACCCATGTCATCTATATAGCCCAACAGTCTGTCCTTTTGAACTGCTTTCTTGTGGTGTTTTGATTTTTACCAACACACAGTGGACCCGAATGAGTTCGGTTTATTGTAGACATATTTAGTGCTGTTAAACTTACTGCGTTATCAGTTCATTTTCGAATAAGAAGACGGAAATGTACGAAATAAAACACGAACACCTCTCTAGCGTTATGTGCCCGGAACAGCTTAATGTAGACATCGGTCTGTCAAAGGCCATCTGTCATTGCACTAATAACACTAATTACTGAAAACATCTTTCTGGGGTTTTACGTGCCAAAACCAGTTCTGATTATGAGGCACGCCGTAGTGGAGGGCTCCGGAATAATTTTGACCACCTGGGGTTCTTTAACGTGCACTACAACGTAAGCGCACGGGCGTTTTCGCATTTCGCCTCCATCGAAATGCGGCCGCCGCGGCCGGGATTCAATCCCGCGATCTCGTGCTCAGCAGCGCAACGTCTTAGCTGACTGAGCCACCCCGGCGGGTGATTACTGAAAACAGAAGCCTCAATGATTCTGTTTATAAACACCACTTATGTTTACTTTTCAGTTATTCTTTTAATCAAGACTTCCCACTTGTTACGTTATGACATATATAGTAATAGCGCAGATCCGGTGATGCTCGGTCGTATAAGCGCAGGCCATCATGCTTTTTTCATGATTTTGTGTTATGTTCATCTAGAACCATAACATTATCGCAAAACCAGTGTCAGGTAAATGACAGTGGCGATAAGGAACCTTGCTGCCGATCTTCTTCAATGCGTAGTACTGCCGCAGTGGAGCGAGGTTCGACTTGCTTCATGTATTTTTGCGGAGTGTCGTGAGCACCTTAGAGCAGAAAAATTATTAGGACACAGAACATACTCACGGGCGGTAGCTTGTCATAGAGCTTCACTGATTCGACCAGTCTAATATTTCAGCTGAATTCCATCTTTAGCTCAACTAATCTTTCATCCAGAAACTCATCTTGTAAACGCCCGGCCATTTCTTTCTTTCTGCTTTTCTCTCTTCAGGCTTGTCAGTATATTTGGGCATACTTGAAGAGGCGATTATCTACTTTCATTTCAAAAACACGTGCACACTCTAGTAGGAATGACCGAAGACAGACGAATATATAATCGCTAAGAAAATGTCAATGCTATAGGAACGCCTAAAAAACTATATGCCTACCGTACGAAAAATATACAGCTGCATACTTGCATTAGATAAGAGCGAAAAGTACGATTGTTTCTTTTTTCTTATGTATTATCTTTTCTCATAACTTGGTCTTCGCTGCCCAGCAAAGAAAAAAATAGAAAAAGAAAATGCCCGGACACAGCAGCCTCATGCTCCGTTCACAATCACGAGCGACATCTGGTACGGACTGCGTTGGGGAAAAATTCGTGTAGATTGAGAAACTTTTTCGATTAATGAATGTCTGCGACCTGCCGTTGCTTCATCCACTGCCGATAAGTGCTGCCTGCTGGAGGATTGGAGCTTTTTTTTTTTTTCGCTTACTCTCTCTCGCTAGTGCCTCTTCAGCGGCCGGTTATTTTTTCTTTCTGCTTAGCTAAGTTAAAAGGTGGTGCGTTCTTTTTTTAAGTGAGAAAACACTCGAATGGTACAGTACCTGCGAAAGGAGACAAGATGTAATTTGGCCTTAGATTGCGCGCTGCAAACAGAAACAAAATTTTGTTTCTTACACGAAAATAGTTCAGTATTGATTGGAGTTGAGCAATTTGAAAAGACGCAACGTAGGGACGGATGTACAAAACAGGAAGTCACTCGAGATTCGTACCTTCAGTTTTTTTTTTTTGGCTGCAGCGTGACCTGTTAGTGACATCTACCACATCCGGAAACGAAGTATACGTAAAGTAAGTGTGATTGTGAGCTGCTAATGGTTTAACGATTGTAACATTACATTTCGCCGACCATTTGGCTGCAAAACAACCGCAAGTTGCTTGATGCTTTCATCGTGGGAAATAAAAATTGGGGCTACATTATACCTAACTCCTCACCTCCATCTGTGCGCGTTGAAAAGCTTTAGCCTAAGCTCTTCGCAACGTGTGAAAGACAAAATAAAAAAGACACAATATTTGCCACATATACCAAAATTACCCGGCATTCACTTCTCTTTATATCATACTTCTCATTGAAGGTCTAATAGCGATCTGCTAGAGCTACTTAACGTCTCTTTTTCAACTTGTCTATCACAGAATTTAATCAATACTACGAACAACACTTTTTTGAAAATTTTCCCACGCGCTGTAGGGAATATTGAAAAAGTAGATAAAAATATTACCTTCTACATAGGTCTTCATATTTCATTTCGGAGGACTTTATGTAAGCCTTCTAAATCAAGACACGCCACCCTAGATATGAAGGCGGCAATTTCTGGCGTAGCTTTCCCGTATTTCGATCACGGCGTTGTTCGCATCTGTCGGTTCACGATGAATAAAACGATCACATTTTCATCGTAGAAAGCGAAGTGCCGATGACGACGCGTGCACGACTGTATTTCCGCAATTATGGCACTTGAGAAAATGAGAGGACGTGCCTGTTGAGCCAGTCGATTTACTTGTTATATATCTTCATGTTAAACTTATTCTTTGGGTCTTCCTGGGTAATGTTGATTGGAGAGGACCAAAGCCGCCAACTAGTTTACGAAATCGGCGCTTATTGGAGTCGCAGCGTCTTCTATTGCCGACAGTATCTGCTTCCTGTGGACCTGTTTTGTCGGCATTCACAAATTATGGGTGGTAACAACAAACTCCTCTTCAGGTAACAACTTATTACAGCCAACTTAGCCGGTATATGATAAAGATTCCTTTCACTCAATTCCATTCTTTTCTTACCATTAACTGTTCACGGCCCGCCAATCTCTGTACTAACGTCAGCGGGGCGCTGTTTTAACCAGTGACGAAACGTGAAAAGGAAACGCGAAAAGAAATATCATTGGAGCAGAATCATTGCATTATACCAGGCTAGCTTTCTTCTGGAGTGTTAGAACGAAATAGTTATAAGGTGTTCTCTTATTCTCGCAACCGCTCAGCAAGAACGCTAGTGTTTGTGTGGGCAACGCTCACTCCATTGGTTTCACGAGCCAAAACGACAACCTTATTTTGAGGGATGTATAATTTTAACCACCGCGAGTTCTTTACCGTGCGCTTAAGAGAAGGTACACGAGTATTCATTAGCATTTCGGCCCCATAGTAATGCGACTGCCGCAGCCGCGATCGAAGCCGCGACCATGGGCGCAGCAGCGGAAGGCCGCAGCTGTAGCGACAACATTCGAGCGCCGATCACGGTGTGCTGTAAAGAAAAAAATACGCAATCGCCAATCTACGCAATCGCCAAGCTACGCAATCGCCAAGCTACGCAATCGCCAAGCTACGCAATCGCCAAACTGAGATACCACGACTGGTTCTTCAGGGCTGTCCATTCACGTTCGTCATGACAGCGCAAGATCTCAGTGACTTTTCTGCGTTGCCAAATTCTACGCATAAACTTTTACATGTGTCGGTGTAGGTTCGCACCATCAAATCATTGCGCTTCAGGCGAAGATACCGAGGCTTTAGAAACGTTACTATGAACATTGAAAATCCACCGGACAGTGACAAAAAAAAATATACAACGAACAACCGTGCTGAGAGAAAGAGAGAGAAACAGAAGGAAGGAGAAAGGCAGATAGGTTGACTATAGAAGGAAAAATCGGGTTTGCTACTCTACACTGGGGGGACAGAGGGTGACAAAGACATAAGAAAGTAGAAAAAGAGAGAAAGGGAGCCCAGACACACGATCACAGCCGGTCACTATTACCGCAGACTATCACAGCACTGTAGCACAAAGACCACCAATTCAGGCTGCAGCCGCTCCTGGAGGTCTGCTGTCCTTAAAAATTGCAGCAGTAACCTTGTTGCCCTCATATGAGATGGCTTGAAACCACGCAGGTTTCTCAGAAAGAAATGTGCGCTGTTGAATAAAGAATTCGCCCTGGTCCGGTAATCAAACCTCAGATCAACGCAGCTACGTGGTCGTCGCTCTATGATCTGAGCTAACCAGGAAGCAAGCAGATCACAGAGCGGAGTCGGATAATATATGACGACTCGTTTGTTCAAGCAAAGTTTTTGGCTAACTTAGCCTTAGGTATTTAATTATTCTGTCATCGCTCTGCAATATTCTTGCCTGTTGGTTTGACCAGATGCCGAAGCGACTGCCCTAGAAATGCGCTGGTCCCGGGATCGGTTGCCGGAGAAGCATGACTTCTTCAACTGCACAAGTTTCTTTCAGAAAAATTTGTATTGGGTGTTCCTGTGTACCTTTATGCTAAAAAGTAAGAGAGAAGGCAGGGAAGATAACCATAAAAGCGTCTGATTGGATTCCCAACGCTGTAGGGAAGGAACAGGCCCGGGCACATAAAACTGAGAGGAAAGGAAGGTATTCTCGATATAAGTATGCATGTGGGCAGCGTCACAAATTCAGAAGTCTTCGAACTGACCAGTCGGTTTCAAGAGATAATCAAAATAAAAAAGCATCTTCTTCTTTGTGGGGTTTTACGTGCCAAAACCAGTTCTGATTATGACGCACGCTGTAGTGGAGGACTCCGGATTACAATACAATACCGTCTTCTCTTTCTTAATGACCGACAAGCAGTGAGATCCGTGTCAAAATAGCGTCTGCATTATTATTTGTCTATCATCCAGCCTTCACAATGCGTGGGAGATGGATTGCCTTTGTGAGCCAAGCCGATGAACCGGCAACGTAGCTGGTCAATGTCTTTTTCGCTGTCGCGGATGTTAAGGCAGTCATGGGAGTAATTTTAATGAGTAATGAATAGACTTTGGTGCTGGCAACTCTTAACGACAGTCGTTTTAGACATATTTTTTATACCGAAGCACTGCAGGAGAAGCTATGAGTCGTAGGTATTATTCAAGCGTGTGCAGTTTAGTGCACCTAATATTTTGGGTATTACACAACGCTAAGTATAGAGTGCGCGCGCCAGGAGTTGAAGCTGCCTCGCAGCGTCTGCCCATGCAAACAGAATTGATATTGAAAAGCAGTATGTGATCATGGAGTTGCCTTGTCTGCGTAAATATTGGCAGCGATGCCGACATGTACTGGCAACCATTGCAAAAAAATATTCAAGCTTTTTATCACATTGTGGTGAAGTTTTACAATATGCCAAGGAAGGAAGGAAAGAGTGAAGAAGGAAAGGCAGGGAGGTTAACCAGTTTAGCACAACCGGTTTTCTACCCTAAAAATGGGAGCGGGATGGGGGGGGATGAAAGATGGGGAGGAGAGAGAGAGAGAGCACTGTCAAAAACCATGCACTTTACCTAGAAGGCCTGATTGCATATTTAGCAAAGCCGGCTTTGAGACCCGAAATGCTTTTGTGTTCATGAACACAAGAACAGCTCGTGGATCCTCAGGTCCTGCAGTGGTAGAAATATTATTATGCTAAATCCTAAATCGCAGTGTTATTGCTACTGTTCAGGTATAACCACAGGTGCAGTGCAGCCATAACGGGTCGATTTAGTAGAGGCGTCAGCGTAAGTATCGTGTGGTCGTTGTACTTCTCATTCAAGAGAAGTTAATCAAGTTGTTCGATTGGAGGTTATGGGAAGCGGAAATTTTCTCAAATCTAGAGGACGGCTAGGACACTACGGAGAAAGAAAGGCCGGGCCCTGGTAAAAAAGTTAACAACAATGAAAGAGAAGCACGATGGGCACAGAAAATCGCATTTAATACTAGCTTTCCGACTTGTTCAGGAGAGCTAGAAAGATGGTGTGAATGGGTCCGACTGAATAACAAGCTGAGGGCTTAGGGGTTGCTAACGGAAAGTTGAAGGAATGGAACTAAAGCCTTGAGATGTTTGCCAGATGAATGGCCTGACATGCTACTTCACGTGTAGAGTGCTAAAAATTATAACACCCGGGCAAAAACGTGCAGACGGCACATGTACCAACGGATATGCATACATATGCACCAAAGCTACTCACAAATTCTCGTTAAACCCGATTGGATTAGCGCGCATGAGGGAGACGATGCTTCTTCATAGGTCGAGAAAGTCCTGCAGTTTTCGAGTCTTCAAGATTGTCTGCTTACGAGTATAAATGCAGTCACATAAAACATGTTACACGTTTTCAAACAACCAACATTTGCATTTAAAGTAGCCCCTGAAGTTTACTCTGAGCCCGACGCAGCGAAGGCGTGCATGCACTTTATTATTCAGGCCTTGCGGCATGTGAAAGACACGAAAGGATAAATTTATAAAAGGATCCGCCCTGAAGTCTGGCATCACACGAGGCAGGCCGTTGTGAATGCTTTGCTTGAATAAATACCAGAGCCAACGCGTCTCGTCTATAAGGTGGTGTTTGAAGTGGCTGCATCGAATGGCTGTGTGCGACTACGGCCATGCGGTCAGCGTGGACAAGCCAGTGGGAAGGTGACCACTGCAACGCAACGATGTGATACATGTCGCCGTCTTTATACGAAGGTCTGTTAATAATACACTTTCATAATATTGTCTATAATATTTTCTAATAATCACAGTCTTTAATACAAAAGCATAACATTTCATTTAGGAACATCAGGAACTATTTTGAAAAAAGAAGCAACTACACGTAAAACACTACAGTAAAGAATGACGTCCATTTTGCTTGCTTCCTTGTGTCACATGAGTAATGCGAGTTTTAGCACGACTACGTTGAAACCGATAGATTAGTCTCTTTGATTCATAGAATGTTAAATAGCTTTACATCCCACAGAATTTCACCATTCATAGTATTCTTTAGCGGTGCTCGCTATACTAAGACAAGAAAAAATGATAGCGAACTTGGACACAATTTGGCAATTCTAAAACGTTTATAATTCCTTGGAAACGACCTGCGACTTTTTTTTTTCTTAGCGACGCTGTGAAGTTGAGCTTTATTTGTCTGACAAGGTGATACATTATCTGAAGAACTCGCATGCAATGAAGAGGAACGTGATTTACAAAGCCTTGGCTTCGTTATAGAAAACTCCACAGGGCACTGGAGAAGTCAGATACTGCCCGACCAACATGCGGAAATGGACTAAATTCCTTCAACAAGTGCACGGGGACACCACCAAAGCGATAGAGCGCACAGCGGAGGCGTCGGTGATAGACTCTCACCTAGTCAGCCTATGGGAAGAGAGGCGGGAACTCGTCAAGAGGTGGAAAAGACAACGCCTAAACAAACACCAAAGCCAACGCATCGATCTATTGGCAGAGCAAGCCCTAGGCCACGCCAACGAGCTAGTTAAAACGAGTGGCCGACGTTCTGTGGAACCCTATCAGGAACTCTGGGAACGACCAGTACGTGTCGAATATTACGGAGCATGCTGGACCCGATGAGCACACGTACTGAGAATAACAAGAAGCTCCATATTATAGCAGACAACTTCGAGGGTACTGACCAAGAACTAGTCGACGTCCTTCAGAACAAATACATAGGACCTTCACCCGCGGCGCGATCGCCCTACACGGCGATACCATACGCGGAAGAGGCCAACCCTAAATTAGACGAAGAAATAACGTACGCAGAAGTGTACGAAGCGGCACAAGCCGAAGTTCAAAACTCGGCACCGGGCCCAGACACGATCACAAATTCAATGATTCGAACGTGGATTCGGTGCCCCCCCCTAGCGAAAAAAAAAAGATGTTCAATAGCGAGTACTGGGACAAGGGAGATATGTCCCAAGAAGGGAAATTGGCTAAATAATCATGATCCCCAAAGCAAAAAAGAATCCCTCGATCGATACACTCCGGCCGGTATCGCTCACGTCCTGCCTCGGTAAGCTCTAGGAGAGGGTGATCCACAGCAGACTACAGCGATACCTGGAAGAGCGGAGCTGGTTCCCAGACTCCATGATAAGATTTCGCACAGGTTTATCGTGTCAAGACGCGTTCCTCCTACTTCAGGACGAAATTCTAACCAATATGCCGTACGGGGACCAGAGACTAGTCCTAGCACTAGACCTCAAAGGAGCCTTCGGCAATGTCTGTCACGGTACAATACTCGAGGAACTCGAACTCTCGGGTTGTGGGGAGCGCACCTGCAATTACATAAAGGCGTTTCTTTTCAACCGCGAGGCCAGCATCAGTGTTGGCCAAATCACATCGCAGATATTTAATATGCCTAGCAAAGGAACCCCTCAAGGAGCGATAATATCTCCTCTGCTCTTCAACATGGCGATGTGTCGCCTCGCGCGCGATCTCGATCGGATACCCGACCTAGGTAACACGCTTTACGCAGACGATATCACGCCGTGGGCGAGCAAAGGTTCCCTAGGGGATAAAGAATACACGGTCCAAACAGGGGTATTAGCGGTGGAGAAATTTTCCCGACCGAGTGGGCTGAAGTGCACGCCCGAAAAATCCGAGGTCATCCGGATACACGCGAAAGGCTACAAATCCAGAGGGTCAATTAACATTGTGGTTGAGGGTCCAAATGGTCCGAGAGGTACCTACGATGCGAGTCCTGGGTTTGTGGCTTCATAGCGACGGGAGAGCAGCACAGACGGTCAAAACCCTCAAATCCGTAACCCTCAACATAGCCCAAATGAAACGTCGAGTTATGTATAGAAAGGCGGGAATGCGAGAAATCGATACCCTAAGGCTCGTACAGGCCTTAGTGATTAGTCGAATCACATATGGCTTGCCCTACCAAATCCTGAGCAGGGAAGAGGTAAGGCAGGCCAACACGATAATTCGAACAGCTTTCAAGGCGGCTCTGGGCCTGCCTAAGTATACCTTCACGGAGCGCATGCTCGCTTTGGGAGTACACAATACTTTCGACGAACTGAGGCAGACCACTCTGATGCGACAGAGGGAGCGCCTCAGCTTCACAAAAACTGGTAGGGCAATATTGGCTTGACTTAATATCCCAGCACACCCGATTTATCTCACCGAACAGGCCGTACCTCTTCCTCCTTCGGTGAGATCCAAAATTACAGTAGCTCCAATTCCCAAGAACATGCATCCCGAGTACAAGGAAAGGCGCAAAGCACGCGCACAACATATTCAATCGATGTACTCCAATAACGTTAGGTACAATACGTACTACACGGACGCAGCTGCGTATGCAGAGGCTACCGGGCAGCGCTACCAAAAGAGGTACGCCCTGGCAGTCGTGAACACCATCACCCGCAGCAAATTACCGCGTCGGCCACGGCGGGCTCCCCCGTGCACCTTGGCCGAAATGTTAGCAGTGGCGATCGCACTCGCTCCCGCAGAGCGTTCGGAAAGGGACTCGGTCGTGGTCACACACTCCCGGGAGACATGTTGCATGTTTTTCAAGGGGCGCGTGACTGCGGCTAGCCTCGCGATAATCCCCAAATCGTTCAACCACCGCCATCACCTACTCTGGTGTCCGGGACACGCCGGGTTACAGGGGAACGAACGAATTTTTTTTTCTCAATTAGCGCTCATTTCAATCTTCGCAATCTGCCAGAAAAGCAGCAGAATAGAATAAGTGGGACGCCGTGCCCAGCTGACGCCTAATATTGAGCCCTGCGCAACTCTTATTCCTGTACTACGTTTTTGCGTGCCAGCTGCGATGCTGTTTATTATTAATATTATTTTTAAGGACTGTGGGGTGCAATTCTGTTTCAACTTATTTCGGAAAATGTTCACGCTGATGCTCAGCCTTTCACACACACACACAAAAAGAAAATGCAGCAGTGAGCTGCGCCGTAGTTTGCTTAATATTAATGGAACTTGATTGTTCCGAAATTGCACCTGGTAATATCGGCAATATCACGAGAAACAACGCCAATGTATTTAAAATGACCAATGATGAGGGAAACCACTTAGTCAAGCTTGCCTCAAAGTGCGGCGTCTCACGCAAAGCTCACAAAACTGTACTGCGAAGCATCGGACCAAAAAAAAAAAAAAAACAAAATTGTGGTCTGCCGCGTCAGGTGGGCTGCAACGGATGCGAACGTGATTGTCGTAGTTGCATTTCTGGCTGCATGGCTGGCCCGAAGTGGACGACCTGTCGAGGATGGGACGCGTCGGCTTCTACAGCTGACAGCATTCCTGGCGCTTTTTCGAACCCGATTCCAGACAACTGTCGTGATGTTTGATATGGAGCGAACATCCGCAGTGTGCCTGTCTCGGCGGTGGGCGCGTCGAATCGCCACGGTTCGATGGGGCCACTTCGGCACACGCTGTCAAGGATCTTTTTATTTCGCTCATGACCGTAGATATGAGTGTAAGCTTGTTTGACTTTCCTTTTTTTTTCTAAGCCCAAGTATTTCCACCCGGCCTAGCGGTGGGGCCCAAGCGCAACTCGTCGTCCCGCTGCGACTTCGAATACCCATGTCGGATATGCTCCGGTGACTTCGCAACAGATATGCGCGCGCGCGTGTCCACGTGCGCATGTGGGTGCACGTATTATTTCAACGCTGCCAAGCACAATGCAAACATGTCTTCATTTTTACCTTCTTCCGAATACGATGAAGCACTAGGTTTCGTGTCGTAGGAAGTATGACCGCGTCGAACATGGGCCGATATTTATGAACCACCATAGATGCTATAACTATTTGAAATTTTTGTGAAAGCTTCGCTCATATACCTTGTCAAATGTATCACCTGTCGGTAAATCGGGAAGCGGGAGGGGGGGGGGGAGGGGTGATCGTGGCGAGAGTCTTGAAACTAATAAGATGTCCATATTAAACTACTCTTGAACTCAGCGGCGTCCATGTTCGGGGAATCCACCGTCAGAATGTACGCCAAGTCAAACACATCAAACTGAATAATTCACGGCGAAAGCTGGCTTTCTATAAAAGAAGGCGAACGAGTGGTTGCCGAAGCACAATGAGATTCTGCGGGACAGCTAGCGTGGCATGACATTTTCGGCATCGAAAATAGCATGTGGCTGCTGTCGCATCGAAACATTCGCGACAGTAGCAAGCAACGAAAAAATAATGTTTCTATCTCGCAGTCCAGCAAAGCAGACAATCACATAGACAAAACACGACAGCGCACTCAATACATAATGTGGTTTCCAGTTTCTTTGCCGGAAAATAACATTATGCCGGAAGGCCTAGCCGAACAGCACTGTTAGAAAACAAATCCTGAACTGGCAAGCATTTCATAGCGCGGAGCACCGTTCGCGGAAAACATTACGCGAGACAACGGGGCGATCACAAGGCACAATTATAATGCAAAACACCCACGGCGGTTTCGACCTAATGCCAATTAGGCGACAGCGCAAGGCGCCTTGGGCACCACGACAACTCACCAATGCTTTTGTTGGTGCTTTCATGCTCAGGAACACCATACTGCAGGCACCTTGATGCGATGCCGTATATAGTCGGGTGGCTCTTCTGGACACGTCCCAGGGCGTTTTTCGGTGCCAGTCCGGCGCCGCCGAGAGCACTCGTCCAGGGCCGGTATTTTGTAGCGACGCCTTTCTGATGCTAATGCCTTTTCGCGCTTTCCGCGCTTGATCAGTGGTCAGAGCGACGGTCCGCTCACCTTATCAACGGGATCAACCAGCCGTGAGCGGTGGATGATAAGACTAGAATAAAGCATAACGCATCGCTACAAAATACCGGCCCACGACTAAAGCCGCAGGGCTTGCGATGACACCCACTACATATTCTTTGAGCGGCACGAGACCAGATACGACACCGAAAAAAAAAAAAAAAGAAAACGACACACACGAGCACCACTATACCAACTGTTTTATTAAAGCAACACGTTGGAAGGCTGAATACTTTCGCACATGCGCAATACATAGACAGACAAAACATCGTTGCATGTTATTCTTCCTTTTAGACTCGCCGCTGTGGCCCGGCAGCTTTGGCGTTGCTTTGCTGAACTCGACGGGGCGGGTTCTATCGCGGCGGCGGCGGCGGTGGCGGGGCGGCGGCCTCATTTTGATGGGGGCGACTAAATGCAATGAACGCTCGTGTACGTAGACCCCACGTGGTCAAAGTTAGCCCGGAGCGTCCGATATACGGACGCTCCGGGACGAGAGCCCGGAGAATCTTGAGTAATAATAAATGTGATGTTAAAGCTACACTAATATGCAAACATTGAACCAAAATTCGGTGGTAGATTGCCCTTCTAGACACTGCACCATACGAGGCACACCGTCCCGATATACGGTGTGCCTCATAATCAGATTGTTGTTTATATAAACATAAAACACCGGAACTTTTTTACAGCGAAGCTGTTTCGAAGCTGTTTCACCTCGGCGTTTGCCGTCAGGTGTAACGCTGAAATGTGGGCCGATACTGGTGGTAGTGCAGAAAGGGTCCAAGTGGACTGGCACATACCCCTGTGAACTAGCGGAGCTGTTTAAGCTCGAGGATGGTCCGTTGAGTGTACGCCGCAAAATCTCCGCCGGGCGATGACGTCACCATGCGTCGCCTAGCAACGCTTCGCCCCAGCTGCGCCGACCGCGCCGAGCCTCGCCACAGATGCGTGAGCCGTGACGTCATCGCGCACGCCGCATCGCTTAGCCTTAACTTTGTCGAGTCATGACGTCACCGCGCTGTGCGGAGTGGTAGTCGTGGCGGTGCAGAGGCGAAGCTAAGCCGTGAGGGCACTGCACCGACCCACGGGATATATAGCTCCGCGTCGCCCCCGCGGCGACACAAAAGCCCCGCCGTCTCCACGCCGAGCACATCGCCGCGAAGATGGGGCGGCCGAAGAAGAGCGTCACTCCCGAAGAAGAGGAAGCGCGGCGCGAAAGCCGCCGCGCTGTTACTCGAGAGCGAGTGAGACGACTGAGGTCAGATCCCGACTGTCGCGCCACCGAAGCGGCGGCAAGACGTCGGCGATACGCAGAAGATCCGGAGTTACGAGCCCGCGAAACTGAGCAAAAGCGTTTAAGCGTCCAGATACTTTAATGACCGAGTGTTCGTTGCTCCTTGGGCTATTGATGATTCCGGGGTGACCTTGCGCATAACGTGGCCGAGTCTCGAAGCATGACGTCCCAAAAACTTCGCCGAACCGAGATAAAGCTAGGTGGGGTCGCCAACTTCGCTGTTTGCCCAGTCATCGCACCACTAGTGTGAAGCTGCCACTATTTACTCTTTCTTCATCTATATTCATCAGACACACGTGTTAAAGAAGCCTATCTCAGCAGAATACGAAGATACTGACGTATCCAACAATTCATAGTGACGATTGCGAGTGTTGTGTTTTTCTGTCTACATGGTGTCTGTTTTCGCGCCGGTAAAGAATGCCTAGTAAACCGCACTAAGCTTACCCAGCAACAAGCCCTTTTCATGGAACCTACGATAAATCGAGCTAGCCCGGTCAACCCATAGTTTTAATTAAATGACCTCGCGCACTCGGGAAGCTTGGGAACACGCCAGGCATGCGCAGAGCAACTTTTGGTTACAGCTGTATACGCACTTCTACTCCAATTGCACCGATGCCTCTGTGGAATCGCTGCGCAGGAAAATGCACACGGGCGACTGGTCACCACAACACAAGATGGCATTCGTCAAACCAGCCTAGCGCTTTCGCGTCGAGTAACGATTCGCAGTTAATTCCATTAAATTGCATGGCACTAATCGCTGTACGTCAACTTGAAATTCGAAACACGTCTCATGAAGCTTCATGAAGCAGTAGTCGCTTATAGGGGAAAACGGGAGCACACTTGCATCGCGGCGAAGACGGCTCCAATAATAACCAGGCGAAGCATTAGTTGGAATGACTACCGGAGAAGGAAGAGGTTACATGCGTGTGTAAAACGCATGTTGAAAAGAAATCCACAAATACACCAACACCAGCAGCAATGTCATGGTGGAGATCAAGAAGTTTACTATAGTCGTGCAGGTGTGCCGAGATTCAACGTTAACGATGACCTGCCCATTCCGGTAGGCAATAGGATGTAGCGTGGAAGGTTTGCGCTTGCGGAGCTATGCGTAACACGAAACTCACAGACCAAAAGAAGCGTTGTGAAGCGAAAAAATTGATAATAATTCATTCTGAATAACGAAAGAGTGCAAAAAAACACAGGGAATGTATCCTGTCAGCATCACTGTGTCCTGGGTTTATGCGCCATTTTGTTATTCACAATGAATCAAAAGTGTAAAATGCTGAGACGTAGTACCGATACAGGGCAGTGTGACATCAAACTACATCAAGACGCCGGCTCATATGCAGCCACTGTGTCGCTGCGTATTGCCTATTTGTAGATCAATTCTCAGATTTGATTTCAAAGGGCACATAGTTCAATAAACTACTACGGAGTTTGCCGATAATGAGACCGGCAACGTAAATTATGTAAGCCTTCGTCACTTATTAAAACGAGGTAATATACGTTCATATGATTCACTAAAAAAGTTCCCAACGAGTTTTTTTCTGTATTATTAAGGAATTTCTTGCCTGCTCCTGGTCATTAATTCTTCCTAATGATTTGCTCAAATTTGACAATCAGGAACCAAAACTCTAGCATAAAATTTAACCGCGCTGAAGTTTCGGGATAACCGAGCTTAGATGAGGATCTGAAAAAAGAATAAGCGAAACAAGGAAGGATAGTAATTACCCATCAGTAGCACACATCACAGTCGCTTCCTCAGAAAAAAAAAATTAAGAAACCGAAAGCGGAGAGCATAAATGCGCAATACTAAGCTTCCTTCTTTCGGCGATCTCCATTATCTCAGCTAACGGCGCTTCCATTAATTGCGGATGGATCGAAACTCCCGAGCGCGCACCTTTGGCTCTGCCGCCTTAATAGGGGGTCCTGACACCCACCGCCCCCCTCGGCTTCAGCTCGGAACCACGCTCAACATCCTCTTACTGGCAACGTACGGAATTCCAAATGCGTGCCAGCTGCGAAAAAGGCCAATTTCATTTCGATGGCGTTGAGTGCACTGACCTCCAGTCATACTACAAATGCCCCCCCCCCAAAAAAGAGAGAGGGGAGGCTTATAATTAAACTGAAAATGCCTCAATCACACTCTCCCCGGTCGGTGTAAATTGGTCTCGTTTCTGCAAATGTGTCAAAGCGCTGCTCCCCCGTTTTTACGCCGACACCTCTATATACCAATACTCGCGCATGAGCCGGATGAGCCTCACTGGTGAGCAGCCTTACGATAATAGTGCCAGTGCTAATTCATACCTCCCTTGTCCAGGTCGTTTACGCGATTTTTAAAAATTATTTACTGTGAAAGAGGCACACTTCATTGCGCATGCACATAAATGTTTTTACATGCTTCGGTATCCTGTGACGCTCCTAAAAATGCTCGCTTTAAAGGATTTGACGACACATCTGTGTGGTCATAGTGGAGAAGCCCGCGAGAATAACGACCCTTGTAACAGCTTACGCATAAAAAAAAATAAAGGTATATATAGACTTGCTGCCAGTGATCGCTCGCCATGCGTTATCACGTGATGAAACCTGTAGTGTGCTAGAGGCTGTGTTCCAATTCTTTCCATCATCGTAGACAGTCTACTTTGACGTCTACGAAGACAGCCAACACAGCTTCGAGGCCAAGTAATGGAACGCGTTTCGAGCCGTCTGGAAGACGCTTCTGCGACGTGACGCCACCTCGCGGCGACAGAAAGAAAGTTGAGAAAAGCAGACATTAGTTCGGTATTTTAAGTATTTTAGCCTGCGAACCTATGAGAAACATGATGTGACTTACATTTAGGGTATAGAAAAGCGTGTCTACGTTTTTGTGTGCGCAGACAACCTTCCCGTCGAGTTTCTACGTCCTGCTCAGTCGCCATCTTGTTTAGACAGGAAAGTAGCCTGCATCGTTCTTGACTTCGATGCTGTCTTCGCGATGCTGTCTACTTTGACATCTTCGTGAGAATTCGAACGAGACTTAAGATGGCCGCTGTCCGCTTAGCTGTCTATTTAGCCGTCTAAGGCGAGTATTGGAACACACCCAGAATACTGGGAACGGCGCTGTCCGCGACGCAAACGAACGGAGGAGAGGGCCGCCGATGCGATGACGCCGCGAGGCGGGAGCTGTCCGCAGCAGGCGTGCTACTAGTTATAGCTAGCGGTACAAGGTAGCTTCTGAAAAAAAAAAAAAAAGGCTAAGGAGATGTATACAAAAAATGCTACACGAGAAACATGTATAGCTTACCTGAATAAATCAAGCAGGCTAGGGCCGGTATTTTGTAGCGATGCCTTATGGCTTATTCTATACTAGTCTTATCATCCAGCGCTCACAGCCGGCTGATCCCGTTGATAACGCGAGCGGACCATCGCTCTGACCACTGACAAAGCGCGATAAGCGCGAAAAGGCATTAGCAAGGGAAAGGCATCGCTACATTTATTTTATTGGCATCGCTACAACTTTTATTGGCCTTTAGCCATTTCATTGGAAAGCGAAAATGTTTAAGGGCTGCTAATTTGTAGGCAATTACTAAAGGCAACGTCATACACTACTAGTGCTTCGAGCTGTTTGACGCGTCACTTTACATGGAAAGGAGTTTATTAACCAATAGTATTTCGGACAGCACCAATAGGATTAGCACAACTATTATGAATTAATGTAGTATCGAGCAAAAATGTTTACGGACCATGGGATCTCTGAAAACGCTAAATATTCGAGCAGCCTTTAAAAGCAGACAGTAAAACCGTACACCACAATGTTGTTCACATATACCAGTAGAGGCTGGAAATGGGAATACCAGGCTGCGTTTTGAGGCTGAGGAGATATTCAGGTTTTTTTTTAGATCCCTTGAACCGTAAACTTTTTTTTAGTCGATAGTATCTGCTCTCTTGACGTAGTGTGTCCTGCGTATAATGACTAATTTTATGCACTTCATAACTGAAAATAAAAGAAGTGAACTACGTTGTATTTTATTGTGACAGTGTGTCGTCTGAAGGATATTTATACATTTTTAGGCAGAAGCACTGCATGGTGCTACCTATTCGAACTACCAGTATCATCGCTTTTTATAAGAAAGTGGCGCACTTACTGTGTGGCCGTCCGACTCAAAGCAGGCAGTGGCTGGAGGTTCACGTGCCAAAAGCACAATCCTAGCATGAGGCACGCCATTCTAATTAATTTTGGCCTAACAGAAAAGCATGGCCTTCAAGATTCAAGACGCAGCTACGTAAGAGACCACATTTTCCACCGGCGTTTAGAATTGAGATATATAGAATTGTGCATACTCTCGCATTCACAATTTTCTGTGAACTAAGCCATCTAGCTCTTCGCATAAAACAAACGTTACCCCCCGTGGGTTCGTGCTGGCTTTGGCATTCCGCTGTCAAGCCCGAGGGCGCGAGATCAAATTCGAGGCCGCAAATCGATGATGTCTAAATGCAAAAACACTAGTGCACCGTGCCTTCGGTTCCCGGTAAAGAAACACAGGTCATCAAAATTTATCTGGAATCCCCCAATACGGCGTTGCCTCATAATTATATCCTGGTTTTGGCAAGTACATTTTAAAAACAAACCTTAAGAAGTTTCTTGAACACTAATGCAACAATCTAGATTGATTTTCATCTGTGTCTTTACGTCCCTTCAAGCGTCAAAATTGAAAACCGAAGCAGCAGCCGATGCATAAACAAGACGACGTCCCCTTGAGCAGCATCTATTGTCCACGGTTAGGTGCTCGTACGTACCGGAGGAAACAGAAAGAACACAATTGAAAAAGAAGTACCTGATAGAAAAAGAACACGGAGATCACGCGAATGAATTGGAGCACAGCAACCTATGAAACCCTACCCAGGCTAATCTTCGCCAGACGCCGAAATTCGCGTCAGCGCCACGGCGAGAATTCAGATCATGTTGCAGTGCAGGGGAAGCGATAAGTGCCATTTATCAACGACGCTTACACGCACGCTTGAGAAGACCCAGCCATATAATTTCTTTCTTTTTATTTACCGCTGCTTTTGTTATCTATGAATGTTTAGTTGTGATAGTATAACGCCAGCCGTTCTAGCGACGCCTCCGTCATCAGCCGTGAACTGGAAGCGCCAGCAATAGCTGCTGTGCCGTAGCAAGGCGGTTCTTTGGTGCAAAGAGAGAACTTAATCATAGCGTTGCATCCCGGAAAGCAGATCCTAGTGAATGAAGACCTCAGAAGAATGGCATGCATCAGAGGCGCGCTGTTTGTTCTCAGGTTGAGCGGAGATGTGAGCTCGCTTGCATTGGTTCTATCTGCTCCATTCTTAGTGATTTAGGCTCTCTTAAATTGCATTTGTGGCTCGTTTCGGCATGGCACAATATGCTGTGTTGTCCGTTACGTATTCTTTCACAACATTGCCTTCTGGCCAAAAAAAAAAAAAAAACGACAGACAGACAGACACACACACACAAAAATAGATAGATAGATAGATAGATAGATAGATAGATAGATAGATAGATAGATAGATAGATAGATAGATAGATAGATAGATAGATAGATAGATAGATAGATAGATAGATAGATAGATAGATAGATAGATAGATAAAGTAAAAGGGGAAGAGTAAGATTCCATGCTCTTGGCGCAGCACGTGGTTGACTGGCGTCCATGACGTGCTGCGATTATTTGCCTCGAGGCCTGTGGCGGCAGCCGGTTTCGGGCTACGTTCACTTTCAGCTTAGGTCACGTGAAAGCAATTTCGTTCTTTCTGCACTTACTGCTGCTGTGCCAGATTCGCGCCTAGAGCGAGTGGGCACGGCCAGCTGACGACCATCGCGCTGAACAAATAAGTGACTTAAGAAACAGAGGACCATTGCATAGCTGGTGGAGGTACAGTGAATTGACAGCAGAACTCGAATGTGTTCCTTTCCGCGCCAGGAATTTTCTCATCACCGGAGAGGACTTGCTGGCGCAAATAAGGAAGAGACGCGCCATTAGGTTCGCACCTTCTTTGCAATTTACCGTGTCACCGCGTCGCCTCGGCCTCCTTCCGACCGTTTAGTGTGCTCGATGACCCGTTGGCACTTGTGCACGCACTTCCCAAAGGAGTGAAGTGCATCGATGGTTCGCTCTTTATCTAGTATGTTTTTCTTTTCAGTCGCTTTTTCTATAAATCGCTTGATGCTCCATTTACTTTACGTTTCGGTTCGCAGAGTAACTATATTCAGTAGCGTCATCGGACAACAGCGTGTGGCCAAAGCTGTATCAAAATCATTACACGGTATCAAATAGACGGAAGTACGCGGGATCCGTTAAGGTCTAAATCTGCTGCCGCTAAACAACCATCTCGCGAGTCTTAATTTTGTGCAGCGTACTATCACGGAGGATGCATAAATACTACAGTTATAATTAAGTATTGGTCAATATTGCTTTTTGTGTGTGTGTGTGTGTGCATGTGTGTGTGCATGTGTGTGTTTTTTTAGTTTATTTATTTTTCTCCAACATTGAAGAACTGACTGCCTGAAAGTTTGGGTTTGTGATATGTTCAAGTGCAGGGTCTGTTTACCAGTCCACATGGTGTTTTTTCTGAGCAATGTTTCTTCTCGCACATGTTTTGTGCAATAGTATCCAGCTTCATGCAAGTCTTCCAGCCTTGCGGGAGGCATTGTCATGTGGTGGTTTAACATTCGATTACCTTTTAACACCACGTGATAGTTTAAATATTTGAGATTGAGACGTGTAACCGTCCTTAAATTTGAGGAGAAATGTAAAGTAGACCATGGCTACTCTCTGGTTGATTCGCCATAATGTCACCACGTCAGGTGATTCGCGCGCAGTGCCTGCGCGCGAATCACCTGATGTGGTGAGATTATTTCTAGGGTCACGGAGTTAATGTTATACTTAAACATTGAGCACGCACTGCAGTGATCATGCGTATGCCGAGGTATTTGCTATTTGGCTTGCTTTGATGCTTTTATGCGGCCAAGAAGACAAAAACTGACCAAGGCGCATCTGTAAAACTTGAGTATTCACTTGGGAGGTACGCCAACTTCTGACTCAGTGCAAGCAAGGCTATAGCGAGGACCGCAGCTTTCGTGAGGAGTCTCTAGCGATCGCTGTGCTACAGGGGTAGAACTGACAAATTAGCGTCTGAGTGTGCACCCTGAGTTAGCCTTCCCGCAAGGCGCGGCCTTCACCAGACACTCACCCTCTCTACTCGTCCTGGCTTCACGCACGAGCACGAGGTATCCACGCGTTGATGTGCGGTCGCTGAAACCGTAACGAGGCTGATTGCACTCACAGTAGTCTCCGCAATGTTTAACAGCGGGGTGGGCTTTGGCGACCCTATCGCTTGATTGCGCATACGCAAATGTAGGCCAGTGGAAGGCTCACTCTGCCTAAGCCTTCTAATTAGCACTAAACGAGGCAGAATGCTTTCGCGTCTCGCTCGCCGCGCTACATACACAAGGGTGTAATTGTGAGAGCAGTGCTTACGAAGGAAGTGGTCCGGAGTTCTGGCTTTGAACATTCGCCTTTTGCGTTTTGTCTAAACTATGGTTGACTGTGCCGAGTTTGTCTAGTTTTACAGTTTCTCTCCAATTTCTGACGTCCTACCTTGCAAAGAAAGTCGCTTGTTTACGGCTGTAAAATTATGTCCAACGCAAAAGTGAGACACCTTAGATATCGTAGACCAACCACGAGTGTTTCCCCTATAGAGAAAAAATTGTAGTATCGGCAGACCTAGAGCCCACCACATCAACGTTCTCCTTTTGAACACGATAAGAACAGTACGTGTATCGAATGAACGACCTTATTGCAAAGAAAAGCAGGTGACAAATTCCTTGGCTTGCAGCAGCGAAATCGCATTTTCAATGCACTGGTTTAGGTTAACGCAAATAATTGAACATTGGCTTATTTTTTCTCTTCAATATCTTTCGCGTACATCCCAGTTCAATGTTGCATCGTTAACCAGAAAGCGCACATTGAACATAACGACTGACTGCAACTTCAAATATTTATTTCTTTGAAGTTGTTCCAGAAAAAGAATCTTCGATGAAGTAATTGCGCAAAAAGAGAAAAAAGACGAGGCGGAATAGCAGACGAAGGGCAAAGAGCTTAGCCAAAGACAAAGAGAAAGTAAATAAATAAAATGAATGAAAGAAGCATAACTCGTGTTTGGATATACTGCACTGGTGGAACTTGAAAGGGTGGGAAATATAAGAAAAGAAAAAAGAGTGAGAGAGAGGGAAAGAAGTCTATTAATCGAAAAAATATATATGTACATATATTAGAAGGGCACCCCACTGGTTTTTCCGGCGAGGTGCCTAGATTAGGTTAATTGTTTCGTTATTTAATAGGCAGAGCAGCAAGCTGTCGTATACAGCTTTGTGGCGGCCAGGGGTGCCTCGGGGAAGGATCCGGTCGTTTAGTGCAATGACTGAGCTACGTAGCTCAGCAAGGTAGGTTCTTCGGAGTGGGGATAGACCAGAACATGTCCACAACAGATGGTTTGCTGCGGCTGTCTCACCCGTGTCGCAAGTTTCACAGGTTGGGTCCAGCGACTTGCCAAGGTATTGGGTTCTGAATTAGAGCACTGCATGGGCTCGGGCTTACCCGAAAGCCCGGGCCCGGCCCGACCCGTGGTCGGGCCGGGTAGGGCAGTTTTTCACGGGCTCGGGCCGGGTTCGGGCACGGCATGGGCTTTTTGACCCGGGCTCGGGGCCAGGCTCGGGTATTTCGATGTGGGCCCGGGCGGAGCTCGGAATTTCTGGTGGTGTGCATGTAACGTGCAGCGAGTTATCCTCACGCCTCTCGACTCTGAAAAACCTCTTGCCCCGGCACAGCTGGAAGCTAGCCGTGCTACTCCTGTGTACTTCCCTTTTCTTCTTCCGTCGTATTTTGTGCTGTGTCAACAGAACGTAAAGGTCCAGAAAGACCGAAGTCGCCTCAAGCCAAAGGATGCCATTGTATTCCTTACCTAAATCAATGTAATTAATGCTTTCAGCGTGGTGTAAGCGCGTTCGCGACTTGCTGATTCGTCAAAGGCGAATTGGTAAAACGATGACTGGTAAGATAAGATAATTCGTCACGCGGCTGAAATATGGCACTGCGTCCATCCATGATTGCACGCCTGTTCTCAACTGGCCACCTAGCAACAGCGCATTACGCTGCACCACGGAGGAACGAGAATCTTTCTTTCTCCATTTACTCCATCCATCCGTGGCTGCGCTCACGACCGGTCGTGGCGGCGCTTCGGCTATAGTGTACTAGAATACGGTTTAGTGGGGCAAGCGGCTGGGGCGGCGCATGCTTTGCAGTGAGGCGTCCGACGTGGAAAATTACTGGGGCGGCGTGGCGATAGAAACAATCTTCATCTTTCTGGGGTTTTACATGCCAAAAGCAGTTCTGATTATGAGGCACGCCGTAGTAGAGGGCTCCGGATTAATTTTGACCCCCTGGTGTTCATTAACGTGCACTACAACGGAAGAAATTGGGCGTTTTTGCATTTCGCCTCCATCGAAATGCGGCCGCCGCGGCCGGGATACGATCCCGCGATCTCGTGCTCAGCAGCACAACGCCTTAGCTGACTGAGCCACCGCGGCGGGTGGCGATAGAAGTCGATTTGGCCGCATCAAAGTCGCGCCGTTGGAAACTGCTGGCGATACTGCTCGGCAGGGTCATTCGTACTACTTTGCGCGCTGGTATTTGCGTTCTGACCGCTAAAGTGGTGTTCAGAATTGCATATGACATATATTTATGCCTTAAGAATAAATTACTTTCACTCTCTTCTTTATTTTATTTTTTTAATGCGACTTGGTGGTCTTTTTCGGTCTCGGGCTGGGTTCGGGCCCGTTTCGAGTCGGGCTCGGGCTGGTCTCGGGCCTAAGGTAAAGGGGTGGCGGGCCGGGCCGGGCGGGTAACGTAGATTATTTCCGGGCCTGGGCCGGGCCCGGGTGTCGCCATAAATCTTTTGGTCGGGCTCGGGCGGGCAGCCCGATGTAAAATCGGGCCCGCACCGGGCCCGGGCTGAAAAAATCGGCCCGTGCAGTGCTCTACTCTGAATGCAGGCGCGACTGCCGTGCCAGTACGCAGACGGTGGAGTGCCACGCGTTCCCGGCGTGGAAGCCCAGGAGGAGGGAGTCATGGCCTTCGGGCAGAAGCGCGTGCAGAGAAAATAAAAAAGATATCAGCGAAAAATATTGAAGCAATTCCACTCTGTGAATGCGGGCTACCAGGGGAGCTGTTTGGCTACACGTGGCCTCCCCATACCAGCGCACGCAACATACTAACTGCCTATTCGGTTCTTTGCGCAGGTGCGGAAATGGAGCAGGTGGCTTGTTAGCAGCCACCTGTCACACCAAATGATCTATGCGCGCTACGGCCATAAGCGCTCGCTCGGCGCAGCCATACCGAGCAGCTGGCTAAGTCAGGAGCTGCGGTAGCTGTCAAAACCGCATCACGTTCACGCTTTGCGACATCTCGAACGTTACCAATCACCGTCAAATTGTTCTCTAACCGCAATCGGCCGTACACCGCACAACCGAATCCGAAACGTCGGTCCAGAGAGTCACACTGAAATTTCTAATATGCATCCGTGTGCTCGTCGATTTACTGGTTTGGTACCTGCGTCACTTCGCCGCATTCTCGGCTTCGCGGCACCCGTCTTCCTGTCGAGCCCGTCGCTTACGGCAAGCCTCTCGGGCACCATCTTCGCTGCTACTGGCCGACCGTTTCTTAGTTTTCCTGTTGTTACGCCAGGTGTCAGCACATGTCTTACTGGTTTGACACGCCTCCTCATTGAGGGCGCGGGAGGTTTCAGGCACGGACATTGACAAATCTATGGGAGGGTGGACATACATAGCTGCGCTGTAAAAAAAAAAAAAAAGCTGTTCACAGACAGGCACTCAGACGTATGACATCGTCCTGTCTCTGGTGCAGGCCCGTTGCTTCAAAGAACACACTGTTTTGAAACCTGTACATGCAGGCGCCAGTCGGGTTCATGGTCCCAGGATTTATTACTAAGATAGCATGAATCTCGAATGCGTCGAGCGAGATTCAGATAGCTGCGTGGGTCTCACTGAAGTGCAATCGAAGAGCAAGTCGCAATCGTCTCTCTGCCTGCACAAGATTTCACATTACGCGCTGTTTCAGCGATTCTATGCATTCGTGAATACTATGCTCAAACCCATAAGGGATTGAAGAGCTAAGCCCCGCTACAGAAACCCGCACCCATGGCACGGTTGAAATGCAGGGCGTTGCTTTGTGAGTTCTGCCAAGTTCCAGTAATATAAGATGGCATTTTCAACCTTGCACGCCTTGTAGCTTGTTCATGCTCGGATTGTCTTTTTTTATTTCATGACCCCTGCCTTTGTTGCAGAACCTATCAGTCTCGCAGGCGCTCTATTTCGTCAAAATATCCAAAATAAATCTAGTTTGAGGGATTGCGCGGCAGGGCCTTTCCTTTTACGTTCGCTGTATTCCAACAGGGCAAAGAGACCAACGACTGTGTCGTTCCGGATCACGAGTGCAGGGCATTGATTTCCCTAGCGGCAGCCACACTGGGTACCCAGCGTGTAAAGAGAAAGCCAAGGGAGATGAAATCAACTCATGTGGAAAATAGGCCAGCAGCTGTATTACACTGTGTTTCGCTCCCCGCACTCCTTTACTTCCGATCGCTAACAACCAATATTGCTTCACAAATTTGGAGTACGGAAAGATCACCTTAGTTTTGTCGTTTAACACTTACAGGGTCGGGTCTTTTTCTCGGATATTGTAAAACGAACAGAACAGTTTATTTTTCGTTGTGCAGAAATGAAACAAAATGCGGATAACGACAAATGCTCTCCTGGTTTGGCACTCATATTCCATATCTGACAAAAGGAATGTCATAAGGAACATGGCGGGACAAAAACGTGGAAACGCACTGCTACCCCAGGGATGCTGAAAGGGTTACATTGCTGCGCATTCGTGTGTCAATTTGTATAGTGTTCGTACTAACGTAGGGCTGTATTTTATTAGGACTCTTAATCTATTAACCTTGTAACGCTTACATTGCTGTATTTTTTTTTGACGGTGACCATTTTTCACCGAATTATCACTGACATCATAACACCACTCGATACGAAACGTGCCTTTCGGAAATTTCTTGATATCACTGATGCTGTTCGCGAAAGAGTCATGCCTACTCGTATTGCACGCACGACGCGACTAGAGTTGTGAATTCTCGAATGATCGCGATCACTCGCGATTTTGCCTGGAAATACGGGGACACTTGTACAGACAGCAGACCGACCTGATCCGTGATGTCAGATTCGAAGATCGACAACCGTTCTGCCGCTGTCTGGGATTTGAGCGCTGCTTGCTTTTCTCGGCACATGCTCCCTCAATTAGCATTAGATAACTCACGTTCTTGGCGGCACTTGTCGTCCTTAACAGTCGCTACCATATGGAATTCTGTTGACGTCACTCCCATTTAGTTTCCAATAATCACTATTGCTTGGGCGAGCTTTCGTCGTTAGCACGATGAGCGAAGTGCGAGATGAATAAAAGAATTTTTGTTTGTTTCAAAAATGAGCAGTGGATTTGCATTTTGTTTAGGCTGCAACATCAAGTACATGTTAGCTAGTGAATGCCCACTTATTTTTCATAATATCCGTAACCTCTGTTGAATTACCGAGCAGCTGTGGAGTTCAACGGACTACAATTTAAAACGAGCAGCATTACCCGTAAAGCAGCCAGTATAATACTCCATGAATTGGTTTCATATTGTTTCTTATATTCCGATCTATGTGCACGTGTATGCGGAGCTCTATATTTATTTCCTATCAGTTAATTCAGTTTTGCTTCGATTATTAACATGACAGATATGCATGAATTTTTGGCAACTATAAACAAGAATAAACGAAATAAAACGTTGCCTTTTATCCAATCCTCACGTGAATGTTAAAAAAATGATGGTTAACCAGATTTATTGTAAAACGTCACCTTCTTGCTAAGCTGCCTCATAACGCGTTCATAGCCGTGAAAAATTCAATATAATTGTTTTTCAGGGTGTGATACTAATTACGATGCAGAAAAAAAAACACAATCGAAAAGTAAGATGCACGTGTTTGGTTTTTCACCTCCATGTGTTTAAAAAGTGATTGCTTTTTGGAGGCCAGATCGCAGAATACTAATAGCGGACATAGACGAAGTTGTGATCATCAAACAAATTTTTCTTAAAGGTCATGATGATACAGCATTCACGTGTCACTTTTTGCACATGGATTCAACGCGTTGCTAGCCCTCAGTACTATTGTGGCCACGATGAAGAAGACGTACAACACCTCCTTACTAAATTGCACAGTAATTGTAGTTTCTAGAAAGAGTATCACAAAAGCTCAGGTGCCCAGTTCTTGGCCAATCCCCCAGAGTGGGTACGTGCCGTTATAAAAATTAAATTATGGGGTTTTACGTGCTAAAAACAACGATCTGATTATGAGGCACGCCGTAGTGGCGGACTCCAGAAATTTGAACCACCAGGGTTTTTTAACGTGCACCTAAATCTAAGTACACGGGTGTTTTCGCATTTCGCCCCCATGGTACGTGCCATGTTTTAAGGACATCATCATCATTATCATTATCCTTCTCGAGTGCCCTGGCACGACACCGCTAGGCGAAGGACAAAGGCCAATTAATGTTGTTAGAACGGGGACCTGTCACTCGGGCAAACATACTTATCTGACCCATGGCCAACTAACAGCGCTGCTAGAAAGAGCACTTGTTGCTTTTAAACTTTTTTAGAAATAACAAATATATTAGGTTCGTACTAAAAGTGTGGTGGGTGACCCCGCTATTAATTTTCTTTGAATACCGCAAGTTGTATAGTATGTTGTATGTGGGTAGTTCATGTCTGGTTTCGTTATATGTTGCTACGTGTCTTGTAGTGTAGATATGAACTGAACTAATGTGAGTGTTTTCAGACTATTTTGTACACTTTCACTTGATCACGGAACTGTGTTTGTCTCCTAGTGCACTTCTGCTTTACTGTGCGGATTGAACTTGCAAATGTTTATTTTATCTGTTATTTTATATATTTATTTGATGCTGTCAACCCTATCCTTGGGGTCATTACAGGGAGGGTGGTGTGTCAAAAATACATGATACATAACATTCATACATAAAGCATTATACTCTAGGTAAAATGCAAATTCACTGACGCTATTGCCAACCAAAAACAGGAAAAACAAGGAATAAAGAATAGTTATTATGCAAAGAAAATGCAACAAATAAACGCTCGTACCAGGATTTATTATACATAATCACAAAAAAAGTATCTAATGCATTTTCAAAATCGGCAGACCTTTCATTGCTCACAACTTCGTTAGACAAACTGTTATACATTTCAAATGTGTCAGGAAAAAAAAAGGAGAAACAAAAAGCACTAGTGCGTGTTAAATGAGGTTGGATAGCTCTGCTGTTCTTTATGCGATCGCATCTTCTTAGTGGAGGTTGTAGATATAGATCCTTGTTCATTTTTGTTCGCCCACTCATGATACTAAATAGAAAGTTTAGCCGGTGTTTACGTCTGCGTTCCTGCAGAGAGTCTAGCTTACACGATTTTAACACGGCCGTAACGGAGTCCGTGCGTTGGTATTTGCCGCAAATTAAACGGACTGCCAGTCTTTTTATTCTTTCTATTTTGGCTTCAGGACTTTCTTATGAGGAAACCATACAAGACAAGCGTACTCCAAGCATTCAAGCTATCCGAGTGTCACAAGTGCATATCACTTTTTTGTGCTTTTATTTTTGCTTGTCCTACGAAAAGGAGTAGCTGGCGCCTATAACGGTGTCAAACTCTCTTTAATTTCATTAATAAATAAGAAAAAAAGGGGGTTATCATTACGGTGGTGGCTGTAAGAATCTGCTGCTGTTGCAATAATTGAGTTTAGAGCCATAGGACTCACTTAAGTCTGCGAAAAAGAGAAAATAAAGTAGATACAAGAAATATTCTATAATCTTTCACCATGACAGTTATCTGACGAAACGCGAGGCTAATTATTTTTGTGCTTTAAATGAATGTACCCCGCGAATTCTAATTTAGACATCGGCCTTGACCTTTAACCACTGCGGCGAATATTATGCAGGCGTACATTTGATATGTTAGACCAGACCAATCAAATTACATGCTGAACAAAGTGTTTCATTCGTCCTCCAACACTGCTTCCCCGAATAAAAACCCCCAACCGAGGAAAGAAGCGACAAAAGGGTCCCTTATTCCCAAGGAACTCGTGCTCGGTAATGGGGCCGTTTTGTGTAGTTCAAGCGTGTAGAAGGGAAAGGCGAACAGCACGGGCAGGAGGTCTTGCGTCACGATGCTTTTCGTTCTTTTCCATGTCAAATGCTTGCCACTTTTTTCGCGCCTTCCCAGGAACCAAGACCGCGCGCCAAGATGATGCGTTCTTTCTTTGAGTGTTCTTTCATCATCGGAGCGAAAAAAAAAAAAAAACAGCAGAACAAGATAACGCGGCAGTGCGAGGGAGAAGAAATGCGTGTTGCGAACACCGTGTGCTTTCCTTTTTTTTTTTTTTGTCTTCTGCTCTTCCAGCCTTGGAGGGATAACGGGAGAGGCGGGCGTACAGGGGAGAGACGGCCTTCGGCAAGGCCACTGGGAGTCGAAGGGGGCGAAGGGATGAGGAAGGAAAGGGAAGGAGCAGCAACCCGGTGCTGACGAGCAAAGCTTCGGCGGCGCCCGCGCACACGTGGTTTGCACCGCGAGGGCGCTCGTGGCGACGCGAAGCACCCGCGGCTGCTCCCCACTCGGGAGTCGGCTCACCGATGCCGTCGCCGCCGTCATGCGCCGACCCGTCGCGCTGTCTCCGTCAGTGATGCCCCCGCCGCTCTTGTACTAGTTCAGAAGCAGCGCCTGACGTGCCGACCTCGCTACTACTCCGGTCCCTTGGGCCTCGAAGGGACGGTTACGGCCGCACGCGTCCGCAAGCCTAGGGAGTCTCGAATTAGCTAACGGTACCTAGCTGTCACTCGAACGTTAGTCCTTAAACAGCCGCATGAAATTATGAACTGACACGTCCTGTCGACTGCAGCTCAGTCTTACAGAGGAAATTATATCGGTAGCTCTGTGCTGTACGCCGGGATCAAATTTTGACTCGCAGTAATTGTGGCGTGCTAAAAGCGGTTGTAAACGTCCGAGGTATTGAAGCGGTAGGTAGCGAGATAATAGCCTCAGAACGACGAGAAGCTGGCAATATTTGTTTTGGTCGTCCTTCGCTTTCGGTCGTTAGTTGGGCAGTGCGCGGCTGACTGTGAGCGTGCCGGACACCTAACGTTAGTGTTTGCATAAGGTTGTTTACGGCATTTTGCTTCAATACGAGTGTCTGTACCTGAGCTTGGTTACGCTTGTGGGCGCTGCTGCTAGGTATGTACTTGATTTGGCGCAAGGCGGGTGCGCTTCCGGATAACTGCGCGCCCTTTGCTTGGTGTTGAATCTCAGCTGCCTCAGCACACTGCCTTCTAGCTTTACCACAAACCACGCTGGTAGCGTTGTATCGTTTGATGCCTTAAAACTACACCTCCTTGAGAAATCGTGCGGGTCTCCTGTGAAGACGTCGTCGGAGTTGAGTTAGCGGTCGCCGAACATGATCTACGTTCTCCCACGATCCTTTGCCGCCGATATACTCCCTGCAGGATAAAACTCCATCATTTGTGTGCTGCGTGTGTGAGTGTTCGCGGGCTCAAGTAACAGGATTACAAGTCCCTGCATTCGTCCTGAACAGCTGAATCATGCGTGCCGTGTTCCCGTACTGGACTGAATTTTTCTTGGCTCAACTCTGCATCTACCTCTCCTTTGGCCGAGGTAAGATTGCTACTTCTTCGTCATTCTGGCTACGACATGGATCATAACCTCATTACCGCGTTTGATAGGTTGTCTCAAGGCTGCAATTGTTGCTATCCAAGACATAATTTTACGTTGAAAATACACGTTATAATTTATCTCTTACCTGCCTTGAATACAGAACGCTTAATTTACCCACAGACCTATATGAAAAAAAAAGAACTGGTAGAACCGACCTCATGGAGACTGTCGACGTTAATGCGAGTAGCATTCAAGCAAAGTATAGACGCAACATATTGCTGAAGACACCTCTATTTGAATCTACAGTGGCCGAGTTGAGATTTACGTTGATTCGGGCTCATTACTAATTTCACAGGTGAGGCGTCTGTTCCCAAATAAAGCTTTACTAGAAGCGGCTTCCTAACCGCAGCCGGTTTTATCTGGTTAATTACTGTAGGGTTGGGGTTCAGCATATCTGACTTTCGAATGAAACCACGGCGCGATTGCATAACATTCTTCTTCGTCGTTCTTTTTTATAGTAAAGCTTTAATGTTTACTGTCAGCTAAATTGTGACCATATGACGCGACTCGCGTGCCAAGCGTCTCAGGATGTTGGTGTGCACGATGGAATGGTAGGGTATTATGGAAGGATTTGAAGGATTGCATCAATGATCTAATGGGTAGAGCACTGTGCTGATGTGCTGATGAAACCGGATTTGAAACTAACCCTGGGTCATATCTTCTTCTGAGATAGCAGCCCATCAAATTGGGGTTAATAGGCTAAGCATGGCTAGTTGCTTTGAAATTCGGCAGAAGCATTGTTTGTAATGTTCGTTTAGAGTAGCTTTCTTGAATCGTTTCGATTAAATGTTGCGCATAGACACACGTGATGCGAGAAACCTCCATATTGCTTCCAACAATGCACAAGGATTTGCTGACGTTCTTTTTCCATCGCAGACCTTTTCTGACGTTTGTCTTCGCGATAGCGCTTACGTAAATGTTCGTGTTCTGCGCCGAGTTTTGCAGCATAGCGAATATGTTTCTGCTAGGCAGGACAGTTCCTCTTCGCTTTTGGAGGCCATTCGTTCCGTTTTCTCTCTTTATATTTTTTTTCTAGAAAGCGAGTGCCCGTAGACCATCGCCGCATGCTCGTTAGATGTCCACAACACTGAAATACCTTATACTGGCAACGTAACCTGTAGACTCGCTCCACTGGGCACTCAAAATAAACTCGACTTTGAAAGAAACAAACAACTGCTGCTAGTTTGCGTAATGGTTTCAGTATGTAATTAGTAACAAAAAATAATACAACAATAAGATAATTTGCAAACAATGTAAGTCAATAATGACAATTCATGGCTAATCCCCCAATTACGAAGTGACACTAACGAAATATAAAGTATGGCCCGGCGTGTTTGCGCAACCAACAGTGCGTGTTGCAACGCTTGCTAGAACTAAGAATTTTACGACGAACTTACAAGTGCTTGTGGTTTGCAGGCACCCTGCCGAAGCAAACTGAGGTGAAAACAATGCTCACAATTCCCGCGCACTAATTTGAAACTTCGCGCTTGTGCTATGCTCATCATAACGTAAAACCTCAACCTATATGCACGCGGTCACGATCGACTTTCGCTTATTGTTCCATGATCAACGGCTGATCATAAGTCGATTGAATGCCAATGGTAAAATTTGTATTGATTTGTTGCTTAGAAAGACGTCAAGCCAAAATCACTGATGACATTTAATTAACATATTTTGAAGAGGCCGTAAATAAAATTTGGCTTCTATGATTACATAGTATGGCTACATAGTCTCGATTCAAACGGCGCGAATATTCTAGCAAAATGCCCAATATGAAATAAACAAGCACAGTCATAGTTTATTTCGTTTTAATATGTATGTGCTCAGCTGTAATATTATAAACGAAGAAACAGGAGCGTCATGTCTAATCAGCTACCATGCACTGCATAACTTTTAAAATTTTTATTGCCGTTATTAGTGCTAACAAGCGATAATAAAGGGATCCCACGCACCAAGGCAATGTTACGTAACCAGCTTTACACCCGAAAAGCAGCAGGACCAGGAATCTATGTTCGTACTTGTACAACAGCAAAGCTTGGCGGAGCTTGGAGAGGCAAGCACGTTATCACGTATTGCTAGGAGATTCCTTGGTGACATTTACAGCAAACTGGACGCTCGTCTGGTTGACTTCATTCCGTTCCTCTTCTTGCTTTCCTTCTCTTTATCTCTGTCTTCCATAGGTTCTATCCAGTTGTCCTGTAACTAACGTCCCAGGTATGTTACGATAGTATAAACGGCAGATTGGATTGTAGGTTCATCGCGACATGGAATACAGCCATCTTATAAATGAGAGCTTTCTTGGGTGTAGTTTAGGGCGAAATGGAACTTCGAAGAGAATTTACGTGCTTGCAGTTGCGTTTTTTAAGCCGCTATGCCCGAGTATCTAGGTTTACGTTATCTTCAGGCTGCGCGAAGCGTAATGTGAGGTGTATTGTTAGCGCACGGTTGCTGTTCTGGCTGTCGCAGAGGAGGCAGCTTGCAACACACAGAAATGAATGGGATATCATCAGACAGACTCATTTCATGGCTTTCTCGCAGTTGTAGCATTCACATATATTAGAAATACACGCTATATCGTTGCTCTACGGACGCCTTCGTGGAGTAATATCGTAACGGCGACATTCTGAGATAGCAATTACTCTAGCCGCCAGCGACAGCGCATAAAAAAATCAAATTCAGATCCCTCTAACGAGTTTACCAAGGTTTGTTGCGAGAGCGTAGGAAATTTTATTGCATTTGTTCTCCGTCTTCTTATTTATTTTGTCAAACGAAAGTTTTCGCGTTTATAAAGTAGGATAGAGATTTTTCTCTTGCAAAACTCATTTTGCATCAGACCTAAAAGCACTAGCTGGAATATATTCAAGGTAAATACTTATAACTAAATCAAAAATGAAAAGGCGAATAGAACTCGTACAATAGCTATCTTTCGCAAGCTGGAAAATCAGCCACTCAGAAATTGGAACATGCCCTGAATGGTTCTGCGAGAATGGACTCAGTGTATGCGTATGCAGTCATCTCTTTAGATGCAGTGAATTCTAGAAGAAAAAAATATATATCCTTCACTATGCTGACGCACAAAAGCACATGTCTGAAAAAAAAAAGAAAAAAAAAGGATAGACTGAAACCAATTTTCATTGCTCTGGGTAATCAGAGTTAAATTTTATATCTCAGCGTCGTCCATAGTCGTTACACATGATTTATCCTGAGGTTTCGTTAGGAAATACCGTTTATTTCTGTTTCGACGATGTATAATTTTGTCTGATGCCGTTTAGCAACACTAACTACACTGCGGAATGTATGGCATATATGAGAGTGCTTTGACATGACAGAAACCAATATTCAATGTATGAAAGGCAAAATTCCCAAGACACATTTATTTATTCAGGAACTTTTCTTCGCAATGCGGGCTTCAGCTGTACGTTCTCACCAAAATGTTTAGCTCGTGCGTTTATTTTCGGTTTTCCTATTTCAGAATGTAAATTAGGGCTACAAATTACGCCTTGTCAGACGGTTAATACCACCACGTGGCGCGAGAAATTCATGTACTAAATATTTCTGGAAAAGGAGGGTTCCTCACACGCTCGCTAGAGCGTAGAACAACATGAGTCATTCGTTTTACCAAAACCGTCTCGCGTATACGTAAGAAGCTGTACAAATTGCCACAGCCTCGCATAAACGTATACATGTACGCAGACATATGCGCGCACGCTCGGAAACGCGTTGTCACAAGGAAACACACTATCACCCCCACAAATTCACGCAGCTAGAAAGCAAGCAGCGGAAACAATATCGCTAACAGGTCCTTGCGTCAATCATTTATATTTTGATCCTCCTTTTTTTTGTCCTTCTGCCCTTACTCGATTTATAAGTATGCCCTCTACTGGTAAGCCATTAAGTGCAACGGCCCGCGAACATAAAGTTCGTCTTCTCGCAGCTCACTGTCCAAAGCTCCCCTCTCCATTGTGCGACTACGATGACAACCCCCCGCCCTTAAAAAAGAAAGAAAGAAAAGCAAGCAATGAACGACGTCATAAAGGAGGCAAGAAATAGGTCGCGACACTCCCATGCATATGCAGCTCCACATCGCTCGCCTGAGAGAACAACCTCCTACCCTTCTTTTTTCCTTCTTTCTTTTATCGTACGGACCCACATTGTTTGCTTGGCACTAGCCGCCGACTCAGTCGATTGGCCCTGCCCGGAATGAACAACAATGCAGACAAGAGTGCCGAAAGGAGCGACAGACCGCAGTTAGTGTCGCTTGCTTCTTCACTTTAAACGAGCGCAGAGTTTGCGACCTCGAGCCGACACTATAGGGCTCAGAGCGAGCGGGGGCTGGCGTGTAGAGTAATGAACCGTCGCTTACATAAATTGCCCAATAGACGATGGATATGGTCGGGACCTCGCATGCCAGAGCATTTGGTACGCGTAATTGGCGACGCTTGATTGATGAGGCGGGCGTCGTCTGAAAGGAACGAGGTTCACCATTGGCCTAGTCTGGTTGTCGACGAAATGCAATCGAGCCTCACCCACCCCCCGCCCCTCCTTTCTTTCCGCTGCACATGGTGACTTCAGCCTCGACAGCTCCCATTTCCCTAAAGGTAGTTGGGAATGAACTTCCTAGCAACGAGCAGCCCACGCTCATTATGCTTCAGAGCGAGCATTCGGAATGGGTGCGTATAGCGCTTGACAAGTATTGCAAGGCAAGTATTGCAACTCGTGTTGAGTTCGTAACACCTGCAGTTAGGTAGGCTTGATTATTCAGCCATCTCGCACGATGCACCACATTTTCGGGAACGCGAATGCAGACTACTCCACGACTGCGATGTATGCGCTGCGACAGGAGCGGGAGGAAAGTAAAAATACAAAAATTGAGTGGCACTGATTAATTTTGCGGCACCGTTAATGAACATACGAAGGCTAATGAAAACAGAAGGTTTACCTAAGCCCATTGTAATGCTGCTTGAAATTGTGTGCGAGGATACGGCTGCAAATGGTTTATTTGCGCATAGGCGCTGGTAAGATCGAGCTGCGCTCCAGTGGACCTTCGAAGGTAACATTTGCGATTTTCAGTGTGCCATTGATCTTCGCTCAACTGAGAACAGTGCTGGCGAGATTTAAAAAAAAACGCGAAGAGTGATATTCGGTTCAGTTACATCAGAGGCAGCGTACTGGGATCATTGTTAGGTGTGCACACGGCTGTTGCGACCAAAGCGCGCAGCGTTAGTTTTTGCTTCTCTGAGCTACCAAAACGCGAGGTTGAGTTCTGAAGGTATGCAGTACTGTGGCAGATTGCACTACCTGTAATCATGTCTGCTCAGTAAAATGCTTCTATATACGTCAGGAGAATGACCATTCTGTTGTTTTATGTCTGGTGCGACATGAAACATTCTAAATAACGCGTATGAACGTCGACAGGATATTGAATGACTATCCTGGTCAAATAATAATATAGTTCTCCTTAACGCATTCCTTATGCATGAAATACTTACGTGCGGCATTAACCCGCTTTTGTTCAAACTTAGTAGTCTCATTGGTCCCCTATAGGGTCATGCATCTTAGTACTCTGAGTGCAATTGGTGTATTCTAATGATTTCAAAAGCAGTAGCTGATCAATGAAACATTCGCTAATAGCTTCCCTAAGAACATCTAACGAAGCAGGCTAATCGTTGTGCCAGCGGCTGCATGCGTCTTCGGAGTCTACAGCTGTCACACAATGAGCGTCTGAAAGTGTTTGAAAACGAGCGTGCTTGTCAAAGTGAATGTTATATTACCGTACGCGGTAATGGGGTGGCCTTGCAAGACAGGGCAGGTACAAGGCAGCGCATTACTGTATTATCGTACTACCTATACGGAGACGTAACATGGCTAAAGGGCCCTAACGCTGATCAAGTAGCGAAATCGAACCGCTGGTAGTAATAGTCAAAGCAGGAACTCTTATCTCGTTCGACATACATGACTTAAATTTGGGTCAAGCGGTCAAAAATGCTGAGAACACAGTTCGTGGAGACAACTTTGTGGCCGTGGGTTTGCACAAATGGAGGTGTGCAGGTGCTGCTGTAATGGGAGTTGGGAACCGAGCAATAAGCTGTTGTTATTGATAACGGAATCTACTTGTAGGCGCATCTCATCTCTCATGGTGATATATTAGGCGGCCTTCGTGTATGTTTGGTAATCTTGTTTTTAACCGCTCAGTCATGTTAATTGTAACCATGGCAGCACCGCCGCTGTGATAGCATTGAGTAACCATTGTAGGGCTCACGCGATGTTTCTCGTAATTTCACTGTGTGTGCAACCGACCCTGTAATGTGCAATCTTCCTCCTCATACCGGAGAGAAGGTTATTGCACCTCACGTTTTCAGGCATTGATCTCAAATCTTAGTATTGGGCCCACTCATCCACTTGACGAAAACATGATGCACTCAGAAGAGCTGAGTATTACGTTGAGAAGACTGCGAGGAACGTTGCTGACAAATCACGAAGCGTTCTGTGCTTGAAAAAAAAATTCAGAGCCCTTCCACTACTGTGAAGATGGATGCCAGTGAACTTGTGACTATGATGGGTCTGCTATAGTGAATATTGCTATAGTGTATTTATATATTATCATTATTGACTATATTGAGTGTCTTTGCAATGTTCGTCAAATAGCAAGTACACCGGCATCTTGTTTTCACCCAGCGCAGTGGCCAAGAAGTGCGCTTGCTGCGCCAAGTCCGCCCACATCGTCATAGACTAGCGCATGAGCCACAGCGTTCATAGCCGCGGCCGACTGCAGGGCATCGTCAGGATCCTGACGTCAGGATCCTGGAAGATGTGGTTAACAAGCGTCCATCCCATAGCGAGTCCAAAGGGCAACTGCTGATAACAGCGCTAGCGCGATCTCTACGTCACGAGACAAAGGGCACAACGATTGATGTGACGTGCCGCCGCCGAGTATTGCGACACTTGTGAAAGAGGCGTCGGCGGTATTGTTGCACTTTGCGATGATTTTTTTACATCCGCTCCTAATTGCAAGGGTTTTCTTATTCTGAGATATTTGAAATTTGCAATGTCTACCATAACATTGCTGCACGATCCAACCTTTCATTTTATTTTAGCGTGCATCTGCAAGAAACGTAATACTTGCACGCATTTTCGCATCTCACGTATGCAAAATTGCATAAAGGCAGATAAAAATAGTGGCTGAAGTGGGATACGTTCTTTCCAAGGACGTTTCCTGCACAGTCTCCTTTCGTGGAAAGCATTACCTTGTTCGGCGATACGTATCCCTTAATTATTCTCGTTCCCAAGACTACAGTGAGTGAAATTGTTCCATGGAAGCTAATAATTTTCTGTTATAAAATTTTTATAAGATCGATCTCTCTATGTAATTTTATCCTAATTATGAAGTGAAAGAAGAGTTACCACTTGCGCAACATGGTGCCACATTCTATACCTATATTTCTTTCAAAGAAAAAAAAAAGAAAACGCTCTCGGGAAGAAGATGCGACCAGAATTCGATCGCTTTCTTTGTTCTCATTCCTTGCGTTTTCTGCCTAATTGGACCTCTTCGTAACACCATGAAGTTTTGTCACACACTGTACCTCGTTTTATATACGAAGGCTTTTAAGGACAAGGCTTCCATCTACATTTCTCTTACAGCACACCTGACTGAAGTAACCAGTTGAAAATATTGCAGTCATGGTTCTACTACAACTGAAGAGACTTGACTCACATTTTTGCATTCTCGAAATTCTCCTGAGGGGCGAATTTTGTCATCATGCAGTATTGTAATGAAAGTGTAAAATAATTTTTAAAAATAAAAAGCTTGCCTAGCGAAACTGCTTATATCTGCATTACAAGATTCACTCTCACTGCTAGCCCAGTTTACTGTTATTCAATCAATGCCAATGGCCACTTTGTGAATTCTAAACTGGCGCCGTTTTAAATCCTCAAGTGTATTACGGCGAGGTATATAGCTATCAGAGCACGAGGACTCAAACGCGTGTTCGTGGTACTCTGCGAACTGCGTTGATCCTTCCGTTATTGGTTCACTGGACTGGTTTATTTCTCGACTACGCCGCAACTGCTTATGCGCTGATTGTCTTCCTGCTCTTTTCACCACCTATGCTTTCTTTTTCCTGCATATTGATCCGACTCTGCGTGCTTTTGGCACGTTTGATTAGCGCCCTCTCCACGGTTCTTCGCGTGCGCCGCGTGCCTCCTTTACGTTTGCTGCTGGACCGATCAATGGAATCGACCTCTGGGGGGGTGTGTTGTGCCGCCGACAGCTACGCAACTCTTCTCGCCTTCTGGAGCTCTCTTCGGGGAGTTAGTGCTCGGTTCGCACAAGCGGTGCCGCCTTGGCGCGGCATTGCTGCTTTCGCTTTCTATTTAAGACGTTTGTTATCACATTCGCGGTCTCGCTCAGCGCCTAACCAATTGCTCTCTTCCGTAGAAGCGCACGTTTTTGAGCTGGCATGGCTAGTATGGACACGTTATAAACGCTATATCAACAGTGCTAGCTGGAAAAAAGAAAGAAACACTCTTGATCATTACTCAGCGCTGTTGTTTGTCACTTCTTCACGTTCTTTCTTTAGCACTGTTTTTCCGGTCAGCCATTCTGTTATATGCACGATGCGTGAGGAATTCAACCTCACGACCAGTCGGGGTTAGGCGGTCATTGTTGAGCCGCTTACGCCTCAGTTTTAGGAAATGCCTTCGTTGATATGTGACCAATCACGCGTGTTCAATCATGATTGCTAAGGAATGATCCAAATCGGTGGTGGTTACTCGAGGAATGATTATGTGGAAATGAGTCACGTGGACAAGCCTTCTGCAGGTCTGTGTCGGGGCTTGTTGCTGTCGCGTCAATCATCTTTAAACAAACACCCGAACGTGGAACAGAAAGCTTGACTCTCGCGTATACCGAAAGACGCGGACGTCAGACCGTCATACTAAGAACATAATTAGGCGATGATGCCGAAAGAAACCCAAAGCCAATATATAATACATGTTTTTCTGTTGATTCTGTAATTAAATAGAAAAAGTGCAATGATAGCAAGCGACAAAAACAAGGTGTGAGCAGAGGACAGCTTCCTGGCAATTGTACACCTTAAACTTTTATCTACAAAAAAGACAAAAGACAAAAAAAAAAAAAAAATCCGGACATGCGTATTTTTTTTTCTTTTTGGAGCGGGGGCCATCACGTCTCACTGTGCTTTGTGAGACTAATCCTCTCGCCCAGTTACTGTCTAAAGCAAAAATACCGCACATAGATCCTCTTGTAAAAAATAGAAGCACGTATTTAAATTATTTGTAAAAAAATTATACAGAGCAAAAACTCCTCTGCAGTGGGGTAATATGTTTGAGAAAGGTCCTCGGTAACATGCATTTGACGATGCTTAACAAAAAATATTTAAAAAAAGCAAGGGTTGTTCATAGTGCACTGCCAGACGTGTTTTTGTAGCTGTCTCATAAATATTTTTTGTCAAACTTTACTCGACAGCCAAACAGATACGAATGTACTTCATTCTCACAAAATAAGTATAAACAAAAGCACAACTAAGTAGCATTATGCGCGACGACAATAAATTTATTTGTCAAATACAGTCAGATACAGAGAACAGCCTTTTCAGTGGAGAAACGAAGGAACGTAGAACATCTCGTAGAATATTTGTCAAAGAAAACGCGGTTGTGTGTGTGTGTGTGTGTGTGCGTTTTATTTTATTTTTTTTGTTTTTTGTAAATGCGAATTTCAAGGAGCCATTTTTTATACCTTCAAAATAATAATAGCCTGTAAAATTCATATATGTATATATAAAAGTTTACAAGTCACAGAGATTTTCAATTTCGTTGCTTCGAAGAGGGCTACTTTAATTAGAAGCGCGGGCCTCTTACGCTCCCTTAGATTCTGCACGGCGGGCACAATTAGTCTTGAAGGGGGACAAAAAAGCGAGGTATAAAATGTAAGCGACAAATTTCTCCGTAATTTGTTCATCGCTGATTCCTTCTGACGGGTAATGAAAGAGACCTTCATGGGGATTCCGCCTCCTGAAGCTACGCGTCATATTGCGACACCCCATAGCCTGTGACAGGAATGTGAACGTTATCGTTAGAGCATCGTGCGCGCGCCGCATAGCCTCAACTTCCCACTTTCATTAGGAGGACTTTGACGCGGGGATTCTGCAATATCCAGAACACAACCACAAGGATGCTGCTCTCGACGGTACCATGGAAAGGAAATGCGCACAATGATTGCGCTATTCCTAATAAAGCTCATTTTATTCCACGGCAGGGATGTGAGCATGTTCGTGATTAACATATAGGAAATAATAGGTCTAGCTACTATTCTTTCCAGATGTTCTTACTTTAGTTAAACAATGCTGCTACTTGAGCCAGAACTGAGCGCGTATTCGAGCCTTCCTTTGTTATCCGCGAAAGATCGTCCACCCTTGGATTTAATTTTCGACAGAATGGCTCCGAAAGAGCGTTTCGGTATGGCTCGTTAATAAATCGACTGGTTTTACGAAATCTGTGACGTACACCCTTGAGCAGAAGTACACGGACCACAGGGTCGCCGCAAAAACTGAATTTCTTTGTAATTCACAAGCATAAACTGGAATCGACGAGTACACTGAAAAGTTCGTAATGTCAAGTTTAGACTGCAGTGATCAATTTCAAGTTGCGTTCACAGGCAGAGGAAAAAAAAACAGCTTTATCGCGCAACCCTTGGTCCGTATACTTTTGCTCACGGGTGTACGTGGCAACGTGCATATAGAGAGGCAGTTTCTCGCGAAATAGCTCGATCTGTGTTCTCTGCGTGTGGAAGGCGTCTTCTAAAATTCGCTGTCAAGATCACAGGCTCTGTAACGATAGTTCTGAAAAAATTATGAATGATGTATTTGTCTTCCACTCTTTTCTCATTAAGTACCTTTTATACGATTGTGGAATTAAATATGAGGCGTTTTTGCGCGCAGTGGTTACAAGATTTTCTGCGAGAAAATTTTGGTGCGCCGAGAAGAGGAGGAGAAGAAGAAGAAGAAGAAGAAGAAGATGAAACAGAACAAGGATCAGTACATGCACGAAAACAAATATTAGGAGGAAACGGGACATAATGCAAAAAAAGGAAAACCGCACCAACCTGCCCTGCAGTATTATCCATCACACACACTTTACTTCCTCCAAAACACAAGAAGAAGAAGGAGGAAGAGGGGGACGAGGAGGAGAAGAAAAATTAGGGAAAGGCAGAAAGTTAAAACATAACGCTCAAGCGTTTATATTCTTTGAAAAGATCTAACTGACTTTCCCTGGTACGAAGTGACGTTAATGTCACACTTCTGTTAATTTTGCAAACATCCAACGCGTAAACTGTACTCTGAGAAAGTTGTTCACGTCTTTGTTGTAGTCAGGATTGGCAATGATGTTTACAGGGATTGATGTAAGTTGTATAGATGCTCTGGGCACTATATTTATACGTAAGGCACCTCTGAATGTAATCCTAACAACCGGTATTGCAGCAACTAAATTTGTGCGGCGCCTCTGGCAGCATCACGCAGTATTATATTTTTGTTTACTCCTCCCTCCGTTCTTTCGCAATCTAGAAATGAATGAATAAGTGACCTAGTTCAATAAAACTGCGTCATCGTTCTGTGCTGTCTATACTTTCAAGAATTGACTTGCCTGGTCATGTACATCTGGGCAAACAAGTGCATTTTTATATTCCTCCACGGCGCGGAGTTGACGGCGACAAAGCGTACCCTCGAAAAGGTGGCGTTGACCGCATCTATACCGACGACGTGATGCGGTTACTCAAGGCCTCTGCTTTGTTTTCTTTGACAGAACACCGAGACGCGAAGAAAAAAAAAAAAACACCAGCAGGGCTTCGTGCGACGGTGCGCGACAAACCATCTGTATTCGCCGGACGACTCTAGACAGTTGGCTCTCTGCGAGGTCGCATCATTGAAGACTCAGGATCGCTCACTGCTTGCAGAACCATGAGCTCAGCGCATCGCGTATAAGAAACTTCGTAAGGAGGCACCCCAAAGTTGGTTTCGGCATTGTACTGACTATGAGGATTGTTTTTACCTATGTTCCGTAGCCGGCATCTACAAGGTTAGCTATGAAAGTGCGGTATCTTGTGGCCTTCTCCGGCAATGCCCGCTCTCAATTCGCGTAACTCGTGACGGCAACAAAGCACTGATGATAGAGATGAATCTCATTTCCAATTTTATGCGTTTTAAACGTAACATCTAGTTCTCAGGAAATTTACACAATACTGCTCTTCAAATTGCTGCAAACCACCTCTTAGCAACCATGTAATGGAAGTTGTATGCACGCGTACACTGGTTGACACTCGAAACAGAGCTAACATAACAGGGGGAAAACATTGAAATATTATTCGACACCAGTATGCGAGGATTTACCAGCACGGATTACGATATGCTTGCGTAAAACGTGACCCATTTTGGATAGCACCACTAAACAAATGAATGTGATCGACGACGAGAGTCATAGGTGCTGTTATGCATTTTCATTGGCAATGCATGGAATATAATGGTCAAAATAAACCTGGGAGGTATTGCTCACGTTCAAAAAAGCTGCGTTGAACATAGGCAGAGTCTTCGTAAGCGCGTACTATATAGGTTGATAGTCAACGTACCATATGTCAAGTCCGGCTTTTGTTACGACTAAGCAGCTCCAGTTGACGAAATTTGAGCTAAATGAGAGAGGCTTTGAGACGGACCTTTTGTGACGTCGCTACTCTTGAAGTTGTGGGATTGTGAGGCACTCGCAGAAAAGGCTTCGCGAAGACTTCTACATTCATAGAATCTACATTCGAAAATGGAGGGACGTGAGAATAATACAGAGAAGTGATCTACATGATATACGGATATACATCACAGGAGTAAAGTCAAGAACATTACTAATTATAACAACGCTACATCTCTCAGAGTCAGCTTTACTATTCGTCCTCGGTAACGTGGCGCATTATGCAGCTACACGTATCATCAGCATAAATAAAAACGGAAATAAAAAAGAAAAGAAAGAGAAAAAAAATCGGCACAGAACACCCGTTACCCTTAATTGGATGGAAGTGCGACGTTAAAGCACTCAAACCGGTATCTGAGCATGATGAAGCCTAGAATACACCTTTTGGGGCGGTAATTGCGCAACCGTTACACACGCAGGCGAAACTGGAAATGTATGGACGCACTCCGATCCCTTTCTACTTATTCGCGTTCACGCTAATAGAACAACTCGAACACTCCAAGAGTGTGTACGCAACACAAGGCAAGCCGATTGCGCTTTTGAGTACTTCAGAACGCCGACAACAGTGAGCAGTTCATGCATACACCCCGATTGTATTTTTGTCCCGGTGATATTGTAGAATTGTAGATAAACAAAATTAGAGATTATAAATTATTAAACTGAGAATCGTCTTCATACGTTGTGAATAATGGCACGTGTTCAACATACATGAGTTCTTGCCTGTTCGCTTTTAATATTTCGCAGTGTGCTTACAAAGCTCCAATGTTGGTTCTATAACGCAGACGTTGTGCATTCACGTCATGTTGAAGCATTCATACTCAAAGCGTAAAGCTCTAGAAAACTTGAGCTGTTCCATTCCCGCATCATCGATGTCTAAGCAATCAGTTATATATGCGTACTTGGGCTGGTAGCTACATCGCATATTTAATTATGCATCGCGCAATATAACGAGCAATGAGTTCCTTTTTTCTTTCTGTTCCACTTCTCCCACTTGTATAAGGCGTCAAGTGTGAAAACTTTTACCACCTCTTAAAGGAAGAAAAAGCGACGCTCATGACATTATTACGTCGAGACCCCGCAAACGAACGTCATTCGTGTAAAGAAAAACGATCAACTCGAGGGACAAGATTGCAAAGCCCGAGCACGATGATAAGGCATAATGATCAGTCGGTGAATGGGGACACTCGTATAAAGAACGACCGGTGTGGAATGCAGAAGAAAATCGTATTACAGAGCGAAAGGGGATAGACGCGCGAAGAAACTGGTTTAATGCCCTCATTTAAAATTCTAAAGACTGATTTATATGCGAGCGCCGGCGCGTTTCCCAGCGTCCCTGGCAGCGATCACGATGCACAGGCGCATCAGACATCACGCGACGTTTTCTGCTTGTTTACATATATATATATATATATATATATATATATATATATATATTCATAAAAATAAATAGACAGCTTTTCAAACATCTCGAGCCTGAAGGTGCGTGTCCAGGCTTCGGCATCTCTAACGTGGATTTTTTGCTTGCTGCTTTCAAGCAGCTGTTGCGTAAGGCGCAACATGTGTTAGGGCGTCGCATGCGAAGGCAGTGAAATACTGGAGCTCAAGTGTTTAGATTAACTTGGTCAGTAAAATAAATACGTCGATTTCATGGTTCTTTCAAAGTTAACTTTGAAATGTTCTTGAAGTCTTTGTTGACGCTGATGTGAGAAAATCTTTATAGCACTTTTCCAGGAGACTATCCACAAAGGCGTGCACGTATGCAGAAAAACAAAGGAACAAGGAAAATAAATAAATAAATGGAAACCGAGCTCATTATTGATTCGGGTATCGAAAATGCGCAGTGCTACTTAGCTTCGATTGTCTGGCGAGAATCATCGAACTGCGTATGGCACGAACGTTCAATGGCAAGTCGGAATAAGAAAACAACGTAGGATATTTATTAATGCGTAGATGTGGAAATATACCATTTTAAAGAAAATGCATGCACTATACAACCGTATCAATTAGGGCCCTCCCAAAAAAGGTGAACTCCTTTCAGAAATTTCACGTACAATTCGTTACCTCATCAGCTGCACCGTACTCAATTGAAATATGAGTACACTACAGAGATGAAACCTTTCCCTGGATCAAGCGCTTCAAGAATAAGAAAATCAGTTTCTGTGTGCCTCGTTGCATATGGACCCCCGACAACTCCCCACGTTTTATCGCAATTTTTTTGTAACCTTCTTACGGCTTGGAAAGATTCCTTGAGATTTCACAGAAAAGGGGTAAGAGCGATGCCTTCAACCTCTTGAAAATATTTCACCGCGTACGTGACGCTCCCCGTAGAGGTGCAAGTCATCGTTGCAGGGCAATACGGGGCACGACCCTCGTGCAAATATGCAAGCGAAACAAAGCGCGTCGTAAAACGAGGCTCCGCATAGCCAAGACACGAGGCACGGCGAAACGGCTTACTATGAGCCATCATTGTGCACGGAGCGCACTTCCACAGCCCTAGAATGTAAGGGCTTTCGCTCCGGTCGATTTTACGGCTTTGTAGAGAACAACAAAGGAGGAAGGCAGCTGGCACATTTGGTCGAGCACGAAAGGCCGGAACAGGAAAAAGCGCGGCCCGTGGAGGTCATTGTCATTCTTGTTGCTCGTGTTGTGTCTCGCAGTGAGTGCCACACCCGTGTGCTAAAAAAGAATTACATGCGTGAGGTTGATCCCAGATTCCACGCTAAAAGAAAGCGAGCATAACGATAGCACATCCGTGCTATTATGCGCTGCATATTGCCCCTGCGGGCAAGGTTGTGCGCGTTCCGTAGACTCTGTTCTGTGTCTCGCAGAATTGCTTCGCTGGCGAGCTAAAATCCAAGACTGCGGAATGTGAGAAAGTTCTCACGGATAGGGGCAATAGTTGGAGATTGTATTCAGTTTTTTTTTCTTTTTTGACGGAACGCGAGAAATAATATATTGATAAGAACGCTTTCTCGTGTGTGAATGTCGCATAAATTTTAATAATATTTCATACATATCAGCAATGCACACATAATCGCCTGCAATGTAAATATGCATGTTACCGGAGTAAATTTCAGAGCATGTTTTCCAAAACCATGTTGTCTGGAATTTACATTCCGGATTTCATGAATGACCGAGTAATGTGAGGCTGCTTGCAAAAAAAAATTGCAGTGGCTTAGCTCGGCTATGCCAGGATATACGTAGCGTTAGCAAAGGTTCAGCTGAAGGTCCGAGTCGCACTGGCGCTTTCGCTGAGTTTCACAGTATATTCAGTCGATCGGCGAGCCTTGACGTCATCAACGGCGTTTTGTTGTTGCTGCAGGGGTGGTCGGGCACGTCGCTCAGCCTCTTGGCGACGCCGCTTTGCTAGACGTTCGTCCCTTTGCTCCAGTGTCTCCGCAGCACGTTTAGCCTTCTTCTGTTCATTCCTCCTACGCTCAACCGCTAATTGCCAGGCAACTACTTCGGGATCCGATGAGTCAAGCTTCTCCGTTCTTCTGCGCTGTTGAGCAGCATTTGCGCTCTCCTTCTCCATGGCTATACCACACTGGCAAACACCAGTCAGAAGCGCAGCGGCTCCAGCGCAGTGTCAGACGGCGACTGCACAGCGAGCGCGCGCCGGCGCCAGTGCGTCTACCACGGCTACGACGTCACTCCTCTGGAATGCGCAGACCGGCGGCGGTGAGTCGCGCGCGGCGGCGGCGGAGTGCGCGAGAGGTGCCGGCTCCGGTGGCTCCGGTGCGCAAGCCGTGTGACATCACTGATCCTTGCGCATGCGCAGCACGGCTCTTGATGTGCCGCGCGAAACGGGCTTGGCTAGGCCAGTGTAGCTAACGCTACAATATATATATATTTTATGTGTGTATCACGGCATGTCACGACATGAGACATTTATCGATTAAATGCACAAAAATTGACATTCCAGGGGTTTGCATCGGCGATACTGCTAACTTCATGTCTTCTGATTTTGTATATTCTGATTATACTTGCTTATTTCCTACTTGAAAATTAAACTTTCTGGCCGGCTGGAACTTGCAAGTTTGTATAGTTATGGTGGTGGTGGTGTAGCAGCTGTTAGGCGGGGTTAGTCTAAAATGCTCGGGAGACAATTGTTTTGCCTGAGCATCTCACACGTTGTTAGCAAGGGTGCGTCGCCAGGCGTTGATTAACTCCGTGTCTCGAAGAAAGGTAGAGCTCCCTTTCTGATTATTGCGGACCCTTCAGGCAACCCTATCTATTCGAAGCTCGACTTTCTTCGTCATGTTTATGAAGCAATGCTTTTCTTTTCGCGTCAAACTCCTGGATTAACCAGATGAAGTGTTCCTCATTACCAATATCACCACATAAGAGACAAAGCGGGCACGTGGATTGTACAGTCTTAAATAAACAAGCCAGGGTATTGACGGAGATTGTTCTGTCGCGATACAGTTGCTTAGCTTCTTCAATCTTATGGGCTATACTTTGAAACAATATATTGATCAAGCATACAGCATCTCTACTTGAGAAGATCGACGCAACCATACAGTTGATCCGACAGCCTTTCACTTTTCGTGAAACGTCCCATCACGCTGAACATCAGCTTCGTGAACAAATTTGGCGAAACTCAGAAATGTACACACTATCTCGCGGCAGAGGGATTGAAGTGGAGAACAAATTCAAGCCGTACGGCGCATATTTTACTTATTCTATCTCTGCTCACGACTCAGTTTACATTTGGCTATCTGATGTTTTTCATAACATTCCTCCTTTTTATTATATGCAATTTGTTTTATTTCACCTTTGTCGCTTTTCTACTTTCCCTAAATCTTTCCTTGATAAAGTTTGATCACAGATTTCTAGTGGCATTGTCCTTCGCACAGTGTTACTAATTACCTGACACATGCCAAGGATGTGTCAGATTGACCAAGGATGGTCAAATCCCCCACATTCGTGTTGAATATTACCTTTTATTGCTGGCAAACTATAAAAAACTGAGCAGAATAACGTGCAACTGAGATTTTGTGAATGTTCATTGCTTTAAAAAATAGTTTTCGTCCACAGCTGCAAACGACATCAGCATACAGGCCTGGACAAAAAAAATAATAATAAAGAAATTAGTAGCTTTTCCCCTGTCCAGGAAATGGGGGTAAGCGAAGCTTGTCGTGTGTTTCTTCGGTGTTCCTCCGAACGAAGTTGCTCTGACGTGTACCACGTTGTGCTCGAACCACAACCATTCACACGCACTGCAGCTGGCTCCAAAGTTCCGGTTGAGGAACTCGCGTTGAAACCTGGCCGTCTCACCGAGGAAGTTGGCGCTAGCATTGCCGAGGTGTGCACTACCGGTGTCGGGTTCCTGGAGGGTTAGACGACGCTGACGTTTGGCTTCAACATCGTGCTCCCTCAACTCGCAGTCCGCGGCTCTTCGCTGACGTTTCGCCTGGGCTTCGGAAGCACTCACGCTGGAATCGGCATGTCGACAACGAGCCCTTTCCCGAGCGCGTTCATTCTGGATGTACTCGTACTTCCATGAAATTTCTTCAAAATTAAATCTGTCCGTTACGTAAGACAATGAATGGCTCATACCTCCTTAATCAATGGGCCATATCCCCGCAAACGCGGCCTCCCCATTACGACGACAGAAGTCAAATTCTACGCTGGAATGATTAGCGCCAACGCAGCCAGCTGTGGAAGCAGACGACGACGACGAACGCGGGAGCAGTGGCACGAGCGCGTGCTGACCACCCGTGCACGAGATAATGAACCAGCTGAGAGCGGCTGGTTCTTTAGCGTTACGTAGCCGGCGCTGGCTAGCGTATACAAGCTTCGCTTGAAAAAGCAGTGAGGAAGAGGTGGTTAATGGGTATTCAAAGCCCTGCATGCAGATTTGTTTCTAACTTCAGCTACGGTTGGTGAAGAGGGCTCGGGCGGCGGCAGCGAGCCATGGCTACCTGGACTGAAGAGGCCACCCACCTTTGGGCTCAAGAAGCCTGGTCTAACACTAAAGTTTATTGCTGTCTCTCAGCCTTGCCGACTACAATTACAAGCTAGACCTTTCTGTGCTCTAGATTACTTTATTTATTTATTTATTTATTTATTTATTTATTTATTTATTTATTTATTTATTTATTTATTTATTTATTTATTTATTTGTTATTTACTTATTGTACCCTCAAGACCGAGGTATTACAGAGGGGAGTGGGTAAAAGGAAAAAAAAAACATACATAAGTAACTAACAAAGCAGCAAAAGTGGTTTAGTTAATACAGAAAAACTGATTAGTTAATGGTATCAAGGAGCGATGATGTCGGATATAGCCGAACCAAACTTTGAGTTGTCCTTGATTGCAACAACTGCGCCGGGAAGGTGGTTCCATTCTTGAGATGTCCTGGGAATAAATGATTCTTGACAGGTTCTGGTGTGGCAATGAATTATTCCAACCTTATGGCTATGGTCAATGCGAGAGGAAATGGAGGTAGGAAATGATATAAGATTATCACGCAGGTAGGAATTATGGAAATATAGTTTATGAAATAAAGCAAGGCGAGAGCACTTACGTCGGGCGGAGAGTAGAGGAAGTCGCAAGGAATTTTTCATCGATGTTACGCTTGAGGTGCGACTATAATTACTACAAATGAAACGCGCAGCATTGTTTTGGATTAGTTCAAGTGATTGAATACGGTACTTACGGCTCGTACTTACGGCTCGCTTACGGCGGTACTTACGGCTCGCTCGCATACACGAGTACAGAATATGAGTAAAATTGGTAAGACCCTTGAGCTTTGGCTTTAAGAGTGGAACGCGATAGCGTTATCGGGACCCGTTCGCATCGCATTTTTCTTTATGAGTAGGCTTCACAGCAAAGCACGAAATGGGAAAGCCAGCTTACAAAGAGCAAGCTTACACCGATTCCCTTAAAGTTGGCTCCACTTTTAAACACAAATGCATTGCTGGAAATATATTTTTACAGATATAAGCCGTCTTATATGAAAATGTGAAGGCCCTAGCACCTTTTTTATTATTCCATTGTTTGTTTCCTGTTACCCCGAGGCGCGTGCGTGTCCTAAATATAGAAAGGCTCGGTTTTCAACATTGCCCTCCACGTTGCATAGAACCAAAGTACACCGAAACACCATCAGCATTGGAGGACGCTTAAGCTTCGTCTTTAAGAGTGGAACGCGATAGCATTCAAAGATTCCTAGCTGCTTATCAGGCTTTTTTCTCGTATATTCAAATTACATTCCAACGCTGTCACGTCTGTAGGTTGTGGTTAAATCGTGCTTTACAATTTTTCTGAAGGATTTCACTTTGAGAAATTCAATTTTTGTTCACTAACGCCTTGCGCCACGCGGAGGGCCTGTGTGGTCGGGGAAGTTCGGGATGATGTGGTTCAGCATGGGTATTTCCGCCAGACGCCGAGTCTTAACGCCGAAGCCGACACCGACTGCGACACCGACGCCAACGCCACATTTTCTGCGACACGGGGCCCTTAACGCTATCGCGTTAATATACAGACTCCAAGTCTGTTCTCCTTTTCAATACAAGCTTGTATTGCTCACAAGTTTCGGTGGCGTTTCACGCAAGAACTCACGTGTGGCGCATACCCGCATTGCGTTTGCTGGTGTGAGCCAGGATATGCGGGTGTGAGCCAGGGACAAGAAAGAAAGAAACAAGGAAAGAAACAGCAGGTGCGGGGAAAGCTGCGCCGGTGCCGAATTACGGGATGCGCGCGACCAATCAGGGTCGTTTGGTGTTTCGGGGGGAGGGAAAGGGAAGCAAAGGGGGTTGGCGCGCGCTCCGCCGGGCTTCCCTCGCCTCAGATCAGTTTCGGCGTCTGGATGGGAAGTCCGTGAGTGATGGGTTCCGCCGAGGAGCAGGCTACGACTGAGCAACGGCGCCGTGAACGCGCTCAGAAAAGGGCTCATCGTCGACGTGCCGATTCTAGCGTGAGGGCTTCGAAAGTCCAGGCGAAACCTCAGCGAAGAGCCGCGGAACCCCAGTTGCGAGAACACGATGTTGAGGCCAAACGTCAGCGTCGTCTTGCCCTCCAGGAACCCGACAATGGTGGTGCACGCCTCGGCAACGCTAGCGCCAACTTCCCCGGTGTGACGGCCAGGTTTCAACGTGTTTCTCAACCGGAACTTCGGCGCCAGCTGCAGTGTGTGTGACTGGTTGTGGTTCGAGCACAACGTGGTACTCGTCAGTGCAATTCGTTCCGAGGAACACTGAAGAAAGACACAAGTTTCACTTACCCCCATTTTCTTAATAGCAGAGGGGCTACTGATTTTTTCATCGTTGGCTCCAAAACTTAGGCGTTTCCTTCATTGTGGAAGTAGTTTCATGACTACCTTTGCATATCTTTCCCCCCTCTCTTAAGGGATAACACTCATGCCAGTTATTTTCTTTGTTGTTTGTATTCCGTTTCGCCTATTATAAAGTGTCATACCGACGAAAAATAAAGTGATTTGTGCGGATGGCCCGTGCTAGTAGGGCCTTGGAATAAGGGCACCACCCTGCTAGACAAACTCCGTTTTTCACACCCTAGTCCCTCTGGACGACTGGGGTATACGAGCCCGTTCAGTATCTTTATATAATAAACTTTTTCTACTACTACTACTACTACTACTGTGTCAATAAAGTTAGTTTCGAGGCACACCGAAGTCTTCTAGCACCTCAGCTGAAAGGTTTTAGACGATCAAGTGCCTTGTTCGTAGTTTATTACAGTTTTTAGTGCAGAGTGTTTTTTTTCCTTCTTTTTACAGTTTTTATCTCTGTCTCTCTGCCATTCTCCCCTGTATCCCTCACCAAAGTGCAGGGTAGAAAATCGGAAACTTGCCTCTGGTTAACCTCCCTGCCTTTCCTCTCTCTCGCTATCTCTCTGTTTTCAGCTGGTCTCATTTCTTGTTTTCAAATTATTTCAAAATAATCATGGACGCCCTTTCAACGTGAAAAATAACAGCGGAATCATTCAGCATAGCCCGCACAAGGAACCCGCAGTCGGTCCTCTATAACTTGCATCACATAACGACAATATGATCGGCATCATTTAATAAATGTAGCTTTTCTGTAGTTGGTACGTAGAGTGCATGGTTGAGTGACCAGTTAGAGTAGCTCTCTTACACAACTGACCAGACTATACAAGGAAAGATTGGCAGTTAATTCAACTCTATCGTATCAAAGTTATCTTGAGTGTCACTGGCAGCTGCCTTTAAAGTATAGAAATCTCTAAGTTACGGTAAATAATAATCACTAAAAAACGGGCACATCCAGCTAGATGTCGAGCTATATGCCACGTTTCACTTGGTTGTTCTATGAATACCGGTGCTGATTTACGAATCCTTAAATTGCCCCTTGGCAGACTCGCCTACGTACTTGTCTATATCTATTGATTCTTTTCCACGATTCCATTCTGGTTAGAGCTGGGAAACTTTCTACTCCCCTGTCTCCAGATGTTGATACGTGGCAAAATCGTGTCTTCGGTCGACGCCAAAGAAGCCAGCTTTCTCGTCGGGGAGACGTCGGAGAACACATGCGTGCACTTATGAAAAGGCCGCCATTAGTTTCGGCACACATCCCGTTGCCTAACCTCTTCGCTGGTCACACGACGAAGCTTCTGCAGCCCGCCTAATGTGAGGACATGTACTCTGAGCGTTCCATCGGCTACAGCTACACAGCTGAATTCTTGTTTGCTCCTCTCATAGCTTTCTATATCGTTTATTCCTTTCCCCGCTTATCTGTCTGGTCACTGCTGTCTCTACGTTGTCCCAAGATTCAGAGCAGGTAAGAAAAAAAAAAGAGTAACACACGTCTGTTGCCAACGGAGCAAGCTTTGACGTGCCCCATATGGATTGAGCCAGCTCCATGCCGTGCATTCGCTGCTGGCGTGTTGTAACACGCCAGTTATCGACGTAGTGTGGTGATGCAGAAGAAACAGAACGGGGTTGCCGTCGAGTGGCTAGGAGGTGTGGTTCGCGTTTATGTTCGCTTGTCGCTCTTTAGTCTTGCACGCGCAAATGTGGGCTACGTGGTTGAAGCGAGTGAATATATCGCAGCCAAAAAGTTTTTGTCTTCTATTTTCGCAGTTTTGTCTCATATCGCCTATCCTGAGCCAAGCTTGGCGGCAATCGAGCGCATCGTTTTTTTTTCTTTACGCCAAAGCTTTCTGTATTTTCTAGCAGCCGTATATTACTTCTTTCTTTTGGTCGTATAGGGTATTACCACTGGGAAATACGATTGGCGAGAACACGACAGTTGCCAAGATTTAACTAAGACCCCACACAAGGGAACGTTACAGATGTCCGCTAGATGGTAAAAGAAAAAAAAAACACCACAAATTGTAGGAAAAACAGAATTCGAGAAAAAGAAATGTACAGGAAAAAAAATTCAGCCACCGTATGGACAGCACACAAGCACGAACAGGGCGACTGTCCGGCACAGAATCTCTTTCGAAAGCATTGTCGGAAAAACAGTGCTCTACAAAGGCCGGCATGCAATATTGGCTGGATTTTCTCGTCTCTTTACACAACCTTAGCTGGCGCATTGACTTTAAACCACGGATAAGAATTCAAGCCTAGAAAAACAGATAGGGGTTTAGAAATATACAGTCAGAAAAAAAAAACAGACACAGAAAAGCATCGTTGTTTCGTAAGCCGTCTTCTCTGAGTCAACGTATAGCTTTCCCGTCCGTACGAACTCAGAATAGCGTGTTCATTCGCGAAAAAGATGCACAAGGCAGCAAGTCGTAGAAAAAATTGCTGATACGGCGCAACGGCTACATCAAACACCTGTTAATGTTCTTTTTCTTATGAGCGCCGCGCTCACGTTTAATTCTGCTTCATCTACTGTCTCGTACGACATATGAAACACATGATCATTTGAATACTTTTGCGCATGCTTATTTGCTGTTTGCCTCGAGGGATTTGAAATGTTATTTTTTGCGCTATTGACGTTCGAATATATTACCTCTAGTTTTCATTACATTGGTCTTACAGCGACTGCTGTGCATCGAGTGCAAGACCGTAGAGGCTTGGGCTAGTCGGTACATACTCGAAAGGGAAAACAGCGCGAAAAAAACACGACAAGAAGACAAGTGTGTGTCCCCCTTCTTGTGTTCTTGTCGTGTTTTTTTTCGCGCTGTTTTCCCTTTCGTGCATCGAGTGACATGCAGAATTTTATCAGCGCCAGAGAGTGTTATAGCACCTTTCGGGAACGAAAAAGCACAGTTTCGTTGGATTTGATTTGTTCCACAAACGCGTATATGGTGATGGACGACAAGCTTTTCCGAAGCGTCTTATTTATCAGGTATGATTTGCTAACCGGAAATATCAGACCAATATATATACAGGGTGTTTCAGGGAACACTTCAAAAATTTATTTAAGGTTGCCTGTGCCAGATAGCGCAATTCGAGTTCATGAGCTGGTCTACTCGAAGAGGCGGACATTACTTGCACAAGAGATTGCAATGCATAATCGAATAATTAACAAAAATGCACAAATTAAGTTTTTAACTAATTACCTGATGGCCCATATTGCAATTTACAAATTGTAGCCGTAGAGTTCGCAAGGTGGATCCACTTGGAAATAATTCTCAGGATGACACCAGTTTCGAGATATTAATTCGCGAACTTTGCGGAGAAATGCATTGGCGTTCCAGTTAATTTTGTGCTTCAATGCATAAAGCGACGTTTTGTTAAGAAACTAACTGGAACACCAATGCATTTCTCCGGAAAGTTCGGGAATTAGTATCTCGAAACTGGTGTCATCCTGAGAATTATTTCCAAGTGAATCCGCCTTGCCAACTCCACTGCTACAGTTTGTAAATTGCAATAAGGGCCATCAGGTAATTAGTTGAAAACTTAATTTGTGCATTTTTGTTAATTATTCGATTATGCATTGCAATTTCTTGTGCAAGTAATGTCCGCCTCTTCGAGTAGACCAGCTCATGAACTCGAATTGCGCTATCTGCCACAGGCAACCTTTAAGAGTTTTTGAAGGTGTTCGCTGAAACACCATGTATACGGAGACCAGCTTTGAACAGGACATCAAGGGGGCACCCTTTATGCTGGAGTATGGTAGCTACTTTGAGGGTACTGCTGAACTCAGCCATTTTACCAAACGCAGCTTGGCAGCCGCGTCATTGTTTTCTGAAAAGGCGAACATACGTTCAAGTACGTTCAAGACTTCATCGTAGATATTGGGAGTTTCAGCATATTTCGCACATTTTCTTCTTGTTGATTATCAATGTAAACCACTTTTGCAGACACATCACCCGACGCATTCACGCGTGACTGTTTGGATGGGAGTGGTGGCCATTCAGTAGACAATTTTAGTATAGCGTAAAGCAGCAAATGCAAAGAGTTAGCGCTATAGCGTTGCGTGCACCACACTGGGCATGCTTTGTACGTAAATGGTTCTGGAGCTCTTATGTTATTTGCTGGAGCTCTTACGCTTTTTTCGGGATTTAGCGGTGAACGCTAACGCACGCAAGAGGAGCCTTACGTACGGCAACATGGCGGCGCCCGTCGAAGTGAGAGCTGCCCGCTTCGGATCTATCGAGTCGTCGGCCTGAACTGTTCGGCTCATTCGATCTCCATTAATGCTCGCGTTTGCTTTAGATTTGTGTGATGATGCTTCGACAAAGGCGTACAGGTGAGGGATGGGCGTTGTTTTTGATATACGTTCTCGATTAGCGGCGGAGTAGGCTTAACGAGAGGGTCTGCTTATGTTTGCTGTATCCGCCTCGAGATGGCGCCCAAGTGTATTTGCGTTACCGTTTTGCTCCGTTCCACTATTCTAAAGCACTACCTTGTGCCGCGCAGTGCAGCCTTTCTTTGTGTTAGCGTAGCGTCCCACGCTAACGCAAGCGTTTTCCGCAATACTAAAACTCACAAATGTCAGAGTCGGTGGGCTGGAGCGTCATTTTATGCTGTGTCTTCGTTCCACGTACTGCTGCCGAAGGTCTTACGTAAGCAATGGTGAAGGATTGCTTACCAGTGTCCTGCCTGCAGGCAACGATTCACTGTCTGTTGATATCCTCCTGAGCTTTCTCTTTCAAGCGACGACCTGCGGCAACTGTGAAATCGTTGTCCGATTCCATTTCTTCAACCGTTGAGCTGTCGGAGGAGTCAAATGCGGTAGTGGAAGGGCCAGTGGGGTCCCTTGTCTTCGATACAGCCAGTAGCGGGCGGCCCGGGTCAAACGCTTGGTGTAGGTTTCAATCCCTCCCTCCCAGAGGATGACGTGATTCTTCTGGCACAACCTGATGTCGGAAAACGTCCGGGACACAGGAAAAATGAAGAGGCCACAGGTATAGGCGTTCTTCTTCTAAGGCACTTGCATAAAGAAAGTTTTTCATTAGTAAGTACTCTTGACTTTGCGTTCGACGAACATGAATGTTCTCGTTGTTCTCATTTACATCTTTGTGGGCACTTGTACACGCATCGGGAGAACAAGCACCCTTCTGACTTGCAAGAAATTTGCCGACGTCCTTTATCTTCACCGTTTTCGCTCCACGGAATTGTAGCGTAGTCTAGCCCATATTTATAGAACGTTCTTCCACTCAACGCTTCGCCTCTGCTCAAGAAAGTGAATGCTAGCGCCCTTCCTCTACAGAAGTGGTCGCTACGCTTCCTTGACGCTTCTCGGCGGTGCTTTAGAAGTGCAGCGTCTTCTTCATTCAAGAGGTAGTGGGAGACTTCATGCAATTCTTTGCACAGTGCTTGGGTGCAGGCTTCCTACGCGGTGCAGTGGAGCAAGAGCTTCCTGCCGCAAACTGTTTCTGAATACTGTCATGTTGTAGTGACTGTGAAGAACAAAGTAGCAAAAACTGTGTATTGCAAAACTAACTATTGGGTGAACCTGTGCCCAGAAAAACAGGCACAACGATAGCGGCGAGCACAGTCAGAGATCGTCGGAATCTGATCTGCGGTTCAAGCGCGTCAGGTTTTATACATGACTCGTCAAACGTTCCAGCGTAATCACTGGCGCCCGCGTGCCTCCCAAGAAGTACTACGCGATTCATGTCGCGCATGCAATCTGATTAGCCAGCATTCGGCGAGAACATACAAAACAAATAAAACCAACGATAACGTCCCAGTAAGTTTCAAATAAGGCAGGTGAGTCTTGCGCTAAGCGTTAACTGTGTTAGCGGGTGAAACACAGTCCCAGAAAAAAAACGGAAAAAGAAAAGAATAAGTACGCGTGTCAATACAAAGGTAGACTGCTTTCATACTTCGAAGCAGTCTAAAAGCACTTCATTCTCGGAAACAAAAACAGAGACCGACGACGGCTAAATAGTAAATAAGTCACGTAAAAAAGAATCAGCACAGCCGATTGCCTGGTGCTAAATAATAAAAGGAACAGGAAGGAAGCGTCTCGAGCTTGAAAGTGCGTCTGTGGGCGTACGTGGAAGTATCTGGACGTGTTGACGTACCGTTTGTTTTGATTAACAATGTATAGCATTGTCGACACTGTAGTTGGTTGCCATGAGCTACTCTTCCAAGAAAGTCAGTAACGTAGCCAATCACTTTTGTTAAACATTATAAATTATTGAAAGCCACAGTCCCTATAGGAACTGTGACATTCAATAATTTATAATGTTTCGGCGAGATATATCTTAAATAATTTATACACAAAGCGCCGGGAAGCGATGGATATTTCAACACGTTGTAAATACTAATGACAATTGCTTCGCTACCAGCGTTAGACCATCTGTAGCTTAAACACAAATGCACGCTGTGGAAAAAAATGCTTTGTCCGTTTTTTTCAGCTCGTTAGTGTGGCTCCCTCGAATATAGGCAGATACGTGTTTCTTGTCGCTATAATTGTATTTCCAGCTTCAATCATCATCATAGTCATCATCATCAGCCTATTTTTGTGTCCACTGCAGGACGAACGCCTCTCCTACTGATTCCAGCTTGGGCCTGCAAATTGCCTCATTTCATCACCCCACCTAATATTCTACCGTCCTCGGCTGCGCTTCCCATCTCTTGGCGCCCTTTCGGCAATTCTAATGGTCCACCGGTTATCTGCCCTACGCACTACATGGCCATTAATATGTGGTGTTTTTCAATAGGTCGTGTCCAAATCATGCCTACAGCGCAGGTCCTTAGGCGTAACAAAAGCCAATGGCAGAGGCCAATCTTTTGCTTACTGCACGGGCGCCGGAAGCCAGTTTCGGAGCCGGAAACACGTCATTACCGTCTTGTTTTGGGCATGATCTATTCCATTCTACTCACGTCTTTCACATGCGTATTTTATACTCAGCGTTGACAGTGTTCCATCACATTTGCAAAGCATGTATACGCATGACAACAGCCGATGTCTTCGTGTATGAGATAATAAACTGGGCGTGCTCGTTTGCATACTCGTATATTGATAACCTGTGCACCTCAGCGTGCGCCAGATCAAAGCTAAAAAAAAAGACATGAACGCAAACGTGACATAAGTAGATAAGGCAAGCTTCGTTGTATTATTTGATGCCGCAGTTGCTGACGGAGAGTCCGTGCGAATTCTAACCATTACTTCCGGGTGGCAGACAATGAACGCGAAATAGACGCATTATTTCGCCTACCATATCTTTTTCTGGTGCTGTCCGAGCGACTGTGTGCGCTGGGATTTGATTAAAGAATCGGAAGAATCCTGCCTTTCTCTTTGCGTTTTTTGCGTGCTCGTAAACGCATCTTTGCTGTACAGGTTAAGGCGAAGTCTCGATCTCAGCCTCTCAATCAAAACGCGTGTTTGTTTGTTTGTTTTTGTTGCTTTGTATCTTTCTTTGTTTACTTGTCTAATTCATTGACTCGAAGGATATGCCGCAAGGCACATGGAGTAAAAAACATTTTAACGTTATTTCAAATAAACGAACCGCAACAATGTGTGATGCAGGTAATGAAACAGTAACATTGCAAAAATTAGTTGTTCGTTAACAAGCAGGTACTATCGCCCTCAATATGAGTTGCAACACGGGAGCCCAAGGTCCAAGTGGCTCTGAGACTCCCCTACCGCACCGACCCACCAAAAACTGGTGATCTAAACGCACTTCCATTTACTAGTAGCCCACTCACTTACAAGCATAATTACGGGTATATACCCTTTTCATTTTGCTTGGCGAAAGAATAGTGGCAGATGTACACCATGTTGCAGCTCATATTGAGCGCCATAGCTCATTCGTACAGAACAACAGGCTTGAGCTGAGCCTCCCTGCGATCTTGTACATGATATTCCTAGTACAAGAAAAAAGCATGTGAGGCGCAGGAAAACCGTAATGCAAACGGCGAACAGTAATTATAGCATACGGCAAAAAAAGTTAGACTTTAACTACTGATGGAAGTACGCTTGTTTGCGAGGGCTCTTGAGCATAAACATTTTCGAAATTCCTGACTCCAGTTCGAGTCGCGACGCCAGGCCGGGAACGGAATTCGAAACCGTGCCACGGGCCCAGCGTGCAGGCCGGGACGCATTCGGGCACCTGCATTAGTACGCGCCAGCATGAAATAATTCGTGAGCTGGCGTCTTCGAAATGGTTCTCCGTCTCCACTGCCGGCCCGGCCCCTCTGTGAGCACTACCGAGAGTCTTAGCTCATAGAAAGCGTCACGCTCAATGCTTCGCATGCATGCAAACCTCCCCCCCCCCCCTTTTTTTTTTTCCCCCGTCTTCACATTGGACGACGCTAGACAGCTCAGCTAATATGCAATACTTGATGAAGCCAGATCTGGCTGAAAGCCAGGATCCAGATCTTGCGGCACCTGTAATAATAGTACGGTAGCATCTACTGTACTACTGTTGTCGATAGCACCTATACTGTAACACCAGCACGTGGTTCACGTTTGGCTTATAACTTCATCGGGAATGGGAGAACTAAAATGGGGTTTTGTTTACGTACATTAGAAAACACGCCCTTACGTAAAACCCACGAAACGCTTTGATATCTGTTTTCAAAACTTGGGAAGCAAATAGACTAAAACCGCCGTTAGTGTCATTTTAACACACAGGGCCACGGTAATTAGACAGATGACATTATTTGAAATGTTTTCGAATGTACTATATATTAATGTGCAAGTTTAATTTATTTACATTTCATGCCTACTATTCAATTTTATATCACGATTACTATACAATACTATACAGAATATCGAAGAAATTTACGATATAACTTTACTTACGTTATCTGTGCAAAGATAATAATGAAATAGTGGTATTTTCTTTCTTTTTTTTGCAATATTATTGTAAACAGCTCTATGATGTATCTCTTTTATGCATTAAGCTAAATTAAATTGTGGGATTTACATAGCATTGCAACAACCCGGTCATAAGCGATGGTGCGATAAGGGCCCTGATTAATCTTAATCGCCTGGTACTGTTAAACGTGCTCCCATAGATCAGTGCACGAGGGTTCTTGAACTTCACCCGCATAAATTCGAAATCGCGACCTGTGTCCCAGGTATTTGGTAAGAGATAAAACTTGCTTCCTGTCCCCAGACGACTGCGTTAAACCAGCGAGAGAGAAAAGATAAAACTTATTTCAAGGGCACTCTCGTCGTTCAGCATCATCTAAGAAAACAAGGAGAGAGGCGTGTAGAAATGTAGGGCATGCATGCCCTACATAGCGACGACACGATTCCATTGTGCGACTGCTTTCTAATTGGGAGAGGTGGGCGGCAGGAGAGGAGGGTAGGGGCGCGCAGCTCTCGCGTGATCACGCGCGCCTGCATTTACTTTCTGTCATTTTATCTTCCCCTACGATTATCCTTTTCGTCGTTAACAGCGCAGGATGGCATGACAGGAAAAGCCTGGTTAACCTCTCAGCCTCTCCTTCTCTCGCGTTCTTGTATACAGACTTTGTGTACACTTGAAACGCATAGCAATTGCGGGAAGCCCGAGTGCTTTATCGTTGCCTTCTAGGTAACGTTGGGGAGAAGCTCCGAAGATGGTTCGATTTCAGCATGAACTCTTACTTGCGTATACGTACGTTCGTACGTGCGAGCGAACGAACGAGCGAACGAATGACATCAGTTTACATAACATAATCCTCAGCACCCCATTATCCAGAATGAGTTATCTGGGGGGATCCCAGTATACCAAAGAAGCTACCTTCATTTCCGCCTATTAATATATGGAAAACATATGTCATCCACACGGGCATAGAACGGAGCTATAAAAAAAGCCCCATACGGGTTTCTCAGAAACAAAGTTTCGCAGTTAAATAAAAATTCATCCTGGTCCGCACATCGAACCCAGAACCAACGCCTTTCCGTGGTAGTGGCCACTGAAACCTCTGAGCTTAACAGGAGGCCGGCAGATCGCCGCGGCCAGGGCGAATTAATCAGTTATTGGAATGGCAGGGACAACGAATATGTCAAGTGAGTTCTGCGGAATGCTGCAAGGTGCCGAAGTTTTACGAACGGAAAATATTATCATGCATCCAATACAGTGTGTAACCGAAGCCGCTTCCAGCTCTGCATCCGGCAAAGGGAACACTGTGTTTGTCTTTAAAGGTTAAATATAGATCGTGCATGGCCCTCATCTTCAAAGGCACCGCACGTGCGCACTTGAAGCGTAACTAATCTTGGGGAGTCGGTTGCGAACTACGACGCCCGTCTTCATTAAACTGAGCCCATTTCCGGCTTCCGTTTAAGAGATATCACGTCGAGGTCACCACTGACAAGACAAATGGTGTATGGCGTTCGGCACAATGCGGCGCGGTGAAAATGAGATGCACAGAGTACGCCTACCCCTCGCGAACTCATTACGAGCTTCATTAAAACAAATTGGGCAATTTGTTTAAACTGTTTCATTATGTGTTTTTATTTGTTGTTTTTTTCTTCATTCCTCTCCCACTATGCTGTTCGGCCTCGCAAGTGTTTGATACCGGCTGGCTAAGGCATTCGCGAAGGTCGCTTTGTACGCGATCAGGCGTTCCGTCTTTATTGCAGAGCTATTTTAAAACTGATTTGTTAACTATGTCAGGACGTCGAAAATTCGGGTAAAGGCTATCAGCTGGCGCACGACTAAATTAACAGTCCAGCGCTGAGACGTTCCAGCTCTTGGGTAGTCGTACTTACATCATCTTCTAAAAATGCAGCGAAGTACCTCAGTCTTGCTAGATTCATGCAGAAGTGCTGCCTTTTGGAGAACTAAGGATTAGTCTTGACTGACAACTTAACCTTCCCTGCAACGAGGATTCAGTATAAAATAGGAAATTTACGCCAAACGTGCGGAAAGTGGACGCTCGATTAGTGCGCCAAATTTTCGCATCGCTGCGAGATCCGAGAAACGTGTTCCATTCCAACGTCATGTTTTGCTTGTTTTCTACTAGTTACGTTTACTCTTCTGTTTATATTGTTGCAATATTAGACGGAGATGTTGGTGCACAGTCTTTAAAGTCAACGTATAAAAAAAAAGGTCAACTTCAAAGCTTTGAAGCTTTAGCCGGCATGCCAGGGTTTATGAGTGTTGGAAGTGTGAGCGCTGCGGTCTCGCCCTCTTTTCGCATCACTTGTAAAAGGGGCCTCTTCTCATAGCACCATATTGCACCGCTCATGAGCCAGAAAAAGAATTGTGTCCGCTACTGTTGTGTGCCGAATCTGTTGATGAAGTTAAAGGGAAACTGAACAGGTTTTAGATTTCTAAAAAGTGACGTTTTTCTGAAGCGCAGACACTTGAAATCCCCGGTACGAAGTTTTGTTTTTCCATCATACAAGTAGCGGCGGCGTAATTAAGAATTAAAATCGCAGCTATGCTCCGCCCACCGCGGCTCGCGGAGTCAGCCCGCGGCGGCGGCGGAAGGGGAAAGCTAGCGGAAATGACGTCAATATAGGGGTCCCAGGCACCTGCGCGGAAAGCGTCTGCAGGTTTTGCGCGTCAGTCGGGTTGTATCCGTGGCCTTTATCGCAAATGATCAAGATCTCCACCCTGCGTTTCCGGCTAACGCTTCAAAGGACTGTTACCGCAAGGAGAACTCCGTCTAAGAAGCATACAGTGTCACCATGCCGTCCTTTTGCGCTGCTTACGGCTGTACGACCAACGGCGGCCGAGACGACGTCGTCTTTCGCAACTTCCCACGGCAGAAAAAACAAGCTGCTCAGTGGCTCGCAGCGGTGAAACGAATTAATTTCAAACCTTCAAGAACCACTCTTCTCTGTTCAAAACATTTTTGGGACAGTGATTACCATCAGAGTTTATCGCTGATGCGTGCAATGGGAATTCTGTTGAAATCTGCTCGACTAAGGCCAGGCGTGGTGCCATCGATCTTCGCTCATAAACTAAATGAATCGCCGCCACCGAGAGCAGCCTTATGTGATACACTTTGTTTTTTTTTTCTGTCTTGCAGGAATTTCGTTTACTTCCTGGCAGCACAAACATTATTCTTCTATTTCCATCGCACTGCAGTGCATGCAGGAACACCTGCCGCAACAGAAATATACGTCAGGTAGAAAGACACCTAAAATAAAGCTTCAATCGGATACCTAAGTGCCCATACGCCTGAGTGCTTACATCACTTGCGGATTGTTCAAAAGCGTGGAACGACAGGAGTGGGCTTTTACCTCTGATCGTTTCAACACAACCGGTAATCGAGGGCCAAAAAGCATAAAATAGAACTACAGTAAACCGCAGAGATATGCATAACAACGTGAAGTGGCACACTTTTTTGTTTTTCGTCAAATTCCCGCACGACATTGCAAGCAGCCCAAGCACGCCGTCGCGGCGTCGAACGCTGCTTCTAGCACCGTGGGTCACAAAACAGCACAGCTATACTGGAAAAATAAGAAACATTCACTTCCGTGCGGCGTATATTTGTCTGGCACGTCTGCACCTTGTATTGTTATCTTAGTAACTTGGTAACTGCAAAATGCACTGTGCTGACAGTGCGTCTCCGCATTCGCTGCAAGATAGAATACAGCAATGATTGGACGCATTGTTTGTTGCGGTCACAGCACAGCAGAATGCATCTGTGGAAGTAATATCTGCACTGAATTAAATTATATTGCAAATACAATAATTTCCATGCGATGTGTACCTTCAGGGCAATTCGGCAGTCGCACTTTATTACTTGCAAACCAGCAACAGTAGAATGCACTGTGTACAAAACGAGTCTCTCTACTGTGTACAAAACGAGTATTTCTTCCCGTATTCTGTTATAAGGACGCCCGGCATGAAATAATACAATCGCACTCTGACTGCTAAGGCAATGTCGAACGCCGCTATACTGCAAAAAAAAAAAAAAAAAAAAAATCACTTCTGTGGGGCGTATATTTGTCTGGCACAAATGCCGCAATGGCAAATGTCGCAATTAGGTCCTCGGATCCGGCGGGCTCCGGCCATTCCAACTTCCGCGCTGGCGATCGTGCTCGCGCTTGGCGTAGGTGTTTCTCGTTGTCGGGCCACTGGTTCAAACGCGTATGGTGTCACGCCAATCACCCCTAAGTGATCAAAATTATCCATAACAGCAACTGAACCGTGCGAAATCGTCTGGAAGGTAGTCGCAGTACCTGGTGAGAAGCTGTCACGTTGCGGCGGGCTCTCGTGGACCCATGGATTGACGTCACGGTGCGCTCCACCAATCACCGATGCGAGCCGGATGCGCCGCGCGCCGCCCAGTCGCAGGTCGGAGTTTTTTTGCTTATAACGCGTTTTTGGCTGCGCCATGTCAAATTTCTTGTCGATTTTCGTGTTCAGGGTGTTCAAAAGTATCAAATGGTGCTTATAACTCGATTTTTTTGGAAACCTGTTCAGTTTCCCTTTAAGGAGAAGGAGGAAGGAGGAATAGACGGAAAGGCAGGGAGGTTAGCCAGTTCTCAGACCAGCTCGCTACCCTGAGCTGGGGAAAGGGTGTAAGGAGATTAAAAGATAATAGAAAAGAGATGTTACAAAAAAAAAGGGAAAGAACAGCAGAAAAACAAAGAAGCAAAAGTAGAATACGGCACTCTTATAGTTTGTCTCTAAGACCAGTTTCCTGCAAGAAGCACAACAACGCTTTCAATGCCTTCTGTGAGAGAACGGTCTGGGCCACTGTGTCAGGATCCTTTCCTCCGACAAAGGGCGTTTAATTGTCAAGTCCATCCAATACACTTGAAAGTTCTTTACTGGACGCACTCACAGAGAAGGCGGGTGATTGTTTACTCGCTGCTACAGTTATCGCATGTAGGCCTATTGGCCATTCCGATCCGAAATGAGTAAGCATTGGTGAAGCCACGAGCGCCAAGCCACGAGCGGCACAGAAGCGTCGCCTCAGTTCTAGATATTCCTGATGGATGACGGAGCTGTAGATTCGGATCCAAGTTGTGGAGACGAGCGTTGGTGATTTGCGTCGAGTTCCACTGTGCAAGTGTAAGTTCACGTGCGAGCGAACGAAGCCCTGTTCTGGATAGCGGTATAGCTACGCGGCGGAAAACTTCTTGAGCAGATCAGGTAACCTCATCTGCAAGGTCGTTTCCGTAGATACCGCAATGACCCGGTATCCACTGATACGCTATGTTGCGTTTTTTCCCCTATTTCGGGATGATGAAGAAATTTTACGCCCGCCACAAATTGTTCATTCGGATCGCAACAAAATGGCGACATAATGCACTGGAGAGCGGCCTCGGAGTAGGAGAATGACCATGCCTGAGACGGTTAGTGAAGAACTCTAGAGCAGCACAGAGGCCGGCGTGTTCTGCAGCCGTCTATGATATAAAATGGGATGTCTTGAACTTTATCGTGACGTACTTAGCGGGAACAGCCACTGCTCCTGCTGAGCTTGCAGAAGAACCTGAACCATCCATGTAAATGTGAAGGCATCCGCTGTGTTTCTCATGCAGGAACAGTAGTGTGACATGTTGTAGGGCTAAATATGACGACTGTGTTTTCTTTTCGATTCCAGGAATGGTTAGATGAAGTTCATTGTCACAAGTATATCAATTCCCTCGCGCGAAATTTACCAGAAAATCCTTAGACCCTTTTTGATATTATCTCTCCACGTTATAGCAACGTGGATATAGCCGTTATATATATAACGTGATATTAGCTCCACGTCGCCTTCCAGAGAAGGGAAGACGACGAAGTGTTTCTCCTGTGGAACGCTGCTCTTTCTGTCTCCTGAGTTTTTGTGGTTTTTCGTGTAATCCGGGGAACATCGCTCTCCTGCGGGCGGCGATGGATCCCGACCCCGTTGTACGTAGTCCGGACATGGCATTGCCTTCGACGTCGGCCTCAAGGAAGCGGAACAGCCGAGATGATGACACCGCCAGTGACAGCACTGAACTGTATACGGCGAGTAGCGATGACAGCGAGGACGGCTTTGTCCCTATGGCGAAACGCAAGGCGAAGAGGAGAATCCTCGGTGGGTCTTCGCCGGGAAGTACGTCAACCGTGAAGGCCTCCAGTGGTCCGCCGCGCCACACTATATTGTTTGTTCCTGTTGATCCTTCGGCCAACCTGAGGAGCATCAATAGGCAAGTCATCTCGGTACGTCTTGAAGCTCTCGTGCCGAATCAGATAATCGACATTCGAGTTAATCCCCGTAAGAATGTCCTGGCCATAGACGTCGAGCAACCGGCCGCTTTGCATACCTTGCAAACCGTCACGGAGATTGGCGACATCAGAGTCCGCGCTTACATCCCGCAGGACAGAGGCATGACAACGGGCGTCATATATGATATCGACATCTCTATACCGAATACTGACCTTCCTGTCCTGGTCAAGCCAGCTGCTGACACTACGAACATACTGCAAGTTAGCCGAATAGGCAACTCCCGTTGCGTCAAGGTGATCTTCAAAGGCGACTGCCTTCCTTCACATGTGAAGGTTGGTCCATTTTCGCCATGTCGTTCGAGCATATATCCCGAGACCTCTTCAATGTCACAAGTGCTTGAGAATGGGCCACGTGAGTGGGGTATGTACCAACAAGCCAACTTGCCCGCGTTGCGCCGAACCCCACACAGCAGAGTCTTGCAAAGCGAGTACCCTGAAATGCAGAAACTGCAATGGAGATCATGATGCCTCATCAAACGACTGTCCACTAATCAAGAAGGAGAAGAGAATATTGAGGCAAATGGTGAAGGACGGCTCGTCACGAAAGGAAGCGATAACGACTGTTAAAAGACGACGTTCCCGTCGACGGCGCACTTCCAAGAAAGAAAAAAGTACTGTTTTGCCCCCAGAGTGCTCCTTCACGCCACCGCCACCCCCGCCACCGCCAAGCACCCTACACCTACATAGTCATAAGAATACCGAAGCTCAGCAAAAATCTGAAGCTGCTTGGCCTGCTCTACCCCAGGCACACTTCTCAGAGGATCGACAGCATCGACTACCGCCGAGCGCTAATTCGGCAGCAGATAATCAAGCTGCCCAAGATGTCCAAGTCGTTGCTGTTCTGAGGTCCCTGGTGAGTGTTATCCGCTCCCTTCTGAATACCATGCAAACACCATCCGCTAAATGCGCACTGCAAGTCCTGGACTGCCTTGAACCAGTACTTGCAGGTCTACAGTAACAAGATGGCTTGCCATCCACAACCACTGCGACCTTTCCGGGAACAAGTCAAGTGCGCTTCCATACTTCAATGGAATGCCAGAGGTCTGCAGTCACGGATGTCAGAATTTCGGCACTATGTTTTTGAGAACAAGTTCCCGATTATCATCATTTGTGAACCCCATTTTTCAAGAACAATTCGACTGTCGGGTTACGAGTCATTTGTTTCTTCATCATGTGTTGAACGAAGTCAAGTTGTTGTGTATATTCGCAAGGAGCTCACATATGTTCAACAAAAAGTGCAGCCTCACGACGACAATCATTACGTATGTCTCCATGTCAAAAAGAAGAAGGTTTCCTTCACACTAATAGGCGCCTACCTATCACCATCACGTCGACTTGATCGTCAGAGACTAAACGACATACTCATGAAAACTCCAGGTCCTTGGATAATCATGGGTGACTTTAACGCCCATCATCCACTTTGGGGAAGTCTAGTTGATTTCGCTGCCGAGCACGGACTGAGAGTTTTGAACGATGGCAGTCCGACTTATCTCCGAGGGGCGACTTACAGTAGCTGCTTGGACTTGACATTAGTGTCTCATAGTTTACATTCTAAAGTTAAATGGTTCACGGACATTAAAACTCATGGCAGTGACCATATGCCTACCTACATTAATGTCAGAGGCTTTGACAGTTCTAGTTCGCCTATGCTGTCAAGACAGACTGACTGGCAAGCATACCAACTTTCGATCGAGGACAAGTGCAGACAGGAACATCCCGAGCCCCTTGAAGACATTATCATACAAGCGCTGCAGGCTTCTACGCGGACGTATACACCATCGACAAGACGCACAGATTTCGAGAAAGAACTGGAGAGGCTTCGTGCGATACGCCGGCGGGCCGAGAGACGATATAGGCGTACTAAGTCTATTTATGACTTGAGGGTAGCCCGACGCATTCAGAAGAAAATTCAGCGTGAGATGAACAAACTTCAGGACCGACGATGGAAGAGCTTCTGCGATTCCCTGGATCCTCGCAAGCCGTTATCCCCCGTGTAGAGAACTCTTCAGGGTCTTCGATCACTTCCACAACAACGTCGTCCCTTCACAGCACTCGCTCTACATCAAAGCCGACCAGAGCTTGAAGTCGCTGGTGATTTTTGTGCAAAGGTTACTGGTGACATCGTTCCACTGATGGACCTCTCGCTACATGACGTCCCAGTCGCGAGAGATCAAAGTATGGAAGTGCCTTTTACTATGGAAGAAATGCAAGCGGCTTTGGCTATGTGCAGGCGGTCGTCATCACCCGGTCCCGATGGGGTGACCTACGCTGCCTTAAGACACTTGGGTTCAACAGCGCAATGCTGTTTGCTGGATATCTTCAATAAGTCTTGGCATGACGGCATAGTCCTCGACGAGTGGAAGTGCAGCCGATTGGTGCCTCTACTGAAGCCTGGAAAGTCTCCGCTGGACCTTACATCGTACCGACCGATTGCACTTGCGAGTTGCATCGGTAAGGTCATGGAGAGGATGTTGCTGACACGTCTGGAGTGGTACCTTGAATACTATAACATCTACCCTGATGCTATGGCTGGTTTTCGACGTGGATGGTCTTCAATAGACAACGTCATTGATCTTGTGACCCCCGTGCAGCACCAAAAAGCTATGAAGCGTCTCTCTGTGGCACTCTTCTTAGACGTAAAAGGTGCCTACGACAACGTAACCCACGAAGTCATTCTCCAAGCTCTTGAGGCTGCAGAACTTGGAGGCCACGTTTTTAGATGGATTAGGAGCTATCTCTCAAGGAGATCAGTGTTTGTTCTTACAGAAGATGGCCCGACAAATAGATATATTTCCAGTCGTGGTGTCCCACAAGGCGGAGTGTTGAGTCCGACTCTTTTCAACCTCGTTCTAGTGGGGCTTACCGAAACGCTACCACAGACCGCCAATGTCTCGCTCTACGCAGATGATATTTGCATCTGGGCGTCCGGCGTGACACGGCCACAAGTGTGCGCTAGAATACAGAAAGCAGCAACCCTGACAGTGGCATACCTTCGCCGACAAGGTCTGACAATATCTACGGAAAAATGTGCACTAGTGGCATTTACACGAAAACCGATGTATTTCTACCCAGTGCGCATCGAGGGCCACTCAATTGCATATAAGAAAACTCACAGGTTTTTAGGCGTTATTGTGGATCGAGACCTCACCTGGAGTCCCCATGTCTCCAACATGAAGAAAAAACTCATTTGTATTGAGAATATATTTAAGTTCATAGCTGGAAAATCGTGGGGACCATCCGTGCGCTCTATGTTACAGCTCTACACGGCACTATTTCTCGGATTTCTTCGCTACAGTCTTCCAGTCTTGTCGAACACATGCAAGACTAATCTCCTTGCACTACAGAGCGTACAAGCCCAAGCACTTCGGACATGTCTTGGCCTCCCGAGATGTTCTTCGACAGCTGCGACGATTGTCATTGCACAGGAGCATCCGATCACCACCCATATCGTCGCAGAGACGCTAAGAGCGCACATTCGACACCTTTCACGACTACCATCCCACCATTTAGCCAGTTTTCCAGCGCGACGACCACAGGCTACATACTATAGTATTGTGACGAGACAACACGAGTCGATACCTTCTGGCTTCAAGCCTGCAAAACGCCCAACATCGGCATTGTGGTGTCTCCGGCAAATTCGCGTGTGCCTCTCAGTTCCTGGGATTGCTAAGAAATCAGACCTGTGACCCTTAGCCCTGAAGCAGTTGTCCCTGCTTTGCCTACACGAGTCTTATCTTGACCGAATACATATTTACACGGACGGTTCCACTAATTCCAACAGTTCAACCGGAGCAGTGGTGGTTCCATCGGACGCCGTCTCTTTGCAATTTAAGTACTCTCACAACACCACGTCGACAGCAGCAGAACTTGCGGCTCTTCAAGGTGCAATCCATTACGTGCTCCAGCAACCACCAAATCGCTGGGCCATTTTCTGCGATTCGAAAGCAGCCCTACAAACTCTGCAGTTTGCCCTACGTCACGGGTTACACGAACAGCTAGTGTACGAAATAAGACAAGCTCATCACCATGCGATTGAGAAAGGACACGACATCGTATTTCAGTGGTTGCCGAGCCACTGCGGAATTGTTGGCAACGACAGCGCCGATGAAGCTGCTCGCTCGGCTCATCAAAAACTTCAGCGAGTGCCTATACCACTCTCAAGAACGGACGCTGCGCGGCAACTTCAATCACTTGCTCGACACATCACACTTCAAAGATGGAATTCACCAGGTTTCAGCAACTCACGCTTGCATTCTCTCGACCCTAAATTGCGACTTCGCCTGCCACCTGGACTCTCCATGGGTGAAGCAACTTTACTGTGTCGCGTGTGGTTGGGCGTCGCATTTACAAATTCCTATTCATTCCTAATAGGAATGACTAACAGTGCGGCATGCAATTTGTGCGGCTGCGATGAGACGCTAGAGCACCTTCTGTGTCATTGCCCAGCTTTTGACGCTCAACGACGGATTCTTCAAACTCAACTCAGCATGTTAGATAGCAGAATGCTGTCAGAGGAAAAGATTCTGGGACCATGGCTTACGCATTCCTGCATGCGAAAGGCCACAAAAGCTCTTCTTCAGTTCTTGAAGGAGACTGGACTATATGAGCGCTTGTGACAGTGGACCTTCCTCTGCGACTGACTGTGTGAATAACTGACTCTTTATGTGTTTTTTTTTTCGTATTCTCGCTCCTTATCTATTCTTCCCCTTTCCCTCTCCCCAAGCGTAGGGTAGCCAACCGGGCACGTCCTTGGTTAACCTCCCTACCTTTCCCTTCTCGTTTCTCTCTCTCTCTCTCCACGTTATATACCGGAGAATAAATTATCATTTTTTTCCTCGAACAATAAAAATATATGAATATACCATCACTTTCTGTGCAGCGGCGGACATGTAAGGCAGATATTCAACCCTCTATCGGAGCCAGCACATATACGAATAGAATCAATTATCTGTTTTCTGCCAATACACCTCAGCGCAATTGACCGACCTATTTATGGTTTTCAGTTATTTGTACATCGGAAAGAAAATTAGCTAGCTTGTCCCGTTGATTAATGAAATTAGCTTGAGTTAGGAATAGAGAAATATCCAACTGGAAAGTGTCATTTGTCTTTTGTGTTTTGTAGGACCAATGAGCAGGATAAAGTAATTAAATAAAAATTTCTAATAAGTGGTGGATACGCACTCATTGCCTCGATAAAAAAAATAAGAAGAACAAGTCAAATACGAATATGACTCCAAAAGGACGGTGCGATTGGCATGTTGGTATTCCATACTGAAACCATTCACAGCGCGAAACGAAAAGCATTACACAGAAAAGCGTTTGCCCCATTATCTTTTCTGTGTGTTCTTGTCGTTTCGCGCTGTGAATGGGTCCAGTAACGAATATGACAGCACACTGTGGAAAATTGTAGATATAGTACAATGGCAACAGTGTTCGTTTGATACGAAATACAGAAGACAAAAAAAATGCAAGCTGTGATAATAAATGCATGCAATGCTCACAATTGTATTCCCCCCCTTCCCCCCCCCCCCCCTTTCTTTAAACTCAACCGTCCAAAAAATAGAAATGAAACGTTAGTAATTGTAAAGAGGGCACGAGTGACGACAGAATAGGTGCAGCCGTTCACAGAGCCTGGCGAATTTGACTACTTCTATTAATATTATTAGGGAAAATATGGGGATAGAAGGATTCCCTAACATTGAACAGTGCAGGGTGCGATAGTGTGAAGAGTGATCACCATGCGCAAATGGTGTCCTGCTAAACAAGCAGCACATCTTCCTTTCTGCGTGCAACCGCAATCTTCCCCTTCATTTGCTTCGGCTGCCCACTTAGAAGACAAAAAAAAGAAAGGAAATCCCTTCTACTGAGCTGATTACCAAGCGTAACGCTGCGGTTGATGCCTGTCCGGGTTCATTCCTTTGTTTCCCTTTACTTAAGGCTTTTCTATCCCCTCTTCGTTAAAGACGGCATGGCTGAACTCCTTGGCGCGTGTGCAACGTGTTTTCCCTTATTGCTCCCTGCTGCCACGAGCCATATTATCTTAAATATATATAATAAAATGTCACTTTATCTCGGGCCCGAGAGCTGGAGTGTAAGCAAAAAATACATCCGCATTCATTATACACCCGAGCATGAGTTTTATACCGCGCTTGGTCAATGCCCGGAGCGCATCGCGATGTCGGAACAGGATTGTGGCTTTGGGAAAGCAAAACCAGGACCGCGGTTGCTTCGCGCGTCTTGCCGCACGCTGCGTAATCGCGAGACTTGGCTGCTCACGAGGCGTCGTTTTTTAGGGAGATATTTTTGGCCGTTGCAAGGACGCAAGAGACATTGACAGCCGGACGGGTTATGCTCAAAGTGTTCTTGTTTTTTTTTTCCTGCTTATGGCCTGTCAGACTCTACACATAATGAAAGAGAGAAAGTCGGCGACATACATTCATGTTTTTTTGGGCCCTCTCGGGCCTGATTCTGGAATATCTGATGTTGCGGCGTGGTAGCCGGTAAAATCCGGCCGATGCACCCAGTGTCGACTTATAGTGCTAACCATTTTCTTTTTACCTTAGTTACTCATCTGTTCACTTGGTATCTTTGTCAGGCTGCCTCGCGCATGCCTCGTAAGACGCATTATGACTCGCCGTGCTGGTGTAGTGGCTTCGGCGAGCCCGAGGGCGCGGGATGAAATTGACCGTGTACCCTGCATTTGGGAGCACGTTAAAGAAGCCCCCGGTGGTCGAAATTAATCCGGAATTCCCCACTACAGCGTGCCCCATAATCATATCGTGGTTTTGGCACGTAAAGCACCAGAACATACGACGCATTATAGGCTGCTGAAGGTGCGTGGGAGATGTTCAGCGGCTAGCTTGCCTTGTTACGTTTTCAGTTGTACCTGCCACCAGAAAGTTGCGTTTCAAGTTGGAGCCAGGGAACGGCCGGCGTTTGTCCTTTTCGCTATATTGTCTCCTGAATGAATGACATGCTATGGTTTTCATGCATTTCACGTTCTCTTTCATTCATAATCATATTAGCTTAATTCAGTAGAGCTGTTTGTCTGATTTAGACGCCTACTTCAGAATAATTTACCAACACGACGAAAAAAAAAATACATTCGCCTCCCGGTGCCATCGTGGGCGGAGCCACCAACTTGACCTAAGGGAGCCTTCGACTCCCCCGGGCCACAGTTTCTCAGGACCAAATAAAGTTCTTGTCACCTTCATTCCGCATTCGAGCAAAGCATCATAGGAGTAAACGTTTATTTCTTTCGTGGTCCTCTCGTACAGTTTCTGTGCGCGTGTAGTTTGGGTCCTTCACTGTGAATGTTTGATTCTGGTGGCCGCCTAATACGCATCCTGCCGGGTCAGTAGATTGGTCGCAATTTTTGTTTTAGGGAGCCCAAAACGCAAAAAATGGTGTTGAAGGTAGGACTGACTTTAAACGCGTTGAGCATGTGTTCGTGTCAGCTCCTTGCGTTCTCGCGCGAAGTAGAGCTCCAAGTCGGGCTAGTTGGTTGACATGCATGGTATATTTTAACTGCGCTAACCCACACGGACAAAGACGAGGCAGACAAGACGTGCGCAGACTCGCAACTGAATGTTTAATGGTTGAAAATGACATACATACAGAGAAAAATGAATACATCTGATTGGCGATCCAACCATGGATATGTTGACGTCACACAGTAGCATCTAAAAAACGCCATCTCGCAATTAGCTAGTGACACCGAAGGTTGGCTTACTTCTCGAGTGCTTTTTTTTTTACTTTTATGACGCCATTCCGCCATTTTCAAAGGTATTAACTTTATTCATTGCAGTAAGTGACAAACCTTGTTTTCCTAGGCCAACCAGCGCTCTTCAGGTCTTGCACATGTGCCGATGCGCTTTTGGCGTAGGCAACACCTTACACTGGAACGTAATATTGCAACGAACGTTCCACATTTAACGCTGCTTTAACATGGAGATTAATCGCGTCGATATCAAAAGCTTCAAGTGTGATTTCACTCTGATTCATAACTCATCAAATTTTGTCATAGATATATGACTGCGCCATTGTAAAGGAACAGACACAGAGACAGCACCCATTCCTGGGCCGGCTGTTCGATATTCTCCCTTCGTCGTCTTCACTTCCAGCGCCCGCCTTGCGAGCGCCCGCGGCCAAGTTCACTTCTTTACAATATATATATATATATATATATATATATATATATATAACGTTCGTTTTTAAGACAAGCCTACAGAAGTTACTCAAATTACGTCTCTACAAATGGCCATGTAGACCGAAATAACAGCCGTCATATCTTCCTTCAATTTACCTGATTGCCCATGCGGCACCGCAAAACGCAGCTCACTGTCAAACCCCTGCGCGACGTAAAACAAAAAAAAAAAATGTCGTAAAATGAAGCTGCCGTCGCACTTATCTCTTTTCGCAATCTTATCTCAACTGGCGCTGTGCGTATACCTCCCCGAGTGGATGCATAATCACTTGAGCAACAGGGATGAGACGGACTGCTTTATCGCGCCATATATAGGCAAACTTCATTTTACATTGCCGTGCTATGGTACAAGGGGGTTGCACGCACTGCCAGGAGCGCTTCGCAGTGGTGTGTGCGTAATCAGGTAAATTGAGCGAATAATTTCCCTCCAGCTACTTCGGCTTACGTGGTCGTTTTGAAATGTAGAAAACGTGGACATAGACTTATTTATGACGGTTCTCCTCAACTTTCCAATATAAACATGTACCGCAAATTTTGTAACCACGAAGTTATTTAATGTAAGTATTTAATTTGGTATTGGATTGTTTTGGTTTTTCTTGCAAATGATGGGACACATGATTAACCTGTAGTGCCGTTATTCGGGTGGCTTTCGTAGGTTAAAAAAATATTCGAAGTAAAAAAATGAAGCACACACTATTCATGTACATATACGTCATCTTTATGAATAGGGAGGTTATATTACACGCCGTGGTTGCTTAGTGGTAATGGTGTTGGGCTGGTTAGCACGAGGTCGCGGGATCAAATCCCGGCCACGGCGGCCGCATTTCGATGGGGGCAAAATGCAGAAAGCACCCGTGTACTTATATTTAGGTGCACGGTGAAGAAACCCAAGTGGTCCAAAACAATCCGGAGTCTCCCACTACGACGTGCCTCATAATCAGATGGTGGTGTTGGCACGTTAAACCCCTTAATTTAAATTTTTTGTGAGTTTACATTGAGGCTGATCTTTATGAAGTGGGAGTTTACAAGCGCAGAGACTTCAATTTGCGTATTTTCTCTGAAGAGCGGCGCCTATGGGTGCAGTTTTAGACCCTGACAGTGTAGTGATAAATAAAAGAAAATGAATGGGAAGTATTATTAACCCCTTCGGGGAAATATTCTCCCTGAAGACGAGGTCTTAATGTGTCTCCAATGTTATAGCAACACGTAAACGCATAACACTATTCATGGCATGGGATCGTGAACAATTCCGGACAATTCGGAACTTGACGGGCTTTCGTCATGAGGCTCCGTGGTAACGATGAACTTAAGCAATGCAAATTAGTGAGCTTAGGAGAATTAACTGATGTAGCTCCAAAGGAACTACGTGACTGATTGACTGATTGGTGTATTGATTGATTGATTGATTCCTTCCTTCCTTCATTCATTCATTCAACATTTCATTCATAATAGCGATGACATAATATTTCAGTCGATTTTATATTTTAGAGGTGCACCTATAGCTACACAATACCGTAATGACAAGAGATAGACAAAAAAAAAAGGAAATACAGGGAGGTTAAAAAGGTTGCACATGGTTTTCTACCCTACAGTGAGGAAGCAAGAAGCAGGCAGAAAAGAATAAAAAAAGATTCGTGAGCCATTTCACTCTGTGAAGGTGGATGACCTGCGAAGCTGTATAGATGGTATCTCTTAATGTACAACACACAGATACATAAATGTTTCGATGTTTATTTTTTCACGCGTTACTATTGCTTTGTGATCGCCATAATAGACGGCAAAGGGTTCGGTGACGACGATGGACAGGTTCTTGGCGAAGGTTAAGTCCTAACACCAGCGCCTCATGGCCGTTGGTACCTTGGGATCGGTGTATAGCACTGTAGTCGTAACCGTTGGAGCATAAATGAGGGCAGCCATTTGCTATCTGACCATGACACGTCCACCAACGACGAGGACTGGAGTATGATCGTCGTTGGCCGGATCGAGCAACCATCAAAAGTGGTCGTTCATAAAGTCCTCTGAGTCGCGCTTGGAAGAGGCAGGTCGAGCGTACACGGTGGCAACGACCATCCAGTCGGCGGTCTATACGGTGCACACGTCGGCACAACGCGCCGCGCTTTCTAGTTCTTGGGTGGTGGATGAAACGTCGTACGGCACGACGGCGGTTGACCGAGGTATATCTGCGGAAAGGCCAACTCTTCGGCGTGTTCATCGTACAGCAACAAGATTGGTCCTTGGCCCTCGACGAGGGCTATGGCCAGGTAGTGCGTCTGACCCTCGAGGGGAGCACCACCGGCGCCAACACCACCACCGACCGTGTCTTCGTACACTGCGGTTTGACTCACCGTGTGCATCGCTCCCGCACACTGCACCGGGTCGCTTGGATCGTCCACCTGCGCAGTCGTCTCGATTTTCTCCTCTTGGTTGCCTTTCTCTTGTCCGCCGTCATCGTCGAGGTTCGGGATCGCGTCCAACGTTGCGCGATCTACACTAACGCAGTAGTGTCTATACAAGGGCGTGTAGAGCAGAAAGGCCAACCGCGCTTTCACCGTGGACTTCTTAACCAGTCCCCTCTTGTACGTCGGCTTCGACAGGAGGCGACGTTGGATGTGGACCTCAATGGCGGCGTCGTTGGCAATCTAGCACGGCAAACTATGCATAGCACGTATATTGGTACGTTGACCACTTGCCCTTTGATGTCAAATTGTCCGCTGCCGCACTCTCCTCGGCGGTGTTAAGCTTGGGCAAGTGTGGAGGCAAGGGACGATTCACGTACCCATTCTTAGTGTAGAAACGAGGCTCGATATCCTTTACGACAGCGTCCTTGCACGTACTGCACACTCCAAACCTTGCAACGTCCTCATCGCCGGGAAAGCACCAAGCCAACGCGTCCACTGCCTTGTGCAGACGCTGAGTCGTGCTCCCTAAAGGGCTGCAGAACATAGCGCCTCTTCCTCTTCACAACCACAATCTCTCTCTCTCTGCCGTCACTCTTCCGACTGTATCGCGTTGATTTCGGAGAGGTCGTTGTTGAACCACAGCCGATCGCAAACTGTACAACTCGACCCGAAGTTACGGTCGAGAACGTGTCTCTTGAACCTCGCGCAGGCGCCGTGGAACCCTTGCGCGCTTTCGTAGCGGCCAGCGTCGTAGGCTCTGCGCCGTCTCTTGAGCGCCGCGTCGAGGGCACGTTCTTCCTCTCGGGACGGCGAGTCGGCGGCGCGACGCCGACGGTCACATTCACGCCGTTGCTCTCGGCGTCGTTCCTCTGTAAAATCGCTGTTCTTCAGGCGTACGAACCACTCGCGGCCGTCCCATGGCGAAGGGAGAGCTAAAATGAGACCGCAACTTCATCTGCTCGAACGTATACATGACATTGCGCGCAAGCGCGTGTGTGCTAACGTTTGAGCAGTTGCGGAACGGAGCCAGCTGTGGAAGAAGGTCACTGCGCTCGAGCCATTGCTGATGATTATAGTTGTTGTTCACGGACATGCCCGAGACACATACAGCTTCGGTATAAAAAGCGGAGGTAATTATCGCACGCACAAACAGCGTCCAGCGCACTTAAAAAGGCGATCGCAGATCCCAGTCATAGAAAAATGCAACAGTGATGCTGTGGCCCTCTGCGCGGATGATGGTCGAGTCCATGGTCAGATTTTTTTTTATTATTTGAACTCTCTGTCGTCCAGTCGGCTTAAAACGCCACGCAAAGCTGTCTTTCAATATCGAAAGAAGGGCAGTAGATGATGTGTACTATGGTGTGCTCGTATCGACGAGACCACAGGACAAATTCTCATCTACTACTTTTCGTTCGATATTGAAAGGCTGTTGTCGTAACGACGACACCATAGTAGATGTCTGTTACCCATATGGGGCTCTGTAACGTGCAAGTAATGATGTAACATGCACTTTTGCATTCGTATGCTTCATCTAATCTACAACTTTAGCAACACCCTTAACCACAGTTAAAAAAGGGGAAAAAAGTAACCTGTTACTACAGCATTAGCGTATTCAACTTCGCGCATGCACATAGAGAGACCTGCCTCACTTAAATAATTATGCGAAACAACAGTCCAGGCAGAATACAGAATATTTCTTTTTTTTCTTTGTTTCGTCTACAGTATATGAAGAAGAGAAAAATATGATTGTGCATAGGCTTGTTATATACTATTGCAAGAAAGAAGGCTGGATAGTTTAATCAGCACTTCGGTACTTATGTTCACGTACGACAGTCACAAATTGCATCAGCACGACATATGCAAAGCAAACAACTTCGCTCGCTCACAAAGACGCGTTCATGCAACAGCAGACATTCCATGGCCCAAAAACTTGGAGTCTATAGCGTGCACTCATTTTAAGGACGGAAGCGAATGTTGTTACGTGCAAAGAAAGAATTGACATAAAACGGCAAACGGTAATTACTTTTCATTAAATAACATGCCAAAGCACGCAGGGGAATCAGTGGCAAGGAGCTGGCGATTTGCACTACCGTTGTTCGTAACTAGTCTCTAAAACCGTAAGGAGAAAAGACGCCGTATGAAAGTCCAAAAAAGAGCAAAAGAAAAAAAGGATTTTCCCGCTTCTATACAGCTCAGGTAATAAGCCGCGCTGCTCTTTTTAATGAGAGCACGGTGTTGAAGACAGAAAATGAAAGTGAATGGTCGGTACAAAAAACGACTGAACTAGAGCAAAAACAGGCCAAGCTCTGCACTATACTCAGGCCTCGTCCCAATTTCTCCCGTCCTTTTTTTTGAACTGGAAATGAAACTTGAAGAGATGGTGGGAATTTCAAAAAAAGGTTTTGTTGATGCTAAGGTGCTTGTCTGCGCGTAACTCTCATAGCCTACAAAGGAACTAAGATATTCTATCTTAATATACGAGGTACTTCACTGGCAAGATCAGATGGCCTTTGAATTCAGATAGAAGCAGCATGGCACGATCAAAAATGCGTTCTTACATTCCGTGTTGACTGTATTATTCAGCGAGTATTTTTTTATAGATATACATTTACGCAGCAGCTCATTCCTGTGGAAGTTTTATTCGATGTATTTTTGTTGGAATGAAAATAAAAGGACGTGTGTGCGTGTGTGTGTGTGCGCGTGTGTGTGTGTGTGTGCGTGTGCGTGTGCGTGTGCGCGCGCGCGCGCGTGTGTGTGTGTGTGTGTGTGTGTGTGTGTGTGTGTGTGTGTGTGTGTGTGTGTGTGTGTGTGTGTGTGTGTGTGTGTGTGTGTGTGAAAGTAAAAGAAATAACTTCATAGGGCCAAATGTCCACACCACACAGTCTGTACGAATGCACCTTTCTTTTGAATTATTGGTCTGACTGCGAGGTATTTCATATTCTGATATCTCAAAACATGTTGCCCAACTTTAGATTAGAGGTCTCGGAGCAATTGTTATTATTTTCTCGGTGTCAGACTAGCTAATATAGTTAATAAGCAAATTAAAGAGGGCACCAGTACTATAACAATAGAGTGCTGTTAAAACGCTACACTATTCACAAACCAATGCTTTCCACACCGAAATTCTTTATTACGACAAAGTGTACTGTCGAGCAGACTACACAGCTGTTAATAGTCACGGAAATAAACCATCCATCTATCCATGTATCCAACTATACACAAAGACTAAAGCGGCGCACCGCCTTAGCATGAATGGAATGTCATGAAGATAACAGAATCGGTGTTCTAAGCGGGGTCAATTATCATGAGACAAAAGACTCTGGAACATTCTAGTGAACGGGACAGGTCTGTTTTTGAGAAGGATGAGAGGAGAGTTGCTTGCCTATAGCGTTGCAATAGTTCTTGCTGGGCTAGTAATTTTGCAACTTTTGATAGTATCCTAATTAATCCAATATCTATATACAACCAAGAATACAAGAAAATCAATGAAAGCGCTTAACAGACATATCCATGTATTACAGCGAAGCTGCACATGGCTACTCCGGCAAATTTTCTGCGTCCGTGCGTGTACACCGTCGCGTCGACAAAGACAAATTTTCGTCTATGGAGCTAGTGCAGTTTTGAGTTTCCGCGTAACACAAATATATTTTCTCGTATGTTCAAATTACAATCCGATGCTATCATACCTGCAGGTTGCGTGTAAGTCGTACTTTACAAATTTTGGGACGCACTTTACTTTGAGAAATTGAATTAGTTCAATAACGCACTTGCGCCAGGCGGGAGGGTCTACTAGAATGAGGATATGTGCTGCACATGGGCACACCTGCGTGCGCGCGTGACAAAAGTGTGCACACGATGCATCGAGAACGTGCACCGCGGCGTCGAAGCACCAACAAAACGGGTGCGAACGAGGTCGCGTAGGCTATATACATTGATCTCGACGGTTGGACGCCTTGTGGTGGTGGCACTTGTGTAACGTCGGCAACGGCTTTGCTGTACATCCACTTTCACAGGGTGGAGTGGAGGCGGAAATGTTATATTTGAGCCTTGCTATCCTTATAAAGATAAAGCGAAACGTCAAATCGTTATGGGGCATCGACGGTCACGGAATAGTGAATACCCTCTGGCTCTCTAGCCCATTTACAGGGGCTTACTCGTTCCTCATTGGCAGAAGCGAAAAAAAAAATGTCACAGTTTCGCCCTAAGGGCGAAGCAATGAATGCGATAGCAACACAGCAATGTCATACGAAGTAAGGTGAGCGGCTTGCAATGAATGCGATAGCAACACAGCAATGTCATACGAAGTAAGGTGAGCGGCTTTGGTAACAATATGAATTGTAGTAAACATGAGCTGATTAAGTAAGCAGGTGTGCTGCGGCGTAAGTAGACCGACATGAAGAGAGACTCGATGACCACGAGAAGGCGCGTGTGAAACGGTGGTGTTGATGAGAAGCGCTTCCCGTGGGCAGCGCGTGCGAAGGGACACACCTGTAGCGCTGCACTGGCGATCCGGGCAGCATTGCATGTGTAGCGTGCGTTGGAAAATGTGGCCCGACTATTACTAACTGAATGAACAAGCGTGGTGTGAGCGCGCACAAACAAACATGAACAGATCACACTGAATGACTGCAGACAACGACTGTCAAAACGCTGGCAGGAAGCATACGCCGGTGCGGGCGAAGGTACGTGCGGTCTATCGCTTCAACAGGAACTGAGCCGCGAATGCACGGCTCATAAAGGTCAGAGCCGTGTGGAGATAAGAGACGGTGCGGCGAGCGACGAGCGCGGTTGTTGGCAGAAGAAAAGTGCGCCCCCCCCCCCCCCGCTTCCTCCGGCGCTGGCTTCCCGCTTCCTTGCTTGCGCGCGGGAGAGATAAGAGACCGTGCGGCCGAGCGACGAGCGCGGTTGTTGGCACAGTAGAAGTGCCCCCCCCCCTCCCTCCGGCGCTGGCTTCCCGCTTCGTTGCTTGCGCGTGGGGGATTAAGTGCGTTCGCTCTCCGTGATAGCGTGCGTCCCAGCACGCTTGCGCTCGGGCATACGGCGCGCGGTGAAGATTTTATCTATACGGAACCTCACGGCGACGGCGACGGCGACGGCGACGACGACGGCGACGGCGACGGCGACGGCGACGGCTACGGCGACGGCGACGGCGACGCCGACGGCAGAAATCCGGTTGAAGTGTCCATATAATTGCTATCGCAATAAAAAAAAATGTCACAGTTTCGCCCTAAGGGCGAAGCAATGAATGCGATAGCAACACAGCAATGTCATACGAAGTAAGGTGAGCGGCCTTGGTAGCAATATGAATTGTAGTAAACATGAGCTGATTAAGTAAGCAGGTGTGCTGCGGCGTAAGTAGACCGACATGAAGAGAGACTCGATGACCACGAGAAGGCGCGTGTGAAACGGTGGTGTTGATGAGAAGCGCTTACCGTGGGCAGCGCGTGCGAAGGGACACACCTGTAGGGCTGCACTGCCGATCTGGGCAGCATTGCATGTGTAGCGTGCGTTGGAAAATGTGGCCCGACTATTACTAACTGAATGAACAAGCGTGGTGTGAGCGCGCACAAACAAACATGAATAGATCACACTGAATGACTGCAGCCAACGACTGTCAAAACGCTGGCAGCGCAACGTACCTTCGCCCGCTGCGGTCTATCAACGGAAACTGAGCGGCATAAAGGTCAGAGCCGTGTGGAGATAAGAGACGGTGCGGTCGAACGAACGAAGAGCGCGGTTGCTGAAAGCGTAGAAGTGCGCCCCCCCCCCCCCCCCCCCCCCATGCTCCCTCCGGCGCTGGCTTCCCGCTTCCTGGCTTGCGCGTGGGAGAGATAAGAGACTGTGCGGACGAGCGACGAGCGCGGTTGTTGGCAGAGAAGTGCCCCCCCCCCCCCCCCCCTGCTCCCTCCGGCGCTGGCTTTCCGCTTCCTTGCTTGCGCGTGGGAGATTGAGTGCGTTCGCTCTCCGTGACAGCGCGCGTCCCCCCACGCTTCCGCTGGGGCATACGGCGCGCGGCGAAGATTTTATCTATACGGAACCTCACGGCGACGGCGACGGCGACGGCGACGACGACGGCGACGGCGACGGCGACGGCGACGGCGACGCCGACGGCAGAAATCCGGTTGAAGTGTCCATATAATTGCTATCGCAATAAAACTGACAAACAATTTTCGTGCCTTTCCCCTCGGTATGACGTCGACAGTGGACCTATCCGCAAAGCATCGAACCGGCTGGGCTCAAGACCGTTTTCGGAAGCGAAGATCCTTGGACCATAGTCGAGCACGCCGTTAGCCCAGAAATAAATGAGGGCGTTGCTGGAGTACCTCGAGTCGAGAGGTCGCTGCGACCTGACTGTGGGAGAGAAAGAAAAGCTATTTTGTGCACGTCTTCAGGGAGCACGGCTCAGCGCCTTGGGGAAAGGGAAGAAGATATAAAAAGGAAAGAAGAGAAACAAGATCGTGGCGATCGCAGGACCAATGGCATACATCGGCATATAGGGGGAGCATATACAGTTCAGTCCCCAGCCCCGTGTCCTCGAGAATCTAAGGAGGTGCTTGAAGGCGCAGCTGAACGTGATTCGCGCCTGGGAACAGAAGTGACGACGCTGCGACCGCAGGAAGGCCGATGCGTCGAAACGATGTCGAGGAAGAAGCTCTCTCCTTGGAGTATAGGCGGCTTGGTGCGCACGTATAACTGTTGTAACTGCACCGAAAGTGGTGCTTTTTCTCTGCTCTTATTCCTCCTCTGTTTGTCCCTCTATTCCCTTCACCCAGTGCAGGGTAGCAAACGAGCCGTGCTGTCTGGTTACCCTGTCTGCATTTCCACTCTTCTATTGCCCTTCGACTCCATCCTGAAGCTTTGCTCGTCACTTCTGCAACGCAGCTTGATGATTCTTGAAATTAGCGTAGAACAGGAACTCGGCGAGGCCGCTTTTGTATTATATTGCACCATACACTGCGGTGCACGACGCTGCTTCCCATGAAAATATGGAAATGCGTGCACTTTTTCTATTTCTCTCCCTATATTTCCCACTGATTGTTACTTGCCGTCTTCAAAGCTTCAACCGTTTTTGGAGCTATTGCGTGAGCTCGTTTAGAACTCATTTGTTTCTGCGGCGCCACAAATAAAGGCTCAATTGACTTACGTGGGTTCTAACAACGAAGTTTGTGAAAGAATAGAGCCGGATTATTAACCTAGTGGCGTCATTTCAAGCACTGATTTCCTGGTTTGACTTCGTTCTAATAACACTCCAAATGCTGCAACTCGATTATGAATAAATGCTTTGATAATGGCCCATGCATGCTGTAACATCAACTCTTTACTGGGTTTGGCTAATTTATATTTTTATTCCAATGAAAAATC